>NC_079368.1:18094855-18424855 GCF_021018895.1 Seriola aureovittata
TGAGGAGGAGGAAGAAGAGCGAGAAAAGTGGGAGATTGAGATACTCAGCAGCGGTGCATGTTCTGGCTCATTGACGAGCCTATTGGCTATTACGAACAGCAGTCAAGTGTTTATATCTGTGTTCAGCTGCAGCCAATGCTTCAGCTAGCGGATAATGTAGCAATCCTCTGCATATGTTCTGGTATCGGCTTCCTTCATGCACTCATCCTGCATCTCTCCTGCACTTGTATCATTCCTGAATATTAAACGGTGGAAAAAAAATGAGTATATTTTTTCAATACAAATCTCTCACCTGACTGGTTACAAGATCATTTCTTGTTTGCTTTGACAGTTGACAGTGAAGCAGAATTGGATCCCCCCCGTCCCACCTCTTTGGGATAGAACCACATTACAGCAGCAAGTTCAACAATCACACTCGCTGATACAAGCTGCTGTTTACAGAAGGCTGCCTCCACGCTCGCTCGCTCACTCACTGTACTTTAATTTCCTCACGAGCGCAGCGAGCCAGAATCCCTGAAGCACAAAATTAAAAACTGCAGCCGTGATTAACAGGGAAGTCGTACGAAAACAGCGGATCCAGAGGTGCGGATCCAGAGGTCCGGATCCAGAGGTCCGGCTCCGGGAGCTATTAACTGCACAGCTACACCTGATTATGTGACATGCAGACGTGTTCATGTTTAGCGGGGAACACTGTAAACCAGCATCATTAGGGAAAGTGAAAGGTCGCCTGCCAATCTGACTGTTAGCACAACCTTGACCTCCAGCTGGGACTGGCTACCTGCCACAGCAGCTTGAATACACCAATTTACCAACCGCAGCCAACATTTACCAGCATTTGGCTGCTGATTCAAGGTAATTTCACACCCTGATTCCCACAAAAAAGTTCAGTAATTCACCCACACAGTCTGCTGCCAGATTTTCAATCATTAGTCTCTTCATTCGAAACAATGCAGCTCCAAATAGGATCAAATCCATTCAATTCTTACAAACTCTGTTGATTAAAATAAATGCAATAACATTGAGGGGATTAATTGACTAAACTATGAGCTAGGCTGAAATTTGTGGACCTGTATTTAACAAAAATCCCTGCAGGGACTCGCACTGAAAGTTAAACCAAAAAACAGTCCCACCTCAGAGAAAGATTTATTTATGAAGCTTCCTACAAGCACAGTGAGAACAAAGAAGGACTACTCGTGGGAGAGAGTGAGGTGTCTCTCTTTCATGACACTCTTATCCACAAACGAGAAATTAAATTGATGTGTTGTAGTTTTTTCTAGTTGGTGTTTGTACATTTTTTGAAATGCAGAAAGTAGCACAGCTGCTTTTAAGTGTTGGCAGCTGAGGAACCAAGTTTTCCTAAGTTGTGCAATAATAGGCAAAAATGCAAAAGTGATGATGACAAAATTAAACCTTACAATATGACATCTGCAAAGTAAGACTGTGAGTAAACATTATGAAGTCACTGGTTCAATTCAAATTAAAAGAGTAGAGTAATTCAAGTATGTCTGTGTGAAATTATCCAGGTCATCTACGTAATAGAACCACGTTTAATTGTTATTCTAAGACTTTATTCGGACTTATCCTGTGCAATATCCGCTTACTTATGAAGGCACAAGTGTATATGCATAACGTGTACGCATGTGTGCATGCGTGTTGTGTGTGTGTAGGAGTTCTGTTGTATGTTTTCATGTATTTCTTATTCCCTTTTTTCCATTTATTCTTGTATTTACGTTTAGTCTTTGTGTGTATAAGAGTTAGGTAGATCAGGTAGAACACGTCGCATATACCAGGCACCATGACAATCGAGAAATTCTATTCTATTCCATTCTATTCTATTCTGTGGTGGGGAAATGAATGAATGTGCACATTATCTGAGGCGCTGTAATCTGATGTGAGAGTCAAAATAATCGCTGTTGCAAAGCTGCATTTTCCCTGTCGCCAAAGAACATTAGGTTGGAGGCTCTTTGGGAAAGCAGTCAATGCATCCTGCAGAAGTTTAGTCACAAAAGATATTCAGTTTATGTCAGAACATCATCGTTATTTACCATGAAGAGTTTCCTAAACATCTCTCCATCAACATAATGTCTCTGACTGAGCATCTTCTCCTGGCAGCTCCTCACAGTTAACTCTTTGCATGTATGCATGACTCTGAAATCTACATATTGGTATAAGATAATAAGACCTATAACAAAAGTCTCATTTAGGCCAACCCCTGGCAGAGGGAACCGTATATGTGCACGCAGGAAGCTCACATCTACAGCCTTTCCCATGAGACCTGAACACAGCACGACTCCTGGTTACGGCCCTCGGCTGCAACGCGCCCAATGAGAGGAGAGGCTGCCGACCTCTGGGCCTAAAGACAGCCATGATTAATAGGCTTATGGGAAGATTTACAGTTCAAGTTGGAAAAGGAAGAGAAAGAGAAAGAGAGCATATGTTTCTTTTTTCCTTTCGCCCCACTTCTTCTATTTTTAGCCACAAACTAAAACACAGTCAGAAAATCCAATTCCCAGCCAGGCAGACGAAGTAATGCAGGGTTAACAAGTGAAAACACGAGTCTCTTTCCTGCATCAGTTTGTAAATGTAAATGTAAAGTAAAGTGGGCAAATCATGTTTTAATCTTTTCTTTTCAGGCATGCATTATGAGGGAAACCATTACTGACAAATACATGAACACACACTCGCTGAGGAGCCGTGACAGGTGCGATGTAATGTGAATGCAAATATGAAAACCACACTAACACATTTAAATTATTCACTCAGGCAAACGTGATAATCACTGTGTGTATGCATGCAAAACACACATGGACCCCCCCAGACACACTATACCTTTCATTTGCTAACACACTTTAACACTTGCACTTATTGACTCTCACACAAGTATATACAGGATAAATAGGTATTTTTCTCTCCAACAGTATAATCCCTATATATCTATATATATACAGAGAGACAGAGAGTGAATGGTACATTAAGAGGCAGACAGAGAGAGGTGAATAGACCAAAAAAGAAAGAAAAAGAAAAGCAAGAAGGTGAACAGAGAGTTAATGGATACCATGAACTCCTCTGCAAAGAGTTTGGGAGAAGATTCTCAAAAGTGTTTTAAGCTGATAGAAAAGAAACAAAATAAAAAGATTCATCGAAAAAACACCCAACGTGTATTTCAGCTTGTAGTTCTCGGAAATCAATCTTTTTGAGGCGAAGTGGCGGGCCCTCCATTTCATTCTTCACTCAGCACCATTCATCAGGAGCCCACAAAGAAAGAAAGAAAGAAAGAAAGAAAGAAAGAAAGAAAGAAAGAAAGAAAGAAAGAAAAGACACTACTTTTTGACCTCGTCTGTGCAGCTCGTAGTTACGTTCTGTTGCTAGGCGACATCTAGTGGTTGTGGTATCATGACAGGAGCAAAAGTGCGATGTTTTGTTGACGTGTTGTATTAAACGTGTAACTTTCTCCCGAACACACTGAACGCACCTCAGATGCAAAAAGAACCGGCTGCTTATCCCACTGTTTAACTGCCTGTTGGGGCGCAGTATGTAGTAGTTTGTTCATTCATAATTGCTGACAGTCTGCATACCCATAATCAATCGATAAGACAGATGGATCTGCCTTTTGAAACATACATGCTGTGATGTGAGTGTGTGGCTTACAGAGGATAATTAGTTTAATCTAATGCCCTTTAAAGTATTTTACTTTCTTCAGCTGTGGTATTTCCTGCTGAAACAGGCTGAAAGGAAAAGAAGGGCTGAGAGAGGTCGTCATTACAGTTACACCATATCATAGTAAAAGCTTTTTTTGCATTCATTAATTGTTAAATAGGTGCGAGATTCGGCCATGGAAAATTGTCCGACAAAGTGAAAGTCATTTTTCATTTCATGGACCTTTAAGGCCTCGGGGCGGTGAGGAGCTGCACAGTGCACAGAAAGTTTTCACATTTTATTTAAACTATTGTACTTTTCTGCTCTTTTTATTTAAAGCCGCAAAAGGAAATATCTTAAACTTCAAAATAAATCCGGATTCAGAAATTCAAAGGACATCAACTTGAGTTTGAATTTGATGTTGATTTTAACGCGTAGAACTGAACGTAAATATGACGAGGGGGGCATCAGAGAGAAAAAGCAGACGCTGAATTAACAGTAGCTGTATGAATAAAGGTTTAAATCAAAGCCAGAGTTAAAAGTGGTGACGAGCTGAGGATAGTTTGTGTGGCTGCTCTGGTCTCTGTCCTCAGGCGATGGCATGCAGGAACACACACAGCAGCTTGGCCAGCGCTGCTCTCTCTCTCTCTACCCCAAGGACAATTTGGATGTTGTCCTCCGACTGCCTGGCATATCTATAAACTCTCTCCCTCTCTCTGTTTATGAGGCTCCCTCCCACTGCCTTCTTTATTTATCCAGCCAGCTTCTCATTTACATATGCAGTCATTTTTAGCATGCGACTAAAGTGTATTTATACACCGGTGGCACCTCTCTAGAGCTGATGCAGCAAAGGGCTTCACAATTAAAACCATGAGAGGTTCACGCCTGAGCGGTAACATCACAGTATTCTACAACAATGTGAAGCAAGAAGCTGCGTTTGCTGAGTTTCCCATCATTCAGGGGAGTCAAATGACCACTCATGACTGTTATGTATAATGACGAATGTGACTGACTGACTGACTGACTGATCATCATTCCATGATTGGTCAACAGAATGCCATGTGATTGAGTTGGAGTTTCCCTATTGGCTGTTGCCCTTTCAAAATGATTAGGAGCAAATGGTTCTATTAGGGGGAGGTTTACAGCCTTAGCGCATTTGTTGTTAGAAACAGAACTTTGCCTTTCATTTAAAACTTTATTTATACAGCTACTGTTAATTCAACATGTACTTTTTCTCCGTGATGCCCCCTCGTCGTTAAAATCAACATCAAATTCAAACTCTGTTTTTAAAAAAGGAGGTAGGTGTTGATGTGCTTTGAATTTTTCGGGTCCGGATTTATTATTTTTCAAACAAAGAATTTGCATTTTGAAGTTGATTTATTTCCTTTGCAGTTTAAAAAAAAAAAAAAAGAGCAGAAAAGTACAATAGTTTAAATAAAATGTGAAAACTTTCTGAACACAGTGCAGCTCCTCGGCGCCCCGAGGCCTTAAAGGTCCATGAAATGAAAAATGACTTTCACACTGCCAATTTTCCATGGCAGAATATGCCCCTATTTAACAATTACTGAATGCAAAATAAACTTTAAAACCTAGAATATGACTGGACCGTGTGTGGGTGCCAACTGTGGGCTTAGGGCTACACCTCTTGTTTCGGGTAGTCACCCAACCACTCTGGTGTCCCGGCTATTCGGAAGCAGAGTAGCGCTTCCAGTTCTCTAAGCCTGGCCTCCATTACAGCAAATAAAATCCTTTCATTACATGTATCATTACTACTAAAGGAGGCAGAGGAATAACTGAACATAAGACACACTGAACAAGAGAGCGCAGGAGAGGAGAAACCGAAACAAAACACAGGTATTTGTGAAGAATATTTTACACTTTTTTCTTTTTTTTTTTTACACATTTGTTGGTATATTCTTTGTATTCTAATAGATACTGAATACAATATCTGCAGATAACTCAATCAATAGTCAATCAGGAGTGGAGTTAGATAGCAGAACACTCAACGTTTTGGCTTCTGTCCCACAGAATCAAAGAGTGAGAACAGCTTTTTTCTTGAACCCTAATTTTGCTCCAGCGATCACAGAGGGGAGAAATCAGTCAAAGAAAAGGCACAGAGACCAATTTCTGCACCTACAGCAGTGGAAAATACACTCAAATGCAATACAAACAAAAACAAATAATGTGATTTGGAAGTGAGCATAGACGCCGTGTCACGTTCACATACTTGTATTCGCTAGTTAGTCACACTTGATTGCCTGTAAACACATTTTTGGCTAGCACTGCATGACATGACATTTTCAGCGTCAAACCGGAGCATTCTGGTTAATGTATGAAAATCTGTGAGTAAAGTGTAATGAAATCTGAAGGATATGTGCAGAACTTCTTCCTAAATATACCACAAAACCGCGCTAAATATCACAGGTTTATCTGTGAGTTTGACTATCCGAGGGCTGAAGGTGCTTCAAAAGACCTTCAACCTCAGAATTATTCATCCAGGAGGTTTATATGAACACACCAGAATGAGCACACAGGTGTGTGCTGAATGAAGGAGAGACCTCAACCTGTCAAAGTCACCTACAGGCACTAACAGACTGAAACCTCTGGGATGCTTGTGCTGTCAAAGAGAGGGGATATAAAAAAAGCAGGAGGGTTTGACAGAGCAGAGGAATGTTACAGAAGTGGCCCCACACACATACACACACACACACACACACACACACACACACACACACACACACAGCTGCACCCAGCATCCTTTGCAGCAACGTACCTTGATGACACTCAGGGCAGCATCGGCCCTCCTGGGTGACTGCCAGGGTGCCTGGCGGGCAGGTGGGGCAGGACCGCAGATAACAAGTCACCCGGGCATCACGGCACTCACACTCACGGCAACTGCCATCGGTCCACTGAGCCATGTCCTGAAAAATAGAGAGGGGAGGCAGAGAGAATGGGAATGAAAACAGAGGAGAGAGAGAGAGAGAGAGAGAGACCTGGACCTGGTGAATACAGAGGTCGGAGTTTTTATTATGCACAAAGAGCAACTGTGGCAAAGGCATTTATAGGGGATGGACCGGCTGCTGAAAACACCAATAAAAGAGGATTTTAACTTTGAAGAAGCTGAATCACAATAAAAAAAAAAGGAAGCCACACAGACTGGGAGCCTGAGCTGAATGCTAATGAGCTGCAAGTGTCAGTTTTAAAAGAAGCTGCATAGTCACGACTTTCATTTATGTTTTAAAAGCAGAGCGGGTGAACTGGCAGAGGACAAACAGTTCATTCACAAAAACACTGAAATGCTTTTATAAATCATCTTACAAATCGAGTCTTTTTTCCCAAAACAAACGAGTGACGGGTCAAAGCTTAAAGACAAGGACGCTTTAAGATCACAGGGCTAAACTTTCCTGAGCGTCAAGAGCAGGTTTTTATAGCAAGGCTCCAATCAACATACACATCTAATGAGCACAAAACCTGCAGCCCCTAAACGACAAGAGGAGAGAAGTTTGAAACCTTCAGAGTCTGTTATCTCATCAGCCCAACAGCTGAGGAACATAAGGTCATTTCGCAGAACCAAACACCTTATGTCTGCCATCATCTCCCAGACGATGTTTATCCCTGAGCAGATCTAAACATCCCTGAGCTGATATAAAAAAGTAAATCTCCAAAGTGGAAGTTTTCCTTACCAAAGAAACATACCGCCCAGCGTACTTCCAAACTTCAAATCAATATAATAATCATTAGTATTATTATTATTTTATTCTAAGGGAAACAAAACTAATAATTTTAACTATTTACACCATACACACTGAAAAGAGCGACGCCTTTGAGATGGATCATACTGATTCTGTTCTGTCACTTAAGTAAAAGTGAAAGTGACTCTCTTGACAATGATTGATGATTAACACCATTTCGTTCGTTTGTAGTCTTGATGTTCCGGCCTCTCTAACGCAGCTGTTATACTGGTTGCCACGTTATTCGCTCTGAATGTAAAGAACCAGTCGAACATTTTTGGAAAACTACACTAATTAGCTTTCCTTTCATAAGGTGAGGACATGAGAAGATAAATATCAGTCTCATGTCATGTGTGTTAAGTATAGAAATGGACCTGCAGTTAGCCTAGCTTAGCATAAGGACTGGAAACAGCTGGCTTGGCGACGTCTAAAGCTTAAATATATGTACATGTACATTATCCCCACCAATCACAGAACATCTGATCCTTCGTCCTCTGTTTGCTGAGCTCTGAAGTCGTACAGGTGAAGAGTTTGACTCTACAAAACTTTTTGGTGTACTTTGTCAAGAGTACTTTGACTGTCTTGTCCACCATCTTTTCACTCTGGCTCTGTGCAATGTCAAACACAACAGGCAGCTTGTCTAACATGTGCATCACCACCAGCAGCATGTTGTGTGTGTTTGTGCTCATTTATTATGCTGTAGGTTGCAAAACACTTTTCCCCATTTGGGACAATAACGTCCTGAAACAAAGTGAAAACTGTATTTCTGTCGTCTATAAATAGCTTGTTAATGTGCCTTTAAATCAACATAGTTAAGTCTTTTAACTCATTATGTGTCCCAGCTGAGACTTTTCAAGCCACTCGGGAAATGAAACCAGTAATCATCGAGTCTCAGACTTGTTGCTTTAACCTTTCGGGCAAACGCCTCTCCCAACAGACGAACACACCAAACCTGAGACGAGCCACAGGATGAATTCCTCAGGGAGACGAAGAGAAATCTATTGGAAGTGGATAATAGCTCTCTCTACACTCGCTCCGAGCCTGGGCCATGGCTGACCGTCCTGCAGCATTACATGAGCACCCCCCCCCAGCACAAAATGTAAAAAAATAAAAGCCTTTGCATTCTGGGTTTCCAGGACTAGCCTATAAATAATGAAGTTGACGACGCTATACAAGAAACGGGCCAGAATAATAAGGCAGAGATTCTTGTTACACAGCTAAACAGCCCATAGTAATTTGATAGGTCTGTCCTAAAACATACATTTAGTCTGTCTCTCTGCAACTTTAATTATCAGTGTTTAGAGTTTGTATTTATATATTTATATCCAGCTCAATATTGATGTATTTGGTTGTTTGTGCAGCAGCTTTCCTCTGCAGTGAGACTTTGTCACTTACTTTCCTTTGTCTTCTGAGAAGAGAGAGTTTACAGAAGCCCCGTGGTGTCTTTGTCTCACCCACACACTTTGGATTCCTTGCCTGATTTGGCAGTTCTCTCCTCTCATGCTCATGTGGCAAACGTGCTCAAAGTAAGCATTACGTCTGAGATAGAAGTACCTTGTAGGATTTTCCCTCGTGCACACAGGAAGGTTTCACAGAGGAGCACTCCGGGCAGCATTTCCCCGCCAGGTGAACACGCTCTGATTCCTAAGAAACAAAAAGTTCTCACAGTGAGGACCTGAGTCATATCCAATTTACGAAAAACATTTGTTTCACATTAAGCACAATACAACAGCATATGCAGTATCTTTATGACGTCTTATTTTTGTCATGAGTTATCTGCAGCTATTTACGCTGTCAGTGTAATTCCATCTATTTCTTTTTAGTTCATTTCATTTCAAAAACTTTTACTGCAACAATATGTAATTCATTATTTATTTCAAATGCTTCAGCTGTGGCAAACGACGTGTTGATGGTCCAGGGCACGATTTCTAGCTGAACTGGGAATACTGAATATTTGAATGCCATTTTCAACCTAGAAATAAATAACAATAAAATAATTTAAGACATTAAAAGTTTCCATAGAAATTACAGAAGAAGGGAAAAGGAGTAAAAAAACAGTTTTAGACATAAGGATAAAATCCTTATGTAGCTATAAACATGACAAAACAAAACAGGAAACGGGGGGGTAGATGGAGTGTGATGCACAGACAAGATTTTGACTCAGATTTTGGGGGGAATATAAATAACATTGATGTGATTCTATTCAAAGCCGTCTTGATCATAATGATCATGACTCAGATGTTGATGTTAGCACTGCCAGCAATCTCTTGAGTGAAAACCTTGTATCTCCATGACACTGGAGGAGTGTGAAAATCCTTATTTCCAAATGTCAACTAAGTATTTTTCATTCTTTTAACAGATTAAAGCTCGGAGTCAAACTGTTTACTGTTTAATGAAAAACAGCTAAACTGGAGTTATAAGCTTTCCACATCACAAAGGCAGTTTTCCCTTAACGCAGTTTTCTGGTGCTAAGAATCCTTACAGTACCATTACAATACATTATGACTGCAGGTGGCTCCATAAGGAATCATAAACCTCCCACTATAACTGTACCCTGGTGCCTTTGTCTGCCTATTGACCCACGCTTGTCATTAAACCCATAACCTTGTCTTAATTGTCTCGCACACTGACACACACAGGGGGTGAAAACCGCATGGCTCTGATCTTCTCAGCGGAGTGACCTTGCTCAATTCAGTGCTGGACGAACGCCAGTTATGCTACTTACGGCTAATGACACTTACCAGCTGTAATTATCGCCGTACACCATGATTAATGAGGGCTTATTTGGTCGTGGCAGGGGATATAAAAGCAATATTATTAAATCTGCTTGACATAAGAAAACACCGGATGAGGTGTTGAGTCGATGTGGCGCCAGAAAATGGGTCATTTTCAGGGGATAAAAGTAACTATGGGAACACCAGCTAATAACCTTAACCAATCCTTTGTTTGTTTTGTCCCTAAAAAAAAAAAAACTCCCACGTCTAACGTCCTACATTCCTAACTGGGCCAAGTCTGATATGCACGTCTCCCCACGAAGGCACTACTGATCCTTGTGTTGGATACATCGGAGGGTGACTTCAGGTTTAGTGAGTCTACGTCACATGTTTTGGATCTAATGCTGACATTGTGGCGCAGCTTTCCACAAAGAAAGATCATTAAGGTTTCATTTATCTTTCAATTTACTCCAGCTTGACTGAGTGAATTATCCGTGATGGAAGCAGCCAACCTTACAACCTCGAATGATCACCCCCTATTCCCCCCAACCCACCCCGCTCCATCCTAACCTGGATTTCCTCCTAAATACCAATGAAGATAGTGACATCCTCCATTAGCGTTTTAGTGGCCCATTTGAAGGCCAGGAAATGGGATTTCTGGGCGCTGACACGTTGCATTTTGGGAGGCGAGAGTTCAAGAACCAGGGTGGAAATGGATAAACAGGTCGGGGTCTGGCAGGAAAAAGCCGACAATGGAACCAACAATGAGAATATAAGATTATACAGGTACAACCAAGACATTCACTGACTTTACAATGAAGAGCAGCTGAATGTTGAAACAAAGTTTTTTTGAAAGATACTGTAAGTTACTAATTTAATTCTGAATGGCAGAGGCAGAATCAAAACATCAACATCACATAATAATGTTAATGGTGAGTTTGTGTTTATTTTTCCTATCAACATATCACACCAACAACATGATAAAGGCTTTTAGAGCAGACTAGCTAACAAGCTTACATGTTTAATTTCCACTTGGTCCAGGAAGTCCCGTCTGAATAATACACCGAAATGACTTCATAGGTTTTCTGTGCAGACAGCTAATTATGATCCATAGTTACATTTCACCTCTAGTAGCCTGGCTGTTCCTTTCCCATGTGATAGTTAGCCCAGTAGTCGATGTTGTTTCTATATCCATGAGCATTTGACGACCGTAACCGTGACAACAGAGGTCCTGTGACCTTAAGAAAGTACCTACTTGAACACAAACGACAATCCTTTCCTGAGATCAATCAAGCTGCTTTTGTTACCAAACCAAACCAAACCAAACCAAACCGTGACTTTCCCACAACCTTAACCGCTTGCTAAATACTGTTACTGTGACAACGAAGGTTCTATAACCTTAAGGAAGTACCTACTTCAACAAAAAGTACAATCTTTTTTTTTTTTTAGACCTGACCGAACCGAACCCAACAGTGACTGAATTATTGTTACCATGACAACAAAGGTCTGCCCCCCCCCCCCCCCCCCCCCGGGTTGTATCCGAGGTGAGGAACGATCTGTTACGTCGGAGGACTTCACAATACTATGAGAAGTCTGGAAAGGTGTTTTACAAAGTCATCTGCTTGCTTCTGTATTTAACTGATCAAAGCAGCATGTTGTCTTGAACCTTTCTGCCAGACGACCTTGTGTGTGTGTGTCCCCCCCCCCCCCCGCAGTGACTTCATTGAAATGAATCTGACTGAATACCGCTTCTTTTTAATTTCAACAGAAAAAAACTGCATCTGCCCGGCTCCAGCCTACCACGATTCAACAAACCAAATGAGTCTTTTCCTGCCTGGGAGAAAAGTTGTGCCCTGAGGATGTTTGTGCACTTTTGCAGTTTTACCTCATGGTTTCTAATGATCTGTCAGACTCACCTGTGGGCACTCGACGCGACCACACTCCGCCCTCCGACAGAGAACCTGACCCCGGTTGCAGCTGCAGAACTCGCAGCCGGTGCCGTTCCACATGTCTCCATGGTAACGCACCGCGCCCTCGTACAGGCAGCTTCCCTTGGCAGCAGCGCATTCGTCGCAGCACTGACCGGCACGCTTTACTTTGGTGTGACCCTGCGAGGAAGCAGTTCAAGTGAGTTCAGGTTTGTTGTAGAGAAAAGAAATACAAACTGAGCCGTGAGACAAGACAAAAAAAAAAATCTGAGGAGCTTATAGAAATGCTGGGGGTTTTCTTTTGGGGGGGGGGGTATGTGTGTTTCAGCAGAGAGAGATAAGACGATGGAGGAGAGAGTTGCATCATTAAGGGAAAAAAACACACCAAGCAGTTTGGACCATCAGACAGCTCTTACAACTTAATTTGAAAGTGCTGAGAGACGTAGATTCACCAACACTGCAGATGTAATTCTTCCACAGCTGAGGATTTCAGAGCCTGTGTATCTCCTGAAGACAGTTCCCGTTATTAAAGGAAACTCAAAAGTTCAGGCAGTGTGGTCAAAGTCCATCCAAATCATGTCACAACTCAGTGAATCACCGACATTTATTAACAGAACGGAGCAGGTAGTTATTAGCCAGCTATGCTTATTTCAGAGTGGTGGTTTAGAGGTTTTGAGCCCGTCGGGATCCTCAGCAGTGCAGTGCTGGATTTTCTTTTTCTTTTTTTTTGTCTGCTTTCATCAGAGGAGGGAATGGGCTGTTAAAACATCCTCAGCTGTGCTGAAATCAAAGCTGAGAATATTTTTCCTTCAAGTTTTAGTTAAAGTTAAAAAAAAAGATACGGAGACTTTGAGTGAAAGAGCAAAGATAAGCATTTCCCCAAACCCCAGTGTTTCCTCTTTATATGTTTTATAACAACGTATACAGTCTGAACTCGATGCTCCTGAGGACTTTGTGTATAACATAATTAGTACGAGGGTGCATAATTTTACATTTACGCTTGTATCTTAATGATGCAAACATGTAGGTTTGTGAAAATGTGTTGCAGCACGTTTGGCTCTCTATTTATTTAATGAGCAATAAACACCTTTTTTTTAAAAGAAATAAACCATGAACAGTCTCTTACATCCCTGGGCAGCTTTTTAATCACATAGACTCTTTATTGTAAATTGTGTCAGATCACTTTAATGACTTCTGTTTTATTTTTTTATTGTGTTTTTATATTTATTACATAACCTTCCTGCAAAACAGCGGTGCAACACACATCTGAACTGTATCGTAATGATGGGAAATGTTAATAGTCTCTCTTCTACAAGTAGTTTAAAGGATAAGAGGAGAATATCTTTTTATCTTCATCAAACCCAAAGAAAAGATCAAAAACAGTGATCCACTAAAATGTAATGTGTGTGTGTGTGTATCCAAATTCTGATGTAGCTTTAGCTCTTAGCTCCATTGTTGTGCAATACTATCAAAAACACGTCAATCCCACATACAACGTCCTGCTGCCTGAAATACTCATCAGACCAACGACTGTGTATTAATCCTCCACTTAAAATAGTCCCCAACAAATGCACATTGACTCCTGTTTAAATAACATTTGCTAAAACTTAAGCGTCCAGCTGTTTGTTGATGCAGGATTTACAGATACTCATTCCTGCCTTTAGTTTACGGAAGTGGTTCCTGACCAAAAAGTCTATTAAACAACTGCACCACTTCTACTCTTGAAGCTTTACACTGGGCTTCCAGTTTGGTATAGAATAAAGTTTTAAAGTGCTGCTGGTTACTTAGCGGCTTGGGGCTAAAATACATTTTTGATATGCTTAGAGAATATAAACTTAGTAGGGACCTTACATCTTCAGTCAGCTGGTCGCCTCTGGTCAGAACCAAACACAGCAAGGCTCCATTTAGCTTCTTTATTTTTACCAGTTGAAATTCAAACCATAAAACGTTTCTTTTGTATTGGATTGCTTAACGATCTACATTGCATTTTTATTTTACTTTCTATTCGTTAGTGCAGCATCACTGCACTTTAGCAGCACCAAAACCTTGTCTCTCTCATATATTTAGTCTATTTATAGTCTCATCTTTTATTTTATTTTATTAAATTGTGTTTTTTAATACTATGTATTCATCCCTATGTGGCCTTTTAATGTTGTGTTGTGTGTCCAGATTGTGTATTGTTGCTCTTCTTTGACTTCACCAGCAAGAGTTCCTGCACAGAATGGAAGCTGCAAGCTGAAATTTGCATACAATTAACAATTAAATGTCAGCTTGTGTGGGTGCTTTTGTGTGTGTGTCTTTGTCCTCACAAAGATAGAAGTACAAATATGTGTGTGTGTGTGTGTGTGTGTGTGTGTGTGTGTGTGTGTGGCTGTGACTGCCTCTGCATCCATTAGACCTTCAACACAGAGACAAATGTATGAGGTGAATCCTGGATGAAACTGAATGTCAGAGTGTGTGTGTGTGTGTGTGTGTGTGTGTGTGTGTGTGTGTGTGTGTGTGGCTGTGACTGCCTCTGCATCCATTAGACCTTCAACACAGAGACAAATGTATGAGGTGAATCCTGGATGAAACTGAATGTCAGAGTGTGTGTGTGTGTGTGTGTGTGTGTGTGTGTGTGTGTGTGTGGGAGAGAGATAGAGGGAGAAAACCCACCTTGTCACAGGTGACGGGCCGACAGGTGTGCGCGTGGCATTTTGACTGGCCCCGGTCACACACACATGTGGTGCAGGCGTTCTTCTGCCACTGCTCGCCATGCTGCCAAGACACACACAGATACACGTTTAGACCATCTCAAAACTACACACACACACACACACACACACACACACACACACACACACACACACACACACACACTCACACACACTCACACACACAAAGAGTAAATCACAAGCTGTTCTTAGGAAACTCAAAGCTCATTCAAATCCAATGACTGTCTTCTTTTGTGTGTGGGGATTCAGAAGAGGTGGTGTGAACGGCATACAAATACACACACATACACACACACACACACACAAACACAAACACACACACACACACACACACACACACACACACACACACACACACAAACACAAACACACACACAGGGAGAGAGAGTTTATTGTCAAGAGCAAATAGCAGCTGTCAGATGTCAACATAATTCTCCTTGAAACTTTTCAACAAGAGCGCAAAGAAGTGAAAACAGCGAATGTGCACTGCAGTACTGACATCACACTCCACAAGCTAGTGCTGCTTGTAGCAAATTAGTCAGTTAATTAATGAATTAATTAATTCATTAATTAATTAGGCATCGGGAAGACACTGCTGATAATCATTGTGAAAGTAATCTATCAAATTAAGTTAATTATGTAAATCTTTCATCGTATATGAAGTAACAGGCACGTGTTTGTATATGTTTGAGTATATTTTAGGAATATTCATAAATCGATCAACAGCGAAAATGATTGATTTTAGGGCCCTTATTTGTTTTCAGTTGCTGGATTCAGGTTTATCCAGTTTTGTGTCAAATCCATGAACAGAGCCAATTTCAAAAGCACAATGGCTGACTGGAAACGAGGCCTCAGCAGCAATGGCACTGGGACAGGTGCACACAACAGGTGCTCCTGCGCACATTAAGCATTCTCTTGGTAGTTTCGTGGTTTTGGGGATTTACCTGTTTTAGTGTGTCAGTTAAGCGTTGGTCAAACTTGTTTTTTTTTTTTTTTTACTTATTCACTGATGTTTAAGCAGAATTCAAATGTTTAGTTTTCAAATAGAGCTGCTGAGATAACTGTTGAAATAACAGTCCACACATCTGCCTCCAACTTTTCCCATTTCAAACAATCTGAGCCCAGTTTTAACCTTGATGTCTGGACGTCTTTTGATCTGAAAATCATAAAAGCGGCGTTAACTGGGCGGTGATGGGATTCAAAAATAGCAGAGGGCAACGCGGCGTCTTTATAAAGTTCTCTGTATCTGGCAGAGAAAAATACTCTGTGGTGCACTCTCTCGCCAGGACACCAAGAGGTGAAGCGACGTTGTCCCACAAAGGCTCCATTTCTGATGCGTTTCAGGCCGTAAATAAATAATTGGTTTAAATTTGGAGTCATCCTCCTCTAGTTGTCAGGTTAAATTCAATTTACTCCCTCCTTCAACTTTAACTACTTTGGTTAAATATTGACTGAAGCCTGGAGGATGCAGATTATTTCATTATTTCACAGGCGGCACTTTTCACTGATCTAACATTTATTGCAGCCATTTATCGTTGATCAAAACCCTGTATAGCATTTTTTACATCTCATTAAACATCAGTAACCTGTAAGACATGTTCCGCTGTAAACATGTGAGTTAAACTGAGAGTGATATAATGAGCTGCAGCAAAGATCTCTTTAAAGAGAAGTAACACTGATATCTGTTTCAACAAAGAGTTGAAACAGCCTCGTTCTCACCTGAACACACAGAAACTCATCTAAACAGGTCTGAACCTTCAATGTGAACGTAGCTTTAATCTTTCAAGACGTTCACTACACACAAGCGCACACCTGTAAATATGAGTACTCACACACTTTTACAAGCAAAGAGAAACAGAAACACCTCGCAACAAAAAGACGCACATTCATACAGCAATATAGCAAAAATAACAACAATAATAATTCAAACATTTAGATTTTACATTACAGTTAGTACACCTCATTGAAAACCATTTTCATGTGTCAGATTGGGTTTTTAACTCGCTGTGACTAGGAGTTAGTATAAATCAGTGGTTTGTCAAAGCTTGCACAAACACACGCACACACACCAAACCAAACACAGTTTTCAAAGAGGTATAAACCTTCAGTTCCACAAAGCACCACACTACAACTACAAAACCACACAAACGTAACCTTTGAACCCGAGTGATTATTTTCATTTCTGCCTTTTCAATCTCAAATGTTCCATTAAAAATTCAAATAAGTCTGAAGGATGGAAATCATTTCATTATTTCCCAAAGGAGGAGATAGTTATCACAGAACTTACAGCCAAGTGTTTGACGAATGTGGATTTCTACAACCATAATTTCTGCACTAAAAACAGGACCGGGTCAAAGCCCAGCGTATGGCTGGAGTGTGTCGTAGGCAAGTTGCATTCTGCCGGTTTCAGCTCTTTATCTGTTTCCTCTTAAGGTGAACTAAAAGAAAAGAGACTCAATTCGTGCATCGTGAGGTTCTCAGTTCTGTTTCTGGTCCTCTTCAGCGCTCAGTCCTCTCTCTCTGTTCACACTACAGTTCCTCTCCAGCTGTTGGACCTTCACCGCTTTGGATTATGGGTAGCTTTCCCTTGGGACAAGGTGGCTGCCGCTATGTCTTATCCACATACCTGTGGTGTTTGGCTGAATTAGTATAATATTGTGGTACTAATTTGTTTGAATTAATACAACATAGTATATCGTAACGTCCATCAGTCTTGTTGTTGTTACCGGCGGCCATGGTTTCGTCCATTTGTTTCCGTCTACCACATGTGCTACAATACAGTGGTCGAAGGTGAAGCGAAACCTGGAGAGCTTTGTGTTCACAACGCACAGGTTAAACAAACTGACATGCAGACTTGAAACCAGCTCTCGAGGTGGTCATAGCACATCTGAAGCAAACGGTCTGGTCGGCTTCAAATGCACTATGTTGCCGACGCTTCAGGCTGCAAACCCCCCCGAAAGTTTCTATTAATTTCTAAGCATTCGGCTGACCAATGGTGGAATTATGATCAGTCAGTCAGTCACTCACTCACTCACGGACATTCGCAATTATAGGGCTGGCCCCACCGTAGTGGTCCGACCAAAATGTTTGAAGCACAAGAACGGACAGTATCTCATCAACCCGTCGTCCACTGATGGTTTACTGGTCAAATCCGTCCGTGCGTGGTATAGATCATCATAATCCAAACCAAAAATAATAGTCCAAGGTAGACAGGGGGTGGGCAGCTGTGGCTCAGGAGTTAGAGTGGGTCGTCAAGATACTTGCCTCTGACGGCTACTCCATCAGTGTGTGTGTGTGTGTGTGTGTGTGTGTGTGTGTGTGTGTGTGTGTGTGTGTGTATATGGCTTGTAGGGTAAGTTATAAACATGCTCATATTTTAGACATAATTCCTAAATGTTCCTTCTTCAACATACTGAAGCGATGTCGTTCCAACGTTCACTGGCTTACATGTATTCATCAGCTGAAATGCTGATGTAGTACTTGTGCCCATTCACACACACTCAATACTGTGTGTGTGTGTGTGTGTGTGTGTGTGTGTGTGTGTGTGTGTGTGTGTGAGAATGTGTGCACTGTATCAAGACTAAGGTTGTGCATTTGAGACCAGAAGCGTGGGGACATAATTCATTCTCTTTAATAAATCACAAATTGAGACATCCCTGACACTTCCTGACGCCCGGAGGAGAAAAAAAACACACACACATCTGAAGCCATGACGACGTAAACATGAATGAGTGTGTGTGCGTGGTCCTGTGTGTGTGTGTGTGTGTCTTAGAAGATTCAAACACACATTAGACAGAATGGGACACTCTTTGATCAAAGGAGGACTTGGCAGTGAGAAAGAGATGGAGGGAGCGAGTATGTGAGTGTATAGTGTAAACACAGCGGGAGGAAGCAAGAGCAGGACAGATGAGGTGATGCAAACTCTGACTGGAGGAGACGATGGAGAGGAAAGGAAAGGAGAGGAGAGGAGAGGAGAGGACTCCTTGGACTCCTTTCATCTCAGTTTGAAAACACAAACACACATACCTACACATGCACACGTCAAACTCTCCCTGTCATCACAAAAACTATTCTAATAGATTGTGCAGAGAAACACAAAATACTGTACAAAAGGTCACTTAAGTACAGATTTATGAGCTGTCATCAGCTGCCTACGACACACATAAAACTCACAAATACACACACACACACACACACACACTTTTTATGAACATAGTAATACTCACCCACACAGGCTTTATAACACAGAGGATTTACACACAAACCTACACTAACAGGTGCAAATACACACTTTTTAAACTCAAATGGACACACACACACACACACACACACACAAATAGGTTGCCCACCTGGTGTTGTTTCCCAGCAGACAGACAGGGGTTGGACACACACTGAGGACAGCACTGGCCCGGCTGAATCACCAAGTTCTCATGCTGAGAGGAGGGAGGAAAAAAACTGTCAGACCAGGTGTGTGTGTGTGTGAGAGCGAGAGAGAGAGAGAGAGAGAGAGAAGAGACAGATGGCCTAGAATAACAAAAGAATAGAAATGTACTTGCTTCTTCTCTGGTATAATATCATTCTATTGAATACAACACTGTAAATATAAGCTGTTACAATACTGTTGGACAGTCTGACATTTTGGCAAAAACAACCTGAGCAAGACTTAGATAAGATCCATATCAGCTTCATCTCCGTGCCTCCAGCACAGAGAAAGGTGTTTGACCTAGCTTAGCACCTCGTCTGGAACTGGGGAAATCGCTGGTGTACTGCTGCGAATCACGCCTTCCAGCAACTCCAAACCTGTCCTACTCACACAGTATATCTTGTTTATTTAACCTGTGTGTGTGTGTGTGTGTGTGTGTGTGTGTGTGTGTGTGTGTGTGTGTGTGTGTGTGGGGGGGGGGGGGGGGGGGGGGGGGGGGGATACTAAAAAGGGAAAAAAGATGTGAGATATCCCAGACTTTATGGAAGTGCATTTCCAGCTTTGACTCCATCATCAGAAAAGTCAAGCTACATGTGGCTGGAATTAATGATTACCTTTATTTGAGAGAAGCCTGAGAGAGGAGATGTAAAACTACACTGAGATGATCTTCTTATGGATCAACACTTCAAAATAAAACACAGGAAAAATGTAAAATATGAGACATTTAATCATTTATTACATAAAAACATCACAAATAGTGGAAAACAAAGCCCCAGACTGAAAGTGATTGTTATATCCAAACAAATGCTCCGAAACCAAAAAAATATTTCATTTACTATTCAAGCCCTTGTTGAATGTTGCATATTATCATGTTTGAGAAGCTGGAAAAACAGAAAATATTTGGCCTTTCTGACAATTAATCAATCACCAAAATTTAATTCCTGGATTTCTTCCTGCAACTAATCAACTGATCATTGCCATTCTAGTTGGTTAGTTACGGCGCTCCCAAGTGTGTTGTGACAAATGAGAGCTCATTTCTCTCCTGCATGTTGTCCTGTTGAGTGACCCTCCGTGGATTTATGATAATGTGCTTCATTAAAGAATAATATATAACGCTGGGTCAGTATTTATGAAACATTGCTCAGAGCAATCCAGCAGTAAAGCCAGCAATAATGGACGCGGCAGAACAGAAAATAAGGTCATCTGCTTTTCACAGTATTCGATAATGACGGCTTCTATTCCCATCCTGAGAATGGGTGTTTGATTGTGAGATAGATTATCAATTATGTATCAGATCAAAGTGATAGTCTCCGTCTCTGACGGTGAATTTCAGGGCAAAAAGCAGATTTCACAAAATGTCAGACTGTTCCTTCTAAATTCATTATAAGTTTATTGAATTTGAACAAACTGAGCTGGGGGGAGGGGGGGGGGGGAGAGAGAGAGACACACAGGACCATTGTTCTGTAGCAGCCAGTGTGAATACAGAAGATGAAAATGTTCTTTAAAAAACTGTGTGTCCATGTTTCTGGAAACTCACCGGTTTGCAGGCCACTTGCTGACACTCTGCCACTGAGCACTGGACTTCCCCATTGCTGCAGACACATCTGGAACAGAGGCTGGGCTTCCACTCCTCACCATCCCTGTACACAACCCCCTGCCAGGAGCAAGACTCTGAGACAGACAGACACACACAGACACAGACACACACAGACACACACAGACACACACACAGACACAGACACACACAGAATGAGTAAAGTCAAAATGGGTGTCAGATAATGAGCTGACTGTTGGAGCATTGTTTGCCCTAACGCTCATTGATTTACAGTCAGGGATAAAAAAAAAAAAAAAAAAGGAGCAGTCGCTAATTAGCTGCTAACCCCTAGGATGCATCATAGCAGGTCCCAGACATCATTAGAGTCTAAATTAACCTTTCAGCTCCACTCCGGCTGCCCTGTGCACTCTCAAAAACTCAGGGTTTGTCACGACAACATCCTGTCTGATAGAAAACAAGATGCTACACAAAAAAGCGAGGTCCAAGTCCCAACTAGCTGTATTACCCTGGTATTATTCATCCTGCATATGCATGAAAAACACACCTGACTAACAATTGCATAAGGAATCTTTGCATTTTTATTGCAGTTCTATGTGGATGGATGCATCTCTGGACAATAGAAATAGACCTTTGGACTCAATTAAATAAACATGGTTTCATGAAAATGATAAATAACACGTCTTCTTTTTTTTAAATTATTTTTTGGGGCTTTTTATGCCTTTATTGATAGCACAGTAGAGAGAGACAGGAAATGGGGAGGCAGAGAGAGGGGGAATGACATGCAGTAAAGGGCCGTCCGATGCAGGATTCAAACCGGGGCCGACTGCAGCGAGGACTGTAGCTTCTGCATATGGGGCGCCTGCTCAACCAACTGCGCCACTCGACGCCCCACACGTCTTCTTTTGGAAAATAACGCATCCAAAACACATAAAGGAAGCCATTCAGATCAATGATTCACCAACGCTCTGGTTCACAGCCATGGACATTCTGCGTCATGACATGATCACTGCAAAACTGAGTTTGGTGAAAGGGGGATTTCACTAGAAAATCTTTATCAAAAGAAGAAAGACAGAAAAAACAAACCTGTTCTCAAACATAGACTGGAATGTTTTGACAAAAAATAATCGAGGCCAAAGGAAAGATTTTCAGAAAAAAAAAAAAAAACCCATTTGAGGTTTGAACAACCTGAACTGAGAGCAGGAGCAGAGACGACGGGGAGGAAGAGAGCTAACCTGAGGCAGTGGACTACGGGAGTTTTAAAATCGGGTTGCATCACACACATTAAGAGAAACTTCACACATGCTCTTCTCTCAGATCTCAAACACGCACAAACTACAAGATTTGAAAATAATGGTGCATCACTCACACACACACACACACACACACACACACACACACACACACACACACACACACACACACACACACACACACACACACTACAGGATATGATTTAAGATTATCATGGCAGGAGGAGCAATCAGAGAGTAACGCCCCACCTCACCTGATCTCGTGAGGAAGCAGATGAAAACAAAACGGAGACCATGGCGCAAGAACTTGTAACGTTAGTAAAACTTTGCCGTAAGAAAGTGAAACAAGTCTGGATGAGAAAATGTTTGGTGAGACGTGGTGAGAACTGAGATTTCAACAGTCAGTTTTAATATCTGTCAATAGCAGCATGCTAGCTAACGTTAGCCTCAAGGGCTGTAGAGTTTACCGTTGCTTGGCAACACCATCAGCTGTGAAAGTACTGATGTATCATCCAGATTTGAACTCACCAACTATCAAGCATGTTTGATATTACCGGGGCAGCCGTGATGAGTCTGTGAGCAGGCTGGGAGGTTTAACACTGGATCTGTGAACCGCTCACATTAACAGAACTTCGGTACCGATCGAGATTCAGAGTTCTCCTGCCCAAAACCCCTGTCCTCTGAGGCCGGCTTTATGCTGCTCGAGGCTTAGTGCGTGTCTGTGTGTGCGTCACTGTTTCATATTCAGAGATTTTTTTTTATTTTCTTTATTTACTTGCACGCCTTTCTTCAAACAACAGCAACCAAGTAACAAGGGAGAACTCCAGCTACAGTAAAACTGCCCGTGTCAAAGGCGCTGGAATATAACTGACATGAAGCAGCCTGAGGTCTCTCCCACTCTGAATGTGTTGTGATATTCATATGATGATGATGCAGGGCAACACTGACAACTAGTATAGGTTTTTGTTTTTTGTTTTTTTATATGCCACTTCCTATGAGTGAAGAAAATATCACAGCAATGACCGTTCTCACTAAAATGCATTTGGACAAACATCTGGTTTCACATCTTCTAGGCAGAGAATTGACACTTAACTTATCCATGAAAGTGAACGTTCAGACTTAAAACCAAAAATATATCCTCTTATTGATATTAGAATTTCAAAAATAAAACACCGGCTCATTTGGTTCAATGAAATAAACAGATGTGTATAGTTAATGCAAAAAAAAAAAAAAAAAAACCTTGCAAAACAGGTATAGCCCTTTTAAAAGTCCTCACCTCCACTGCGGCCACACTTTGGACAGCATTCCCCGGCTGGGGTGAACGGGCTCTGATCCCCAGGACAGCTGAGAGCGGGGCATGGGCGGGTGCTGCAGGATACACTCCCTCTGGAGCAAATACACACCGAACAGGGCGAGGGACTCCACTCGCCGTCATGCTGTGGGAACCGGAGGAGACAGAGAGACCGGCATTTACACACTATATACACAACTAGAGGAGGGAATAAAAAAGAGAGAGAAACAAAGAAGCAGGGAGACATGTGGGATGAGGAATTTTTTTTTTTGCTCTCTGTGGACAAGACAATTTTGTAAGCCTAAGCCTGAGTGACAGAGGAGAGAGGAGAGTCACAGAGAGAGGGGGGGAGAAGGTGGCGGAGAAGGAGAAGAAAACAGATTAAAAATAAGAGGGTGTGTGTGAATGTGAATGAGGAGGCACAGCGTGAGAGGACATTTGAAAGCTGAAGTGCAGATGTCTAATTTCAGTTTGTACTGTAAGTCGTTCCAGCCGAGCAGTTTGCCCCGATTCAAGCGGGGTTTCCACTGCTGGCTTAGCTGCAATGCCAGCTTGAGGCAAACAGTAAGCTCGTTGGCGATCTTCCTGCATTCCTCTTCCTCGTTTTATTCATATGTGTATAAACTCCTGGCACAGCGTTACATGTATTATTATAAAACCATGAGGAGGTGATTGACAGAACTGGATTGATAGAACCCATTCTTGCACAACCCATCTCTGGGGTGTTAATTAGAGTTAGCCATGTCTCTTATACATCCATTTGTGGATGCACTGTGTAGGTTTAGTGTTGTTCTTCCAGTCTAAATGAGATACCAGCATGCGGATGTTGCCTGGAGTCAAACTGATAGAGGTGAGGATCTGACTTCAATCATTCTCTGAGGTGTCAGGCTGTGAAACCTACATTAAAAAAAAACTTTACTGCCCTGCATGAAATATATCATCAGTCTGGGTTTTAATGGAGCATTCATGTAAATGCTTTTTCACCCTGGAAAGATTCTTGTGAAATTTAACATTCACGCCGTTTATGATGGAGATTGTGGAGCTGTCTCAGATAACAATTTGATAAACAAAACAAAACAAAAAACCTAAAATACTATTGTTTTGTTGGTGTAAGTCTTACAAAAATCTCTGGTCACATTACTAAAATTCCCTTTATGACTTGGGACATCTGCAAAAAGAATAAAGCTTCATTTTTCCAAACAGTTTGTCCTGGGAAAGGAGCAGCAGCGGTGTGATACCAGCCCCGGTCCTTCAGTGAAGATGAAGTAAAACCCTCAAAAAGCCACGACTCCTCTCCTTCTCCTGGTCGCTCAGATCTGTTCAAGTGCCACTTCAGCACAGAAGCAAAGCCCCGGTGGAATCTCCAAACCCAGCCAAGAAAAAGGACTTGTTTCTCTTTAGGACACCCGTATTGTCCAAAATGGCTGCCAAAATGTTCAGCTCATTAAGCGGGAGGACCCTCGATGGAAGATGAACAAGACAGTGATTGTTGTCTTTGTTCGAGGAGAGGCGGGAAGGGGGGGGGGGCAGGTCTCTGGAACCAATTTTAATTCATGAATGCGTTTTAAAAGGTGAATTATCAAATCAAATCAAATGAAATGTATTTATAGAGCACATTTAAAAACAGCTTACAGCTGTAGAACATGAAGAAAAATACAATCATCAGAGAGGATCAAAACACCAACAGACAACAAAACAAGCTAGCAGACCAAATGAGGGAGTCAGCTGATCTTGGCTCGAACGCTAATGAGAATAAATCTGTTTTGAGCCGAGATTTGAAAGAGTGGATGGACGGGCAGATCTGACGTTGGGCAGGCTGTTTACAGCCCGGGGGCCAAGACTGAGAAAGCGCAGTCACCTGTGCGTTTGAGGTTAGAGCTCGGGACAGTGAGGAGGCAGTATTATGGGTTACATCACCTTGGATTTAATGTTAACGATTAAAGATTTCCCACAAAATGTCATCCAAAGACTTTTTTAAGTAACTATTCGGTATTTAGATTTCGGTTTCAGGATTTCCTCCCAGTTTTGGAACGATTCAAGAGCAGAAGAGCATTTTGACATTTCACACATTGATGTTCAGTGATCAGAACTGGGTCAAAGTCGGAAATTTTCAGTTCATCCTAAAGGGCTTAAGGTGTTGAATGGGGCTCAGGTCGGGGCTTTGTCAAGTACTTCCACACCAAACTAGGAAAAACCATTTCTTTCTGAAGCTGGTTCTGTGCAACAGGCTTAAACTGTTGCCACAAACTCAAAAGCACACTATTGTACCACAGATGCTTTTTTAAATAGATCCATATATGCAGCATCTTTGTGTGCGCATAATAACATTTAATATGATGTTTTCACTTACTCCATAGATGACTCCTTCGTGCTGGCAGGAACCCTGGGACGAGGAGACGCACTCCGGGCAGCACTTTTTGGCAGGGATCCTCAAAAGCTCGCCCTTTAGAAAAAGATAAAATGCACATGAAATACACACATACACGCCCCAGCATGAACAAAATACACACAAATATGTAAAAAAAAGAAAATGGATGTGATTCCCTTTAAGCAGCATGAATACAAACACTTGCCGATTACGGTCTTATTTCCATGGAAATTAGCCAAGATGTGACACAAATAACACGATGGAACTGACAAGGCTGAATATATGAAGACTCTATCAGGTGTGCACAGCGTGTAGAATACAGAGAGAGTCAGCAGAGGTATTACAATACTAAATATTACAATACTGATTCACCACGCAGCCATGCTACCTACACGCCCTAATTGAGGCCGAGTGTGCGGCAGGAGAAGTAAATGGGAAAGTAGAGAGGGCCGGACGCCGGGCCGGTGGATTGTTGAGATGCGTAGTTTATTTGAGAATATAAATAGATGTATGGAATAGAAGAAATAAAACAGGAGGGGAGGAATACATTTTGTGAAAGCAGTTTCAGAGAATATCTTGTGTCAATGAATAAAGGTATAATAATGAGCAGAAATACTATGGATCAGCAGGATGAGACAAACAGGCAGAAGAACGGCAATTAAATGTACAAGGTGAATAACAAGAGTGGGCAATAAAACAGAGTGAGCTGCACAGCAGGTGGTGGTTGGCCGTGAAGAAACAGATAGAGTTTATATTGTTCTTTCACCTCGTCATTAAATTTTTGACAGCATGTGGGAAATGTATCTATCACAAGAGCCATTATGTGCTAATAAACGAAGCTCCAATAACACATTTTTGAATGTTTTCATATATTTAGAATCATGTTCTTATGCCTGTTGTCCTGAAAAGTTCATCTTTTCGCTTGCTTCAGTCCCTCTGCTCCTCGCCTCAAATTTAATCACAGAAATATGCCCATAAAAAAACATTTTCAGTCAATTTGAGATTTTATTGCTGCGAATAAAGAGGGATGACAAGGCTCGGAAAGAAAAGAGTTCATTTATCACTATGAAGTGAAGCTTTCTTTTTTTCTTTCTCTCAACTAGTACGACGCAAGGTTTTCGAAAATTGCAGTTGCTTTTGCAGGAAACTAAAAATCAAGCAAGTGTGTGGTGCTTCTCTGGAAGACAATCTGAGATTCACTTGCCACTTTCCTGCAAAAATATATATAAAATGTAAACTAACAGTGAACTCACCTAAAGTCTGACCTTTATATCAAACTGATGAAAGATAAGATAGAGTTTGAGATTATTTTATCATTACCTGTAGTTTTTAGGCTACTGATTGAATCAGTGAGGCTCCTGAATTAGAGCTGCAACAATTAGTCAATGGCCGCCAAATGTCGTTAGATGTTGATATTTGGTTGAATATATGTTGTAGATGTCAGGTGACCAAAATTCAGCGTTAGGATGATGTCTAATACCGACATCTATTTGACGTAGAAGACTGACGACAACTGATGTTAATATTCTGTTGGTTTTAAATTGTGTTGTTAAGTAACTAAAATCCAAACGTCTTCCAAACGTCTCATTTCGCCGCCATCTTGTCACATAAAATACCCAGGATCTTATCCTTTATCAGTATTCATCAGTATGTGTTACTTTGAATTTGCTGCTTTAAGCGACAGAGATATGAGCCACACTATCCAGACACACAGGTCTGTGGAAAAACGATTAACCCAGAACGTTACAGAAATATTAAGGTACTCATGTGAAATTTAGAAATGGATTTGAGAAATGGAGGGGAAAAAGGAAATTTGAGCTTGTAGATAAGGGCAGTGAATTTCAAAAGAAAGCCCTTGAATCAGAGACACGCGGATAATAAAAACCCTGGTAGTTTTTTATCACAGCATAGGTGAGGGGGAGTCACATTTTAAGAGCTTTTTAAATGGAGGGAGCACACGGCTTGGTGAGCATGATGACTAATTTTTAATTAACATTGGATTGCTAGCCAGCAGAGTGGAATTCATTAGACATTGATTGTTGGCTTAGCTCAGGGTTGGGATTGGATTTGATGCCGTGACCACAGGCTTCACGTTTAAATCACATTTAGGAAGAAGCACGGGGAAGAACAGGCGGATAGATGGAGTGAAAAAGAGCTTTGAAAATGTGTCCCTGTGAATTCAAATGAGCCAAAAAAGGTAGGCTGGAACTAACAGCCTCCGAACAGTTGCCATTGTGGCAAATGAAATGGTGCAATCGGCAGACTTGACTGCACAATAGCCTGTCAACTCATTGATTCTTTTTGTAAGGCCAACTCACAAAGACGAGTGATTAAATGGGCCCTTGAAAGGGGATCTGTACTTCAAGGTGAAATGAGGAGAGGGAGATTAAAATATCACAAAAACAAGGTTCCTGAACATTCAAAGCCTTACATTTTAAAGGTCTGCATTCTTAAGCAGATAACACACATGCACACGGGCAAACTTAAAAAACTTTTTTTACATTCACTCCCATTGAAATTTCAGTCAGTTGAAGGTTTAGTGGTGAAAGTATTTCTTAAAAGCAGAGATGCTTTGGAAGAAAAAATATTCTGTCTTAGTCAACCAAGTTTTGATTCCACAGGAACTGACAGTCAGTCAATCAAATTCATAATTGATCACAAAAAAAAAAAAAAATCAATTAAAATAAACACTGAAGTGAAAAATCAATAATTTTTTAGCAGGCTTCATAATAAGAGAGCTGTTGGTTCAAATTTATGATAATTTTGGGGGCTGTATTTTGTGCTGCTGGTGAACTATGTTGCCGTTATTTAGCCAAGACTTTAACAATGGTTTCCTTTCTATGTCATAAACACTGCAGCCTGGCTGTAGCGTTAGCACTGTAGTGTACTGTTAGCCTAGCTTACAGTAAACGCTAACATGACAGTGATGTTTAAATTAGCTAGCTAACAGATAGCAGCTACTAATGTTGAACTAACATTTTTAACTATTTAACATCATAAGGGCCAAGGTTACAAAAAACAGAAAAACTCAATTTTCATTTGTAATTTAAAAATGCCTCTTTTTTTGTTTAGCTTCTCAGAAACCTTGGCTAGCTGTTATTTGTTTTCTTAGAAAAACTCTGGTTCCTTGTTTAGAATAACAATAGCTTTATCCTTTTTTTTTTTTTTTTTATAATTGCTCTGGATATGAATCATCTGCTGTCGTTTCCTATCTTTAAGTCAAAATACACCCAAACCCCTCCTGTAAAGCGTCTTACCCTCTGGAAGTCACACTGTGGGTTGGGGCAGTGGATGGGCTTGCAGATGGCCACGTCGCTGTAGCAGGTACACTCCCGACACAACTGCGGTCTCCATGATGTGTTGTTCTGTCATAACAATAAAAGACATAAAGCATTACAGAGGGCAACACAAAATCACTCTCTCACGCTCCATTATCATCCTAACTCGCCCACATGTCATCTTTATGTTGACAGCTGGGGCGAATGACAGTAATCATATAACACTGGGCCCCTCTGTGCATGTTAATGTGACTGATTCAAAAGGTCTGTATTTTACTCTCTCCCTCTCTGAAAGTACGTGATAACAACATATAGACATAGAGCAGGTATTCAGGGGAACCGTTTCCAATGCAGCAGTTTGTATTACACGCTCTAAGAGGTCCGGGATAGCTGGGTAAGGTTTTACTGCTCCATTCTACAAAATGTGAGAACCGCCATAAGAGAACCATTTCATACTTTGAACTCTTATCATCGTCTGTACTTAAAGCTGTAAAACACTGAAAGATTTCTGCTGCAGGTGGAGTGAAACTGCTTCACTGTTGATTAAAACCCTAGCACACCATGGCCAACTAGACAATGAGATAGGGCAAAGACAGAAGAAAGGCTCGAGATCACTCGTGCCATTTGGCTGCACCCTTTAGCATTCCTGCTATTTGTCAATAGCTCATAACAGTTAGCTGACAATGTCTTATGGCTAGCTTAAAGCCAAAGTTAAATCAATATTCCAGGGTCTGCATATGCTCAGATATATCACCTTACAGTCCATAAATCTGATTTAGCTGGATGATTAATAACCCGCTCATGACAGGAATATACATGGGCAGCTGTGCTGAATGGAGCGGACACTTCATGGAGGGTGGTGACTGTCACATGTGGAGGCTTTGGTCCATTTGAGAAGGTAACTGAGGTAGACATCGCTTAATGGATAGGAAACGTCATCCCCAGGTTAACAACCAGACTCTTAATTGTCCCATATACATGGACACAAGAAGCTATACAGTGGTAGGAGTTACAGAAACCCTAAATTTGCAATTATCTCTTGGGAGCTCAACTAACTATTCTTCCATGTGCAAAGGATAAACAGAATATACTGTAATTAAATCAGGAAAGCCACAAAAGTAATGGGTACAAACAACATCTCATGTTAATTTGCTCTTTGTATGTGCAGAATATAAGCATTTTTGACTTAGGCAACTATTAGTGTTAGTATTAAAAAATTCAAGTAGTATCAGATGTCTAGTAGGGTGGTTTTATGCAAAGCCATGGTCATAATTTTGGTCTTTGTGACCAGTGTTAGGCACATGGGGACAATAACATGTTAAACACAGCATTAGATCATGATAGGAAATTTTTCTGGCAGCCCGTTATAATAATGAACAGTGAGAAAATCCACCATAACACATTACAACCTGTTATACATATAACAGGTTGGCATCCTTTGAGACTACGGGGCCTAAAAACAAGCTGTGTATCAGAACTGACTCAATTAGTAGCCACTGTAAAGGTCTGCAAATGCTCACAATACTAGATTTATTAAAACATTGGTCTTATTTTTGTAGTTCTGGCATATCTATCATCAATGGTAACATGTTTTCTCACCACAGTAATTGATAAAATGTGGGAACATGATGACAGGACTACAACAGAAACAAGCGCACGCCTGTAGGAAGCACGGCATGTCAAAGCTGATGCAAGAAATACGTCTGTAAAATGAATGATCAGACTCAGGGTAATAACTTTACTGTTCCTTATGTTTCTCTTCAAATTAATTTGGCTAACCTGATGGATTGTTTGCAAGTGTTGGCAAAATTATGAAAATAACACCCAAGTCATCATAAACTCCAATTATCCTTTAATGCTGCTAAAATCCCTGAACAAGCACTTTGAATTTCAGAGAAAAATGAGAGCCAAACTTAATCTGTGCAACGACTCCTCTACTTAATTGAATTAAAGTACATAAGAATGTCATGCAGTAAGCATGCAGTGAAATGTAGGAATAGCTATAGGTCATGTTGAAAGACACAGTCAGAAAGGAGAACACCACAGAATGAAAATTTAATTAGCGAAAGCAGCCAGCTGAGGGGAATGGCACTCCTGGAGAGAGAATGTGAGTTGATATGTTCCCTATAGTGTGTGAGCTATTTATGTGTCTGTGAAAGTGTGTTTAATTGCGAGTTTGTGGGTGTGCATCTCTGCACAGCTGTGGCCAGATGTGTAATGAGTTTTATATAAGGGCGAACGTGTCATAGGCAATCTCTGCACACAACAATAATGCTCTGGCTCAGGGAGGAGAGGGAGGAGCGACGGTCTTTAGTAATAGGATTGTGGGTGTCAGCTGAATGATGAAGTTTTTCCCATAAGGCTTTCGTTCTATGTGACAGAAACTATTTAACAAAGGTTCACACACATGATCTGAGGAACGAAACAAAACTAGATCAGGCACAAACAGATGATACAGGAGATGCAAATTAACCTCTAACTTCCCCTTTTCCCCTTACATGTTCTTCTAAAATGAATAGTCTGGCATTTTGAGAAATATACTTATCTTCTTTATTTTCAAGATTTAGATGAGATTTAGATACCAACTCATGTGTCTGTATGCTACAAAGCCAAAGCCAGCAGCTGCTTAGCTTAGCTGCTAAAGTTTCCAGGAAGTCAGCAGCCGAGCCAAAAAAAAGTTCCATTTCCAAAGTTTTGTTGTTTTTGAGCCTGATAGATGCTGATAGGCAGATGTTTGTACATTTGGACAGAACCAGGCTAAGTGTTTCCCCCAACTTCCAGTTTTGTTCTAAGCTAAGCTAGTTGACTGCTGGTTGTTGACTCATATTTTAGCAAGAAAGCGAATATATTTTTCCCAAAATAATGTTAAATGCTTCCTTTCATTTACCAGAAAAAGTTGCACACGTTATTTTATCCTAATTAAATAAAGTCACTGAAATAATCCTTACACCATAATTTTCAATATGGGTTTAAAGCCATTAGAGCATGTAAGAGATTTAGGTTTCCAGGAGCCTTTAAAGTGACTGCAATCCCAAAAGGATCCAGGAGAGTTCCTCGAGGAACTCCTAAAACATGGGGTAATAAGGAAAACAAAAATTGTGCATCTAACCTTGAGCTTGAGGATTGCCCCTTAAAGTAATGTCACAAAAAGAAAAAAATAATGATAAGTAAGTAACCTAGGTTTGAATCAGGTTTATGGACTGCTAGACACAGTGGCACAATTGCTGGCCCACCCCATTTGTTTACATAGACACTAAACCAACCAATCAGTAGCCTGTAGACATTCATAAATACTGCTTATGGTACATTATGTATAGGGTAGTTACAACCCGTATAAAATGCATTTAGGTCCAACATCGGACAAAATTCAAAAGGTGAATGCACACAAAGTCAAAGCGGGTGAAAGATGCAAATTCATTCCAGGTAAGCGCGACGATGATGCTTCAGCTTGAGTTGAAAATGTTTCATCTTGAGCAAAGCGAAAGCCCAGAGGCACTTCCAGCACAGGTGCAGGACACAATGGTGATTGCTGTCTCGCTCACAGTAATGGAGACAAATGTGCTGTATTTAAACACAGACACACAACACATCCATCCATTGGCTGAGCATTACCAGTGAGGATGGATTATAGACAAAGCTCCAGATTTGTCGAATTTGAGAGTACAGTGCAGCAAACATTCCTGTTGCATTGCATTAACACACAAGAGCTCCCCACTCGGCTTCTCTGTGTTTGCAGCTGTTGAAAGGTACAAACAGGAGGTTCTAATACAAGATAAAAACAAACCAGATTCACTGCAACAACAACAGAGTTGCACCCCTCTGTGTATTTACACTATTACAGGAAGGAGAACTATCTCTCAGGTAATGACGTCTGTCTGAAAAAAGCAATTCACAGGGTGGAACGAGATCAGGTGGTCCCATGGAGTATACCAGTCCATGATTGCAGATACCTGCCCATGACCTTTTCTGAACCCCCAGTGAATCCCTACGTTCACTTTCAAAGGGCCAGAGTGACATCCTCTACAGAAAAACTTCAGCAGGGATGCACCGTACCGACCAATCTCACTACAGGTCAGTGATGTTCTCCAAAGTGGTGACAATCTTTCCTTTATCTGAAAGCTTTCCAACAGATTTCACTATGAGAGAAAAGAGGTTCAAAGCAAATCTTATGGATGGAAAATCTTCTGATTGGGCCAGAAGAGCAGAACTCTAGGTTACTCAGTAATTCTCTCCTTTTATGAAATTTAAATTTATGAAAATTTAGAAAGCTTTAAAAAGAAATACAAAAAGCTATCAAATTACAGGGGAAAGTGCAACAACTGTAAAACTAGAAGGGTTAGGTGTTAAATTGGTAATATATTGGAAGCAGGTGGTGGTGATTGTCACTTTACAAGAGCTTCGGCAATCTAGACTGGTAAGTAAACAGCTGTTAATGCTAACGTTAGCTATGTAGCATTAGAAAAACTTACAATTACCTCCTTTAAGTCTGTTTTTACTTCATTTTTAAATTGTCATACTGGCTAAAATATATTTCTCTAGCGATCATAAAGGCCTTTTAATATGTGCATGAGTGTGTGTTGCACTGACTACAGTATGTGTGTTTGGTGTTGTATGTTGAGGTGATGGGAGTGTCAGATCATATTAATAACTCGTATGTGTATATTTGATGTTTGTAAAACAAGAACATCATGTGAAAGATTTGGATTCCTTTGACTTAAAATAGGCAGAGAGGTTACAGGTTAATAATAAGTGAGTGTGTGTATTTGGGTATGCCTTCAGAAATAAGTTTCCTGTTATGGGTCTGTGGCTGCCATTCATGCCATTTAGTCTTTCTTAATAGAGCTGGGTAAAATTAGCACAGCAGCCAACTCTATAAGTGGATTCAGGTTTGACCGGACTGTGTGTGTGCTGCGGCTTAAGCGGCAACTCCATTTCAGCCCAGGTCTCAGGGGGGGTCAAGGAGGTTGCAGTCAATTCCAAACTCTCGTCCTGTTTACCTCCTGAAAGGACAACGAGCAGAATGGGATTGACCCCAGGTTCGCTGTGAAAATGGACCTCTTAAAGTGGCGGGGCAAGGGAGCAGAGTTATCCCTCGAAACCTGGACCAGCTATTACCTGACCTCTCCCCTCCCGCTCTGACAAGTCAGAGCCAGGGGAGGCATACAGCAGACAGCAGCCTGAGTGGTAATGGCAGTTCCTCCCCTCCTCCCAATGAGATTGTCCCCTACAGGGACCCATACCTAGGATTCGTTGATTAAACGTCTGAGGAGTTGGGGGCTTTCATTTCACTCTCTGCCTCAGATGTGATTTAGGACCGAACTAGCTCAGCCAGCGCGGCTCCACGTCTCCACTTTCATAAAGAAAAAAATAGATCCATAACTTTCACACGTAGTACATCCTAGTAGAGACTGTTTTATGGGGCAGAGATAAGGCTGAGTTTTGCACTTTGGACCTTTGGATGGTAGGTTGTCGGTTTGAATCTCAGACAAACTGAATAATGTGAAATAAAGTGAATAAATCATCTTTCTAAGCGGTGGTGCATTGATACAAAGAATATCAGTTTCCAGATAGAACTGTGGAAAGCAGCTAATCCTCCTTAAGGGAAATACTGTATTTGGCATTTTTGTTTAATACATTACTTAAAGGATCAAACAACTAATGATACTAACACTAATAATTTAATCAGCTAATTATTTCAGCAGTACACTTAGTAGCTAAGATCTGTTGTTTCCTTGATGTCACTTGCTGAAAACAAATAACTCCATTTGAAAGCACCAATAGTTTAAAAAAAATATGTTGCCTTGATGATTAAAGACATTATTTGTTAGTGTCATTATTAAGTATTTTCTAGATTAATCAACAAGTTGTTGTGTCAACAAAGATGCCTATTTTGAGTCATGTTTTCAAATTTCCTGTTTTGATCAAAGAATCAATCGTGACAAAGAAAAGCATTAAATTCTTACTTTGGAGAAGCTGGAACCAGTGAAAGATCAGTATCCACATCAAAATATTTCATTCATTTTTCAGTCAATTGACTAATCTGTTCATGAATTTATCATTTCAACTCTACTAAGAACGACTAACTTCTTTTCTGGGATATTGTGTCTGACTTCCTCTCTCATCATACTGTACTCTTATCTCTTCGCATCAAGCAGAAGGAGCACTGGGGACTGTGTTTTCTTGTAACTTAAGTGGGAACTTAAGTGATGAGTAAAGTGCTGCTCTAACCACCATTACTTTGCTCTGCAGTCGACATCAGAAGACTGTGGTCACACTGGGAAGCTCCCAGTGAGGAGTGTGTCTGCCTGAATGAAAATCAAGCAGGATGAAACTGGTAAAAAAAAAAAAGAAAGAAAAAACCCCTGCATCCTCCATCAGTTCCCCTTAGATAAATAAAGACGGAGGGGAGGACTCGGTTGCCCCTACGGCAGTTGAAGTAGCAGATTCGTTTAAAACCCAACAGGGAACAAAAGGCAGAGTCAAACATTAGCAGGGATCAGTTTAGTTGGACTCTCCCATTCAAGACAGAGGAGCGTGAAGAGAGGCAGCCTGCTAGGCTAGCAAAACGTAATTGGGCTAAAATTGGGCCAGAGCTGATAGAAACTAAAGCTATTACCGAGGCAAATTCAATCAGGAGACGGCCAAAAAAGCTCTGCTGCAGACTGAGAAGCTTCAGACGGCTGCAAAACCACATGAGCTTCTCCTCCAGGGAAACCTGGTTCTGTCAACACAGCTTTATATTTACAGCTAATCAACCTGATCACACTGAAGCTCGTTGCTACACAGCCGTGTGTACTTCTCTCAACGACTACGTACAAGTGGGTCAGGTTTCAGTAATGTAATAGGATATCAGCAGAGCTAAATCAAATCAATGTGAGCCGACACATTTACTTTGACAGCAAAAAATTACCAGTAGTTTGTTCAACATGACCTCACATATCTGAGAACAAAAGATGAAGCTCACAAGTCAGATTTGAAATACAGATGACTATCAAAACTGGGTTTTTTAAAAAATCTTTTACCACATTTATATCCACACATTACAAATCACTGAGGGAAATATTTAATATGTATAATAATTGGGTTAAGAGATGCTAGTTTTATGCTTCAGATGGACTACTGGACTTGACTTTACTCGCTTTTGGTGCCACGTACTTCGTTTCCACTGCAGATACTACTCCCTAAATGCGTTGTAGTTAATATAACGACGAAGGATGACGCTATCATCATCTTCAACGTGACACATATTCAGTTAGAGTTAGAGAATTATTTTTATACATCCACGAAAAAACAGGAGACATTGTCAACCAGAATGCAGTGTTGCCAAAGGGATTTCAATTAGTGGGAACTTCTCTCTTTCTGCTCTTCATGGCTGGAGGAAGTTTTTTTTTCTTTTACTGTGCTGTTTGCTCCATAAAGAAAATAGGCTGGTAGCAGTGAATTTTAATATTTTATCACAAAACTGAAACAGTGTGAACATCACAGGTGGATAATTTTAAATGAGTCTGAGGTTGTGTGGCGCTTCAATGTGTGTGGATACACATTGTGCATTTTAATTTATTTGTATATTTAAACTATAAACCAAGGTCGTTGTTATTTTTATAGACATAATTTAACATAAGAATTTCAGACCGATGTTGGTTTTAGGCTGCGTGAGTTGGGAAGAACATTAAAAAAGGAAAAGACAAAAAAAAAAAAAAAAAATCTTTTCTGTAGTAAAAGCATAAAATAAGTTACTAAACATGAAAAAAGACTTGTCATAACTATGAGTTCAAAGGATGCCTGAGGAGAGTAAGTTCTTTGATGTATTCTTGATAACAAAAGAATGGACTTGAGCAGCTCAACTCACGAGAGAAGAAGTGCAGCACAGCTTCCTATTTCTTTTTTTTCTTTAGGTGCATTAAAACAATGAGCCTGACAAAGCAGTAACAAGTTGTAGCTTCAAATAGGCCGTCCATTCTCTCTCTCATTATGGCTGCCTGCTCTCAAGCTGCCTCTTCATCATTCTGAATCTTCAGTACAAGCAGGAGTGTTAATATTTCTGTTTTTAGAGGGCAACAGCTGCGCCGCTCCTGTTTTTCCCAAATAAATCCCTGCCGAAATGAATTCAAATGCATTCATTTGCTGCCGTTTAATTGCTTTACCCCACAACGCCCCTCACTGCCGGCCGAGTGATTATATGCTAATTTTCTTGCGAGGCAAGCTGTGAAAACAAGCAAAGTTATAGCGCTGGCCGGCTGAAGGACACCTAAAACTGTCACAGCCTCTGCCAAAAAAAAAAAAGCCTGATTTAATTGACGCATTGGCAAATATTCAGAGCAGTCAAGGAGAGTAAAGAGGTGACTCCTCAACTTCTGTGGATGTCATGAAAGTTATTCATCATCTGACCACCAATGCAAGCTATTTAGCAGATAAAGAATCTGCAATGTAAAGCAGGAGGCCGTGCGCTCTGCAATGGGGTTAGCATTGTTATGCTAATAGCCGCGCACATTCATCCGGAGGATAGGCTCAGTTTAAAAGTTGTGCCTTAGCTCATTGATTCAGCTTTCCCACCGTGCCTCCAGTCCAATTAGTGGACCTGCTGGTAAGACATGACAAATGACTGGCTGATCGTTGGCCTCCCAGGGCCCATAAATCCAGCTGTCTAACCCTCGCCCAGCCATCGCTGCTATCGCTCCTGCAGCCAAGTATCAGCATCGAGCTGGGTAATGGGTTCTGGATCATCAAACAGATGGCCCAAAGAGTCAGGGTCCAGCACGGAGAGAGAGAGATCAGCACTGAAGCCGCACAAGTCATGAAACGGCTGAAGGAAAGCTTGTTTGGTGAGACCAAGCTGCTTCATAAACATGCATATATAATATTTTTGGAACAACTTTATTGGTAACATAACAAAAACAGGTGCCACATATAGAAATAGGACATAATGCAAAGACATTTCAATGACAACAAGAACAGAAAAATGTTTTGATATACGTGTAAAATAATAGTAGTGATATTATGACAAGATAATATGTATTGTTTACATATATAACATAATAATATTTATAGTATAATAAAGTTATGTTAAATGATGAGTGGCAACAGGGTCTCACCCCCCCCAAACAACGTGACCATAAATATATTTAAGGAGTGTGCCTGTGATATATTTGAAGAGATGATTAATTCGGCTGCAATTTAGCACAGACACATTTACTTGATAGCAAAGATTTGAGTCTCATCAAACCATTTTTTATATGACGTCGTGCCGCAGAAGGAGCCAAACTAAAATAACCTTGAGCCCCGTTCTGCTCAGATTAATCCGGGCGGCAATAACAGCCCCTGACCAATTTAAGCAGGTCAAGAATAGAAATGCACAGTCATAGTCTCGTCTGTAAAAATTTTTTTTTTTTAAACTTTTAAGACAACAAGCAGCAAAAAAAGAAAACATGCAAAGAAGCCGTCCACAAAGGGATGTCATGTTACATAAATCATGAGTGAAGTGAGAGAGAGACGCAGACATAAGAGGGTTTACAACACAGCTAGGTGTGATTTAATGGCAAAGGGTTTTTTTTTTTTTGGGTTCCTGTTCAGCGCTGCAATGAAGAGCACACAAACAGAAGCATTTTTTGCTCAATAATTCACCTCCTCTGTCCCAACACTCATTAGCTCTAATTAAAAATCAATGCCTCGAGTCCGAGCCAAAAGTTTTATCGCCACTCTGACAATTTGTGCTGGTACTTCAGGTTAAGTCTGATTTAGGAATTTCAACAGTGGAAAGATAAGAACGCGAGAAACTATTTTTCTGCAAAGTCTCACGGGGATTTAGTGAGAGGGGCCCAAAAGAACATAGAAGAAAAAATATAAAAATGAGTGAAAGTGACTGAGATGTAGGTGAACATAAAGTACAGAAACTGGATGACATACTGTATTTCATCTCACAGGCCTGCGGTGATACATAATGCATGCTGCCGGCGTTCAATCTGAGAGACTTGTTTCCTCTCATTGTGCGCCTTTTGGAGGAGCCGACTCATTCATTATCTAGTTTACAGGTTCCTAATTTTTGACAAAGCTCATTTGCATTCATCCACAAAGATTTCGCACCGGGGCCACGTTGCATAATTCAAAATTGGTTTGACAAATCTATATAATTTGGTCCCATTTCGTCGCTCCCGTCTGCCCACGGCGCTTGGGGCGGCCCTCATATACTTCAGACCCATCACTGTCCCTCCAGCTCGCACATCTCAACCTCCAACGCCAGACGTCTTGGCATGCAACAGTCAGGCAGCTCAGAGAAGAGAACAACAGCTTTTAGGCTAACAAAACAAAAGGTAAATAATTCATATATGTAGATAGCTTTGTGAGGGAAGCCTTTGAAGTCGCTCTCTTATTGTTCTATCCTCTGTATATTCCTGAGCGTGAGGAGGACGATGCACTTACAGGCAGCTCCCACGGCAGCGATTCTCCTGCAGGTCCGCCTCGGCCTTCACATCCATGTGCACATGAGCACAGGTTTTCAATAATCCTCCACTCAGGCGTGGTGAAAGTCATGTTAGGTGATGCAGATAGCAGCCCTCCATCGCCTGGCTGCAGTGCAACCAGGGGATTCGAGGCTGAGCAAGTTTTCTAAATCACTGCCTTCCGCCTCAGAGGAATGTAGAAAATGCAACTTGAGTTAAAAATTAACGCCGAGTGATTTCTGACCCATTTTGACGCCTGTGATTTCTTGCAGGGGAGCTTATGAATCTGTAACCAAATTTTTAATTTGGGGCAGCTGTGAGAAGAGCTGCAACCCCCCCACGCTGCAACACAACTGCAATCCTGCTCGGAGAAATACCAGCTGGATAATGTTTCATGAAACTGCTCCGGTAACTTCAGACCCGTCAGACAGAAGAAAATGGGAAATGCCACAGGATGTCCCGCTGGCAGGATTACACTAGCTGGCACTAAAGCTTACATGCAGCACACTGGCTACTGACCAGTGTCGTGCTGCACATTCCCAGCCAAGGTTTAACTTTAAACACACCGTTAACAGTTAAGCCAGTACTTTGCCTAGTTAGCTGTGTGTGTCATCATCATCATTGTAGTGGAAGAACATAGTGTAACACATAAAAATCCACTGCTCACAGGAGCTGCTTTCAGACATGGAATCTACAACATAGAGAATAATGGTAGAAATAAAGGTATTATAGCTTTTAAACATGGGTCTCTGAATGTCCACGTTAACACTGTTCGAACATAGCAGATCTGTTACAAAGCTCTTGTGATGGTTGACAATGCAGGAAGTAAAAGGTCCTATGCTGTATAAAGGTAGATTTCCATTTATCTTTGATTTATAGATCAGGTCTAGGTTCTATATTAATACTGTGAAAGTGTCAAAGCCTCAATCCACAGAGAAACACACACAGCCTGTATTCAGAAGCTGAGACTTAAAACCAGCCGTCAGGAAAACAGATTTCTCTGAGTGTTTCACCTGAAATCTGCCATATTAGCATTTGATCGCTCAGAAAAACAACCAATCATGGATCAGAGCCTCCTCTCCTCTGATTGGCTCACCGACCTGTTGTTACTAGAGCTCCAGAGAGAAGCCTGAGAGAGGAGATGTAAAACTACAATGAGATGGTTTTCAGTTCGTAAAACCACAAATATATCTTCTCTTTATGGATATAACTTTGAATAAAGCCCAGGAAAAGGCACTTCTGCAATCAAGGTGCAGCAAAGTTCATTTCATAATTCTGGAAATGATCAAAAATCCCTTAGTTAGAGTTTTAAACAAAAAGCTATTAAAAGCTGGATCTGTCATCAAAACAAACAACTGCCTTTGTATCTCTACATTATATTGCGGGTTTCAGTACAGTCAATGTTTTCTCGTACTTCCTCGTTCTTAGTTTGCACTTGCTGTCGCCATACAGAGCTGGACTCCTGTGTGCTGGAGTAGACACCAGTCCTGCTCCTTACACCTCCTGGCGGGTTGTAAATGGTAAAAATTTCTTTTCGGGATGTTAAAGTGCTGCAATCCTTTAGTGAGTAACGTGTCATAAAAAAAACTTCTACGGCAGTTATGTACTTCTGCTCTCAGAAATATGATGCACCAATTTCAAGAAGCAGCAGATGATAAAAATTAAATCTAAAGCTCATAAAACAAGCGTGGGAAGTTTGCAAATCACTATTTATGGGGGTAAAAATGACTAGGGAGACCAGCCACCCATCTCTCACACACACACACACACACACACACACACACACACACACACACACAGGAGAGGATGTATGGATTACCAGAGGGGCTGCTCTCTGACAGCTTTAGCGGCCAAAGGGAACTTGACACAGGAAACAAGGCATACTGCTGTCTGAGTGAGAAGAGCAGCAGCTGTGTGTGTTTGTGTGTGTGTGTGTGTGTGTGTGTGTTGTGTCGGTGCCATCATCGAACTGAGCACCGGGCTCTACCCTCTGAGCTGCACAACAAAAATAACATATGCCATTTGGTATGAATGTATGAGTGTGTGCAGGGCAGGAGAAGGCAATTAGAGCAGAGTTAAGCTGAGAGTGGCAAACTGCAAACACATGAGCTACACTACACACAATCACACACACAACCCGGCAGCCTTGTGCACAGACACACACTCGCCAACACTCCTTATGGGTCAGTGCACTCTCACAGAGATGAAAGTACACTACACTCAAAGACAAAGTACTCTCTCTTCTTCTCTTCCTTTGATTTGTCCCTTTACAGCTGCATCTATTGGCTCATGTGAATAACTATGAATAACTATGGTGTGGTGTATTTTTCTGAATGCACTGACAAGCCTTTTGGATTATGCAACAACTCTGGTTTACAGCATCACTACAGTACGTACTGCATGTACCAAGAACAGAATAGAAAAGGTATTTCAAAATCTTTAAGAAAAAAAAAAACACTTCTCAATAAATTTATCTTTGCAAAGCTCATATTAAATCTCTTGTTGAGATCTGTAATTTATCTGAAAATTCTAATTCGATATCAACTGATGCTCTGCAGATCAGCGCAAACGATCTTCTGGGTTTTAATCACCTGCTGCAGAGCCTTCCTGTCCTGGGCTGTGCACATCCCAAGCCAGTTTCTGTATGTTTCCAGTCAGGATGCTTTCTACTGCTCCTATAAGAACTGGGGTCTCTGTAATGGGGATTCCCAGGAGCCTAAAACTACCGCTTCGGTAGTCCAAGTTAGACAAATTGAAGTTGGCATTTTCTACTGTTAATTTGTTTTTAAGTTTAAAATTCACTGTTTGTTACCGATTCAGCTCAACTGCACAAAGCGTCACAAGTTCATGTATCATTGTTGACTAGAATTACCACCCAGTTGTCACCCAGGTTCGCTTCCTCATTCGGTCTTATCAGTCATGACGTATCCTTCTCTGAATCCTGGGTTTGATGGACAATGCTCCCTGTACTACTATGTTGCCATATTTGCTTTGTGATGACTCCCAATCTATGTTTTCCGCTGCCATGACCGCTTCATACTCATGTTACTTTCAGTAATAGTTCTTACTCTTCAAAGAAAATCTCAACCAAGCATTAAGCTGCAGAGTCGAAAACCTGCTTCCTGTTTGCACCAGCTCCAGTGCACGCCCAGTGTACGTGAATGGTCATGTGATTTGCGTTTTCAGGTGTGTTAGTATGGACGAAGATTATTTATGATAAGGAGCTAAAACCCAGGTCTTGACGGAGATAATGTTCATTTTAAAACTGCTTTAAACACGAGTCAGTGTCATTGTACAACTATCTTGTGTGGAGCATCATCATTGAAACATTGCATTTCCTCGCCCCTTACCCTAAAATAAACCTTAATTCTAATTCTAACCCTGCACATGAAGCTGTCGGACCCCGCAACTATAGTTGGCTCCTGAATTTCAGACCCCGTTCCTCTTCTCTGTGTGCTATTAGTGTCTTGATTAGAATAAGTGGAACACGACTACTGTTAAAGGAGCTAAATGAGCCCAAGTGTGCACGTGTTGTGTGCTTGTGTGTTGTGCGAGAGTGTGTTTGTGTATAATCCAATCTGCCTTCTCCCTGCTTTATAATTGGGTTTTGTGCTCAGCAGCTCAGACCCAGGCAGGATCTTCCTTTTGGGGAGGTTTTGTCTACTTTTTCTTTTTTCTTTTTCTGACAGTCGAAGCACATTGCAGAATCCTATACACACCCCCTGCCTGCCTCGCTCACAAACACACACACACACACACACACTCCAAACACCCCTTACCACCACTGACAAGATACTTCTGCAGTTTCTACACAGCAAGACGTTATGGTACAAGCATCACGCTGTGTACTTGTGTTAACAGGAGTGCTGGCTGACATTATTCTGTGTGTGTGTGTGTGTGTGTGTGTGTGTGTGTGTGTGTGTGTGTGTGTGTGTGTGTGTGTGTGTGTGAGAGATGCAGCTTTGTCCTCTGGGGGGACTGATAATCCAAGTAAGTTATCAGCACTGAACATTTCCAGTATTTTGCTGGCAGGGACATCCAGACCCTATTACACACTCACTAGTTTTTGTCCCTTCTGAGGACTTTACTTTCACAAACTCTAACAATAAACCATAACCATAACCATAACTATAACTAGATGCCTGACCACAACTCTAACCCTGAGTTTAACCTTTAAAACAAGTCCCCAAAATGTGACTGTGCAAACAAATGTGTCCCCACAATGTCATTAAAACAATTTATGTTTATCAATTGAAAGTGAATAAGAACCACATTTTTATTATCAGTTTATCTATTTGTTTATCAATGAATGAACTATTCATTTTCTGATATTGAGATAAGAAGAAAATATCAACTGGTTTTAAGGTGAGCTCAACTGCTGACAAAGATTGACTGATATGGTCGATAAGTCGATGAGAAAAAAAGTAAGTGGACCTTGAGCTGAGATTGTTTTGTCATCAAATTGATTATTCAACTAATTGTTTCTGCACTATGCTGAAGTAATGAGTCTTTGGGCTCCCAGTATTTTTTGTTAAGTTTGAATTGAATGTGACAAAATGGAGAAGAAAATGTTTCCATACCTGTGTCAAATCAAGTCCCAGGTAAACTATTCATTTATTCAGTGTCTGTGGAGCAGCCACAGCATCTGAATAAAAATGAATTTTACTTTAAACCCCCTCCCCCCAAAAAAGGGGTGCAACAGGTGAGAGGATTCACCCTCACTAATTGAAAGCCAGTTGATTTGTCCAATTAAAATTTAGATGTCGACATGGTCACTGGTGGCATTTATTTTTAATTTTAGAGTTTATGTAGAAAAGTGAAAGAGTCTTTAGAGAAACGAGGGCTGAACCTGTTGAACCTTGTAACTAAGGTGATCAGATCATTAATTTATGGTTTCACTGCAGTATGTTTGCACCAGTTACTGCGTTCACATTCAGTGACTCCATTGGGACTCCGCCTGCTCCTGACTTCACAGTCCAGTTCACCGCAGACAGCAACAGTCCAACCAAATAATTCAAGAAGACCAAAATCTAGTAAATGGATCAAGATAATGTATTCTCTGTAAATCTAACGGGAAAGTGCAAAGTAATTTTCCAGTTGTGCTCCTGAACCAAACATAACCACAATGAGTATGAAAATGTCAGAGATGACATCGCATGCATACACGTTTCTAAAAATGTTCTAAATGTTTATGATGATGCAAACAAAAGCTTTATATACTTATAACTTAAAAGTTTTCTTATTTCTTACTTCTGACTTCAAGTACAACTCTGAGCTTTGTCACATATGACAGAAATACGCTGTGACTGTTTGACAGATTGACTGACAGAGTAACAAATGCTCACCTTTGCACTGATTTATATCGATCCAATGTTCATATGCTTCATGGAGACAGCTCTATTTGTATGCGCATTACATTTACATTGACATTTTGCACTACCTCTATGACTGGTTACACTTACTGCTGTGCAGAAGATTCTGCCTATTCAATTATTTATGCCTCTTGTTTTTCCTTACATCCTTCTATTGTTTTATATGTGGTGTGTACGCTACTCTATCTATCTATCTATCTATCTATCTATCTATCTATCTATCTATCTATCTATCTATCCTTTCTGTACACCAGAATTCACACAGTACAATAACAACCCATTCATTTAAGCGGCTCCTTCTAATAACTATCAACTTTTTCCTTGGATTTAATGTACATTAACACCTCTGCAACACCCTCCATTAATAGAAATATGTTTCACCAGTAAAAGCAGTCTCATGACCACAGCTGTTAAATGACACCTCACACTCGAACAGTCACCCAAGAAGAGTCTTTTTCTACGCGTCCTGGAGACAGATACCATCATCTGTAAAGTAATGTTGTAATGTAATGATCATTTCCGTCCTTTTTTTTTTTTTCTTTATTGATTATGCTGTCCAAGCTACACCTCTGGATAATGACTAATTTTCCCCTCAGGGATCAATAAAGTTCATCTTATCTGATATCATCATATCATCTCTTCACTCGTCTCCTCTCGTCTTATCTCATCTTATCTGATTTCATCTACAGAAGAAGAGCGAACGGTAAAGAGTTGTTTGAAAAAAAAAAAACATTCCTCTGGTTTGAAGTAAGAAACCACCTAATGTAAGATGTTTTACATGCACAGTAAGGAGGACACCCTGGAAACCCAGACGCTTCTCTTAAGATTGTTTTCTTTTTATATCTTGCACTTAAAGAAATTCTACTTAAAATACACTTTCCCCAACTTGAATGAATCATATCACAAATTCTCTTTAAAGCCACAACAAAAGTGAAGTCACAAAAGATGCACCTCCTCATCCTTCTCTTTTCCACTCACACTCACAGCTTTTCCTTATTTCTTTCTTTTTATTTTCATTTCAGTCTTTGTGAATCTTATTATTCACGTTGAGTCTGGATGTGAATTCGTTTCTCGGCAACACTCTCCTTTCCTTTTTATTTTTCTTATTTTCTTTTGGATGGATTGCTTCTTCGTTTGGGACAGGGGTTTTTTTTTCCCCCATAAGACCTCTATGGTTTCTCTGAATCAGCAGAACAAGCTTTTTTTCTTTTCTCAGTTGGCCTCATTTGCATGTGTAAATAAGCTAAACCTAACGCCTAAACCCATAGATCTTACACCCTTAAGTGTGATAAGTTTTATGAGTGAGACGGAAACTCTTTTTCTTCTTTTGATTCAGTGTTTCTAAATCCAAACCCTTCTTCTTGCAGTTAATTTAACACACTGCCATATGCATTGATATGTAACTGTCAGAGTAAAGATATGGCAGATTTATTAGGATGTAATGATATAAAAGTCAGGGAATGCTTGTTTTATTCAACCCGCAGGCTAAGAAAAGGTGCAGCTGTAACTCTGTGAGCACAAAGCAGGATTTCTGCAGACCCAAAAATCGCAGTCGGCCGCCGCGCTGCCAACCTTTTAAGTCACAAGGCCTTGCTCCAAAAGTTTTCACGGAGGGAAGCCAGCCAAAAAAAAGCACTGTGTTGAATGACTTAGCTGAAAAACAAGAGCCAAGAAGTAGTCTGCCGTGTTCTTTCTATCCCCCAAGTGAGCACAGCACCGGGGTAATTATTTGGCAGAAGATATTGTGAAACAGATCAGACAGCTGCAATTAAGATGAGGACGAGGCATGACTGCCGTGTCGGCCCCATAATTTCTGTGCTGTTACGGGCCGCTGTGCCACTACTGATTTGGGTGGAGAGGGAGGGAAGGTTAAGTTTGAGTCCAGTCAATTATCTGATCTTTGATCCCAAAGGAAGTGATGGAGATCAGTTTAAGTGTGAACTCTGAAATGAAATATTTGAAAAAAGAGTGGACTGCATTTGCATGCGTCAGCGCATTTATTAATCTTGCTCTTGACCAAACCTCTGGACGAACCAACCAACCAACCGATCGACCAACTGACCAACCATCCAACAAACCAACAAACCAAAGAACCAGCTGACCAACCATCCAACGAACAAACAAACCAAAGAACCAACTGACCAACCGACCCTCCAACCGACATCAAAAAATCTTTATCAATTTGTGGGAAAACGTCTGTGGAGGCTACGATCATAACTGCATTTTCTGGGATTACAACTTTGTTTTACCCTTGCCTCTGAGACAGTAGGTACCAATGTTTGTTAGCAAGCTGAACTAGCTATGCCTGCATAAACTGACGCTATTACTATCAAAATAACCACACTTGAACCACAACATGAGACTTTTTTAGCAATTAACAATCCCCTTCATTATGCAGGACAAGTATTTACTAGAGTTTACAGCTTGAAAGAATTGGTGGCAATGGCTGAGTAATCAACAAGCAATAGTTAATTTTTGATCAATTCTGAAACCACAAACAGCTAATGAGATATCGGAAGAACAATAAATTGAAACAGACTGATGGTCCAATAGTCAACAAGTCCAATAATGTTTAACAAAGTAAACAGTATAATAATCCCACACTGAAAACCATCACTCTGAGTGAACGGAAGAGTAAGAAAGTGTTGGACCACATATTGCCATTCCTCGAGTCAAGCTGTTAGCATGGCTCATAACACTTGAAATAGGAAAAGTTTAATCATTTAAACAGCCTCTACTACAGAAAATGTTCCATCTTTGACCTGCAGATGACCTGAACACACCTCTGTGTTTACCTGTGGGAGTCTCAGCAGAGTTAGAAATGACTGACATGTGGATTTGCTGTGTACCAGCCCCTGAAAAAGCTTGGAGAGGAAATCGAGTGTCTGCATCAGTCCAATCACCTTTACATCTAAAGGTCATCGCCTCCAATCAATACCCCTCAGAGAGCAATTTGCAGTCATCACCTGTCAAGTGAACACAGCATCTGGACCAGAGGGCAAATCAACCGGCGAGGATGACATGACATTACTTTAAGATACTTGTTAAGAAAGTACAAGAGCTTTGAGAAATCTTTAGGGCTTCTTCAGGCTTCAGACCCCAAGAGAACCAGCAGAGATTCCTGAGAGAAGTGTGCAGGGTGGATGGAGGGAGTCCCACAAATCTATTTTCGTTTTTCCTCAATAATTTCCTAAATCTGAAAAAAAAAAGTCATTGTAGTTTTTAACAAATGTCACTCAATCAGGAGTAAATACCGTATTGTTGAGGGACTGTTTTCAGCAGCAGATTAATCCACATTTGGTGCTCTAGTGAGTATTTGGGGCAGTAGGACGGTGTGTGTGGGATTAAGTCAAAATAAACTAGAGTGTGTGTTCATGGTGATGAAGGAACATGTCACCCATTACAACAGTGTGAGCTCCATGACAGAGAGGAGCTATGGATAAACAGTAAGTAGAGTCAACTAAATGTTGGTTTTGGTCTTTTCAGAGGATTTTCGGACAAATAAAGACTTATCCCATTAATATAGACTTATAAACCGTGCAACTGTTTCTCTCTATTTTAGTAAAATCATTGAGTTTATGAATACAATGTTGCCATAAATACTTCATCACAAGCAGACAACCATCCCATTAAAACTTCAAAAATGGCTTCATCGTTGAATTATTTATACACACAATACAAACTGACACTTTCGTTATGTCTCAAATCAGATACTTCAGCCAGCACACTCACATGTAGTACACTGTGTACACAGTATACTCACTGGCGCAGTGTGTGAATTTCAACAGGGTAGAGTTTGTCCCAAATGAAACACTGCCATTGTGCGCTCATTGGAAATGATGATCACAACTTGCGACTACGATTTTCACCCACCTGCCTGCAAGTTTGCTCACTTGACTTGAAAAATGAATGAAATTTTACTTTCCTGTGTGTGCCCCCCTGTGTTATTGGACATGGAAATTTGGCCGCCATCAACGCCGACAATGTGTCGGTTTCAAATTTTTGGATTAGCTGTGAGTTAGGTGAAACTAGGTACTGCCAGGATGGCAACAGTGGAGCAGCTCACTCTGAGCTTCAAAACCGCTCTCCAGAAACCTATGGGTGATGTCACGGAGGCTACGTCCCTCTTTATTAAAGTCTATGATTAATATGAATGCACTTATACACTATAAATAGAAAGTGTGAGTATTGAAATACCTGTATTGAGACATAGCATGTAACTCAGGCTCTCTTAACTGTTCAAAGTCAATGCCTCAAGTTTCCCTTCATCTGAAAGATTAGTGGAGAGGCTGCTTGAGAAATCCTCAATGATATTCTTATGAATTAATGTAAGAGCAGAGGAACAAAACAACTTTTAGGTCTTTGGAATTTGAAGAATCTAATTCAGTTCTTTTATCCCTTTAACACCTTCATTTCAATATAAAGGCTTTTTCAGGTACAAAGTAAAGAGAATTTGTTCTCGTGAGTATAAAAAAAACATATCAGACTTTGTTAAAATGCTTTACTTTGACTTGATTAACTACATTTTCAACTTCCTGCAGTGTATTTCACAATTGAAATATTACCAAGAGTGCTGTGGAAAACTAATGGCCTTTGTCAGTGGCACTGCTCAGTGGGAATCCCTGTTCTTTCAACTTCAGTCAGGTGGAACAGAAAGTCGACGCAATACCTCCTCAGCACATTCAGCCTAAACATGCAATTCCTGAGCAATAGAGAGAATCCTAAATCAGAGAACAACAGCCAGTACACGAGCCAGTCTTTCCATCAATCTTTAACTCCACCTGTAAATGTCAGTGAATTCTGTATATTTTTCGCACCAGTGCCGTTTCATTCCCTAAGACACAGAATTGACCATCGGGGGAGAAAAGCTCGTATTAACAATTCAACATCATGCTGTGCATCGTCGTTTTCTTTCCATACTGAGAATTTCAAGGCTCCGCCGCGTCTTGAATTTCAAATAATGCTATACAAATCCACACAAAAGTGCTTACAGTGCTCTAAAAGAAGCTACACTTACTGGTTGGCAAACCTCCAACCACACAAGCATCCAGTTTTCCAGCTTTTGAGGTGATTGACTGGAAGATGACTCCACTTCACCAATGTAATTTGTCTGGTTCTGACATGTGTCGCCTCTGTTTTTCTCCGATTGCAGGAGCAGAGACAAAATTAATATAGACCTGAAATATTTTCAACCCACTTCCCACTTTTAGATACAGCTTCAGTAGAACTGATGTAACATTTCTGATTGACTGCTATCTTGCAGAGCTACAAGTAGGTCCATCCAACAAAAAGCTAACCTTTTTTCAGTCCCTGACAGCTTTATTGAAAATGCTTGTATCGACACAAAACACAAAAGGTCAGGCTGAATCAAGTGTACATACAAGACATCTATAAACCAACATTTCCATCCCATGTAATGGCACAGCAACATAAAAACTTACATCCTGGGTTCAACAATGTTCCCTTTAGATTTCCCCCTATAACTGTATGGCATCACATACATCACATGCGTCACATCATACACTCAACAAAATCAAAGAGACAAAACTCGATGTCATGTGCATCAATTTACTTTTACTGCACTTAAGCAGAGCACAACTTTAAGATGCTTACTTGAAAAAAAAAAAAACAAGAAACAAGACAAAGCTTGTCTGAGAGAGTAACTGATCCTGTCGTGGTTATAACCCAGATGTAATGAGCAGCCAGCACAGGTTCTAAGATCTCCTTTAACCAAAGACAAACCGTTTGACTGTCAAGCTCCACTTGGAGATAATATTTATATTTACGATGGAACAAATGACTATGTGTAAAGTGAAAAGTCCCTCGTACTGACAAGACCACAGAGAATGATCACGAGTTCTGCAGCTCTATAGGGCTCTATTTTTTATTTTTATAGCACCACTGTATAGTTCAGTCTCGGCGCTCACATAAACCTCGACTCCAGCAGCTGTACACCCACTGTACACTAACCTGCCCGGCAGCAGACAGACACAGTCAGAGACAGGCGACACATCTCGCTGCTAGAGAGACACGAACACGAATCCAAATCAATGATTATGTTCATCTCTGTCTTCTGGATGTGTAAATAGGCAACTGTTTTCTGACATATTAGCCTTAACAACTTTAAAAGGCAGTAATATGTCAGATTAGTGTGTTTTTCAGCTTGTTGTGACGCTCCTCTGCTCCCTAGTGGCCATGAAAAGTCACTTAATGCTGTTTTGAGCAACCAAAATTACTCAGCAGAAACTGAAGCTTAATTTCTAATGAATATACATTTGAATGCACCCCGGTGGCTCACCTGGTACAGCGCATAACAAAAAAGGCTCAGACCTAATTGCAGCAGCCCGGGTTTGAGTCCAACCCGTGGCCCTTCTTTGCTGCAAATCATTCTCTCTCTCTCTCTCTCTCTCTCTCTCTCTCTCTCAATGTGGCTATCGGAATAAAGGTGAAAACATGCCGGAAAGTTACTTTAAAAAAAGACCATACAGTTGAAAGAGAAAAAAAAAAAAAAGTGTAATGGTACCCGACAAATATCTGCACCCACTTTAAAATCAATCAATAGTAAGGAGGGTGTGTGTCAGAGTCACCAGCATTGTGTCCTGACAATAGGTGAAACACAATACTCCTGTGACCCTGCAGAAAACTATTTACAGAATTAGAAAAGGTAGAAGGGGTATTTTTACTATTCCCCCAGACAGGAACAAATTAGATCATATCATAGAGCCGGCACAGGAGGAAGAAATGGGAGAAGAGGTGTGCGACTTAGGTGGGATTGAGCGACGTGAGGTAATTCTTCCAGAAATGAGATTTTGGGTTACAGGCAGATACAAGAAGTTGCTCTGCTGTACTGAAATGGCTCTTCTGCTGCTGCTGCTGCTGCTGCTGCTGCTCTTTCTTTCATGAAGTTTTCTCATTTCATTCTGCACTTTTCTCTGTCTCGGTCTGACCTATACACTCACTCTTCAACCTGAAAACTTCAAAACAGTAGATTGGTTTTGTTTTTAGAAAAATGTTTTATTTTATCTCCTGTGCATCTCTTCTGTCTTGTCATCATACTGTACTTTGCATCCGTGCTAATGCAGCTAGCTGAACTCATCCCACCGCGGTGGCCTGAGCAGGTGCTCGTGTGAATCTATGACAGCACCGTCCATATTTAGTAAAGCTCTGTGATGACTCCACATACTGTCCCCTCTGCCTCAACCCAGATTATTTTGGTGGCAAAGACTTTCCAAGCACTGGTGAAAAAAAAAAACAGCTGCAGCCGGGCGCCACAAGGAAAACGCGGCAGCTATTTTAGCTTTCGCTTTGAAACTGAATATCAGGGTGAAATAAAGTCACCAGGCTTTGAGTTATTTGGGCAGATAGATGAAAATTTAGATGCAAATATGTCTTGCAAGCGTTGAAATCCGCATGCTCACACAAAAGCTGGTTGAATATCAGTCATCAGTGTTGTGAAACATTCCTGATGCCGATTAGAAAGTCGATGGCGGCAGGCAGGCAGCCATTATGAATCAGATGATAGCTGCTTGTGGCGTGGCCTACATCGCAGCAGCAAACATGATACTGCAAGCCAACTATTTGTGGCCTCATAAAGGAAACTGCAATGTGCCCTACTGTATTTATCCGTCTTGGCTCAAATGTTTTTCCGCCACGGGGAAAGAAGCCATGAAAAGGAGGAGGGAGGAAGACGGTTTAAAATCCTTTCTCAGTCAAAACTGTATATTTGGCATGTGAAGCACTGCAGAACAGAGGCGGGAAGTAAAGTACATTTAATCAAGTACTTGTACTTTTTGAGTATTTTCTTTTTTATATGCATTACATATGCATATACATATGTGAAATAGATTGGCCAGACTTTGCCAGTAGCATCCATTTTCCCCTGTAGCCCCTGGGCAGGTTGGTTGGTTGGTTGGTTAAACGATAGGATCACGAGGAAAGGCAGACACAACAACATCAGTGGACACAGGTATACAACAGGATGCGACAAAGAAACCTAATGGATTAAGCATATGAATCATTACTCGAATAAAACACTTGTACTTCTTCCACCACTGCTGTAGAGTTTGTTTCCAAGATATCAACTGAAGTCCGACTCATCCGAGAATTTCTAGCATGTGCAGAAGTCAGTCCATTCTGTTCCTATTAACTCTAGATGATAGTTCACACCAATCCGTCGTCACATTGGGTGAATTCGTCTGACACATTGCAGCTCAGCATTTTCTTTTTGCATCCAAGGATTTCTAGCTTGTTTACAATCCAGAGTCAAAGCCGCCATGCCTGTGTCCAGTTTCTATTAACTCTGGATGGTTTTACATCCTCATGTCAGCCAGATGTCATATAGAGTAGACACTGCAGCTATGATGGCGCTAACTGAAATGCAGCTTTAAGCATTCGATGAGTAAACGTCCACAAAGTTGATGGAGCAGTTTGAGGTAAATGGAAGAATATTAAAGATCATATTAAAGCACTTTGAGTGTCATTTCTGTTCTTGGGTTTGGATACACTATGCTTCTTTTTATCTCCAGCTTTTATTGAGCTCAAGGGAATTTAAAACCACTGTTCGTATCCATCCAATCTCTCACCTCTCAGCATAAGTACTGCTAGTGAATTCCTGTATTGTCATGTTGCGCAAAGAAAATCCAGTGTCTTTCAGCTGTCTCATTAGTAGAGCACTCGCTGCCGCCTTTTGACAGATGAAAAGAAAGCACAGCGTGATTCATCTTTGCTGTTTCTTCTGGAGATGAGGCAGCATGAATTTAGAAAGCGTGAAATAAAAAGTGGCAATATCATAAAACATGTAAACTGCAAAGGCCACATCTGTAAAGCATAAAACCAAAAGTGGCCCACAAGGAGTCCTGAGGCACTCAAGTGAGAGAAAACATAAGGACAAGATGAAAGCAAAGGTAAATTTTTCACCTTGTCAACTAATTTTACATCAGTGCAGCAACAAAAAAGAGCATATACACACATTTTAAGCTATTGCGTTTAACATTAATCTCTGTCCTTCCAAGAAAAGATTTCTGGATGGACGTGTTCACAAAACACAAGGCTTTGACAGGGGAGGCTACTGTTCCTTTCCCTTTTGAAACCAGTAGTTGCTGTTGTTTCCTTTAAAGGAGCTATATTCAAGTTTTGCTATTGCTACATAGCCAACGTTAGCATTAACAGCTGTGTCAAGACAGGCCAACCGGGCTAAAGCTAGCTGGTTGGCATGCTAACTTCAGTAGAAGAAAAGAAATGATAGAAATAGAAACAAGATAGGAGGGTTGCTCTCCATCACTGGAGACAGCTCTTGGTGAGGAATAAAATTTAGGGCTGAATGTTTCTTCAAGACTGGTGAGTAATGAGCTGTTAATGCTAACGTAAGCTATGGAGCAATAGCCAAACAGCTCATTTAACCGTGATCACAACCATTATTATTGTAACCATGATGACAAAGGCTGAAAGAACAACATCTGCAAGCCAGCACATCCCTGTCATCTTCCTTGAAAGGTTAAAACAATTAAACAATTGATAAGTCGATCAACAGAAAGCAATCTTGACACCTAATTAATTATTTGATGTTTTCGTTTCTCTGTTTTTGAGATTGTTTAGCTTTTTTCAGTTTGATATCATTATAAATGGAGCATATTGGACTTTTCTTAGAATTAGTTGAAGCCCTACATCCTCAGCTGTGACATGTAAATGTATCTTCTGTGTTTCTAAATGATGATACTGCGAGTTTTACATTTCATCTTTCCAGAGAGCAGTCACCGCATACAAACTCTGCACCAGACAGCTGATGAGACCAGAATCAAATCTGGTTGGTGGAGCTCACTGCACAATCATGTAACACACATTCCCCAAATACCATGAGAGGGGAGAGAGCTGACATTTGTCTGCATTTCAGGGACCGACAACAAGGGACATGTCCATCAACGAGGGATCACAACAAACATGGGGCATTAGATACATCTCATACAGGCTGTATGTTTCATGGCTGTGTGACAGCGACATCTGCAAGGATCACACCAGTGTTTTTTTTCTTTGTCATGTTTTAACTATGAAGTGCATGCAGGCTATTTGCATCTGTCTTCTTGCATGCTATCACAGTGTTATTAGTCATACATTTACAAATAGAAACCATTTTGGACACTCATGCATGGGGGAAAAATAGTTTGTTTTAAGACTTTGTTGCCAGCAAACATATTGGAATTTGGAAATGTGCTGCAGGAAAATAAGTTGCCATTTTTGCACCTCAAGTCAATGGGTTTTTTGAATGAGGTTTTGGTTGGATGCCTGAATGAGGTCTGAGGTTAAAATATGGTCAACACATTTTCATGTTTTAAATAAGTACCCCACTCATGTTTTTTTTAAGCTTTTACTAGTCTTAAAAAATCCTAACAAGTGGCTACAAGACACCCCAGAGGTTTTAAGGGATGTTAAACGTCGTATTTGGCCTTCAAAATCACAAATCACGTTTGTCACAGATCTTATTTTCTGCAATCATCCAAAAGCCAATGGAAAATTTGTATTTGCTTATTGTCGAGGGAACCCAGGGGACTCTAACGTCTGGGTTAACTTACAAAAATGTGTCATCCCTGCAGCAGTCATCAAACTCCGAAGAAAAAGACTAAGAAACTGTATTGCAAAACGTGCTCTTAGGCGGAGTCCTTGAAAGCACCAACAGTGAGAGTTTTTAAGACTCACGACATGCAGCTGAGTTACAACACAGAAATAACCTTGAAAAACTGTAAAGGCAAGAAAAGATTCACTGAGCTGATGTTTCAGGTCCCTGAGTTTACTGAAGTTAACTGACACCAGTGGCTGCCTGCAGAGAAGAAAATTAATCTAAACCCACTGTAAAATGGTCTGCTGTGATGTGAAGTATACGGTACACGATGGTTTGATTGAAATTTGTTTGTTCAGTTGTTTAGAGAAAAATGCTTCAATGGGATTTGGAAGAAGCCAAAACTCAAGAGAGTAAGTTTTAATGCTGAAAGTTATGCGGACTCTTGTTTCCTCACACAGCTGAGCACTTTGTTTTCCTTATTTCTGTTACAGTATTTTATGTAACTTGTTATTGTGTTTTGTATTGTGTATACAGTGTTCACACTTTCTAATATCTTCTACAGTTATATTGTGCTTTTATTCAGCCTTGCTGCAACAAAGTCTTTTGGGCTCAACTCAACTGAGAGGAGGAAAAGGTCTCTTCACTATGCAGCAACTGGATATTCTGTTGGTTTTGATGAATAAGAAAAGATGATGATTTTAGGGTATCCTCAAACTCTCATAACTTTATTCCCTTAAACTTATTACATTATTCTCAGTTTTTTCTCATATAAAATGTTTTCTCAGAAAATCAACTTTATACTGAAAATATGATATTATTTTTTTTATTTTTCTTTCTAGCATTACAACTTTAACCTTGTAATAAAAGTTATACATTTGTTTTTGAAATTTTTACTTTTTGTTACAAATTTGCATTTTCTTTTTACAGATTTGCATTTTTTACGTTTTCTTTTTACAGATTTTCATTTTTTACATTTCTTTTTTTTTTTTACATTTCTGGAGTTTTTTCAAATGTTTTTATAAATTTGTGATTTTTACAAATTACAAAAATGTGTAATTTGAAATCAGATTTTATTCTTATAAGATACTATTACAACTGCTTTCTGAAAATATTTCAACATTAGAATTTACTGCTACTCTGTCGTATAGGCTGATGTAGCATCAGACTTTGTCATTTATTCATGCGTTATATAATTGTGTCACATTGCAGTGGTGTGACAAAAATTGCTCACTCATTCACTCTGTTAAGCCATGCAAAATCACTGATATATGGTCCTTTCAAAGTGCTAAATGTCAACAGCACATTTGTCATCAAACTGATGAAGGTTCAAAGGTGGAAGCTCAGAACAAGGTGAGACAAGCCCCCTCCTGTCACACAAACACAGTAACCACAGAGTAGCAGCACAGCTCTGTCCACAGCTTGTCAACAAAGAGAAATCTCACTCAGGGACGCAGACAGGCAGGAAGCAGTAATTCTGTTGTTATCAAGCAAACGCAGACTGACAGAGCCGCTTTTGGATATTTCGCCCCCGGTGAGGCATTTTGAGGGGTGCAGCAGGTGCCCCGGACACACAACAGCACAAGTTATGTGAAATATGTAAACAATTGGCAGGCAGAGTTAGGAGAGTCATGTTGGTCTTTGCTCCTGCAGCCTACAACTGCGGCCAAAAAACTCTCCTTAAGACGCACACAGAGAAAATCGATATGAGATCGTCATCTCCACCGCAAAGACAACAAAAATATCCTGAACTCATTTCTAACAGTTTTGCATGCATGAAGCGCGTTTGTTTTTGCAAAATATTGAAAAACTCCCACGGAGATCAATAAATTAAATGAAATAAAAACCTACATACTAAAATCAATGACTAATAGGGGAGAGAGAAAAGAGAGAAGCAGTGAGGAGGTCGGAAGTTCAGTGCTGTTACCAGAAATCAAAACTTTATACGCAGCTGACTGAATACATATATATATATCTTCTTTCAACACGAGACTCATTATTTTCAAGTGAACAGCAGCTTATCTTAATTTATTTCTAACATCTGACTCAGACCAGCTTCTGCTGCAGCTTTCTAAAGTTTCTGAGGATTTCAGACTGTGGAGAAACTCAGGATTAATCAGGAAATGCTGATGTGTGATACTCAGAAGAACCATTTATCTCCTGAAAAGTTGAAAATAGTTTTTAGTGCATGGTCACATTTTAATACCCGACTCTAATCTCTGGTTGTACAGTATTTGGTTATAGGATCAATTGCTCAGTGTTATACTGTTGCTGTTATTTTTGATGCACTGTATCTTCCCCTTTATTACTTTAAAGCAGGATTATGCAACTTTTGGTCAAACAGCGTAACTATTTTTTGGCTGGAATCAGCTGCAGATTAAACTAGTTGAGTATAGCCAGACCTTTCTCCACAGTGCTGTGCCAGAGCTGGAGAAAGGTCTGGCTAACACTGTTATCATTCTGCTATACAGGAAACCACTCTGGCTTATTTGCAGCACTGACATGAAAACACCTCCCAAAACAGCAAAGACATACTCCTGTGACTGTGTGATTGCATGATCAAAATCTTCATCAGAACTTGCCATTTTCAGCATGATGGCTGCTAGCTTAACAGTTGTTGTTGTTTCCCATAGCAAAGGTGATTTTGAAAACGGTAACAGGCAGGGGGAAGTGGAAAGGAGGGAGAATGCTGCCTGGAATAGGAACCCAATAAGCTAACACCTACAACCTCCATCTGGTGAGTCAGACTAAATCAAACAAACAAGATCTAACATGATAATTAGCGAGGTTTAGAGGTGCTGCTGGGCATGTTTAGTGGTTACCTCGAACCACAGACTGGACTGTGGATGCAAACCCCCAGTCTCTGGGGAGGCCGTTTCATGCTGTGTCCGCCCACCATCCACCCCAGAAATGTAGCACTCACGTCCGGCTGGATTATGTTCATTCAAACTGAACATGATTACGTCGCCACCACAGCAGTTTAATATTGTATGAATGTAAACAGTCCAGTCACAAAGGAGCTGCAGCGGTCGGGTCAAACTGCACCGTCAGAGATAAGCAAGAACGCAGTCTTTTTTTCATGCATGAAAGCTGATACAAAATCTGCACTCAAAGCAAAAAAATGTTTCATACACTACTGATCTCAGATCTGAGCAGATACCAGTCATGACTGGGTTTTTCTGTCCCTGCCCGGCCTGTTGGCTCAGAGGGATATTGATCTTTAAATTCCAGCTCCTGAGTTCTGGAAAAACATCACTCAGCATGTGACACATGCAAGCAGCTTCTGATCACCGCTCATTTCTCTTGAGACCTGGAGGTACACGACAGTTTGCTTTGCGCCTTCTTGTGAGGGAAAAGCACCTGTCCGACCCAGCGTGCACATTTATTCCACGGCATTGTAAAGATTTCTTAAGCATCTCAGACAAAGCCGGATTCATCATTTTAACCCTCTGCTGAACCACTTTCTCCACATCATTTCTTATAACCTCACAGCTCTGCATGCGTAGGTGAATGAGATCCAGCTCTTGGAGAAATCCCAGTTCCCGACCCCCAGGCGGGTGTCGCTATAATCAAGCTGACGAGATGAGATTTGTCTTTCTTTCATGAAAACCTCCCCCTCAAAAAAAAAAAAAAAAAAGAAACATACTCCAACATTGGCAAAAAGAGCTCTGAGGGGGGAAAGTCTCTTTCAACTTCTGCTGAGGAATAAATTGGGCCTTTAGATGAGCAGAACAGTCTTGGATTTGAGAAGATGAAGAAAAAAAAAAATCAAAGAGCCGAGTGGAAATGTTCTCCTATGCCAGGATGTATCTATATAACATTTTCTCTGTGCCTCTCTCATTTTCTTTAGTAGAAACGCGTCTCTCCAAATAGTAGCTGACTGATGCAGTTAAAGGTACATGGAGCGTCTTTAAACTTCACTAAAGATTAGAACATTGAAAGTCCTGATTTAAGTCACATATTTTCCCTGCGTTTTATTTTGAAGTGTTGATCCATAAGAAGATATATTTGTGGTTTTAAGAACCAAAAACCATCTCAATGTAGTTTCAAAATTATCAAGAAGTCTTTTCATCTTCCCCCCCGACCTGCTCGCAGGACTAGTGTCTCTGTACATTGATGGAAACTGACTTTATTTGGATGTTTCTGTTAACTCTTTTTGCATTAATGATGGATCTCAATGATGAGTAATTGCAGTCAATGAATAAATTGCAAATTAAAATCATTTGGCACTGTAAAATACATTTCAATGGCAGAATTAATCATTTTTATCTTTTATTTCTGAATTTTTTGTGTATTTGTCTGACAATATTCAGACATTTGATCTTTATCCTCATTAAACGATCCTGATCTAGAAAGCCTGAATTTGATCATTTCTGTCTTTGTGGCATCATTTGGGAGAAAATTAAGATGACAGTCTGATTATGTCTCATCTGTTTACTGTAATTACATTAATATCCCAAATGCAATGATTTATCGATGTCAACTCCTGACCCCGGCGTTCTTCCTTCTCGACCTTGCCCTCAGGTTTATCTGAGCAGCGGGACGAGGAGTGAGGGAGAGGAGGAGGACGAGGAGGGGGAGAAGGAGGGTGAGAGGGCTTGAGGGAAGGACGATGATCATCCAGCGCTGATTAAAGTCTGCACGCGCGCGCGTGCACGTGCAAGGTTAGGGCGCACACACACACACACACTTCAAACTAATCCTTCACAGAGAAGTGTGTGTGTCGAAAAGACGAAGGGGGTGTGACACTCACACAGTGAGACTGAGTAATCAGGTCTATCACACCTGTGGTTACAGATATATATACACAGACATATACAGCAGCAGAAGTATTTATCTATGACCACAGCTGGAAAGTAAAGCTTCTTCACTGAGTTAATGCAGGGTCTCTGCAGGGGTCAACAACTTCAATTTAAGGCTTTTTTTAGACCTTTTCAATGGTGTAGGAACACCTGTTCACCATCACACCACCCTATGTATGAAATGCATCAATAAAAACCAGTAGGGGTGATAAGGCCATAAATTATTTACCAAGTAAATGAAGTTATTGACTATCCCTATCACACTTTATCGGGTCCTAATTCATAATAATATCTTTAAACTTAATCTGGCCAAGCAGCAGAAATGGATAGATTAATTAATATTTCAAAACACGACTTAATTTGAATATTTTACATAAAGGTCAGAGGTCTGGGGCAATAGATTTTCAGAACGTTTGTGCTAAAACCACATACAAAAACATTTTATAACTAATGTTAATACTGCCTGCGGCCAGCAAGAAAAATTCTTATTTATAATATTATTAATCGTCATTTTATGACTTTTTAACACCTTTGAGGAAACTTAAGTCAATGTTTTTTTTAAGGCTTGGCGACCTACAGATATCCTTCTTGAATATTTTAGTTTTGAGAGAAGTTTCAACTTTTTACTGCACAACATTTACCTGCCTGTTGGAGACACAGGTTTTAGAGAAAGGTCAGACAACTCACACGAAATGAATGATGTGTGAAGCATTAAGCACAGCAGGGAGTAGGGAGTGACCAAAATAAATTCTTCCTTGAGGGAGAAGTAGACTCAGAGCTTACAGGTGGATGCGGAGCTTTTTAAATGTTGTATGAACAGCAGCAACCACCATGATTAAAAGGCTCCTTCATTGTTTCAGTCCCTGGTTTGTACTTTGGAAAAACGTCACCGTGTCTCAGAGAAACCCAATCAAAGAATCTTTACTTCACTGTCAGTCCTTTTGATACTCAAGTCGGCTACGTTTCCTGCTAATAACTTTATACTTTTATTTTGAATTTTTAATGCAGTATTTCCCCTCATTTCTACTTTGAATCCAGACAAATATTTCATCTGTTCTTCCACCACTGCCATACTCTACTACCTGATGCAAGTCACAGCGGTTCAAAATCCAGTATAAGGATGACACATGGAGATTGAAAATCATCCCAGAGGCAGATAGGAACATGAAAGTCAACAACACGCACCATTTCCTGCTGTCGGACAGCGAGGCAGATGTGGCGGATATACACCTGTTGTTCCTCAAAGCGCCCTCGCCGCGGCTTACATTTTCTGTGGCGACAGGAGAGGTGGCTGAAATAGCAGCAGCAGTGACCTCTCTGTGGGAGGAAGGAGCGGCACAGATGGAGAGAAGGAGTGGGAGGAAGCAGCCAAGCGCGGCGGCACAAATCTCTCCACGCCAAAGGCTACATGACAGGTGAGTGCAGCATGTGTCTCAGGCCTCAAGGTCTGCTGGGGGGATAAACGGGCGGTGAGAAGAAGGCAGTGCAGGTGTGGCGGACAAACTCGAGGGGCTGGAGTTCAAGTGCCACCTGGGAAAATCTGAGCTGCCAAATAAAAATCTTCAACAAAGGCACGTAATCCCAGCAAGTGAGGGGGGGCGATACATCAATAGTTTTTGACCCAAACTTTGCTTCCAGTCTGAATCAGCTCAATATAGATATTTTTTACAAATATGAATAACTATTAAGAGGATTACAGTGCACAGTAACTCCTCACAGAAGGTTTTAAAATCACCTTACCTTCTCAATCTGGCCCGAAGTTGAACTTGTTCTTAGAAATGATGCAGACCCAATGTTCGGCTATGTGGTTTGACAAGAGAGGAAAAACAGGACTTGAAATCCTGCTTTTTCTACTGTTTTCATATACTGTATAATGGCTGAATGATGATCTACTCTCAATCTGATGGTTTGCAATCTTTTCCATTTGAAACATTTGTTGTACTGAAGTTTACTTGTTACACATGAACACAACATAAGAGCTAACAGAAAGAGTAATCAAAAATAAAAAAAAATGTTTTTAATATCATGTAGGCTTATGATTACATACAATTTTACATTTGCTCCAGAGGATGAATTACTGTTTATTTTTAAGATATTTCATTTCACAAAACAACCGTTTTAAAGTTTTTAGCTATAAACATAGCTTAAATGTTAGCTATAATAGCAATTTAGCTAGCTTACACAGACTAATTTATAACTCTACTGCAAAACTATAAAACGAACTGCAACGTCTTTAAAAACATAAAGTGCAACACACACCAACCTCGTGTCTCCATCGACCAGGTGCTGAACAAAAAAAGATATCAAAAAGTCCCTTTAGAAAGCGCCATGTCACCGTGTCGGCGTTTCTTCACCGTTTTCCACGCTACCGTCATTGTACTTCAAAATAAAAGCATGACTTTAGCAATAAAACCAGCGGAACAAACAAAAAACCAAAGGCTTCAGTAAATATTTATAAAATTATTAAACATAAGGCTAACACATCATGAAATTATGTTTATACTAAAGGTCATATAAAATAAATAGTATTAGTAATTGAAAAAAGAATAGTGTTTGTTATATTTGCTTTTTTCCCTTGGTTGGGTTAAAGGAGACGATTGATACCAATCCCCATGCTGTCCATTAAATATAAGGCTACAGCCAGCAGCCGGTTATCCTAGCTTAGCATAAACACTGAGCTAATTCAAGATCCACTTCCTATGTTTTCACAAAGCTTTTCACCCATCTATAGAATGACCATCTGTTATCAGCTGTTCTATATTTTATACTTTCTATACAATCTATGGTCAAAGACCATGAGATGTTATTGAAAGTTGTTGGTAATTTTGGCCTCTGGTTTGGTCAGTTTCAGGAAGCATGAATACCTACCGGCATTACGCATTAGTAGTGTAGCTATGGTTACACACAATTTAATATGCCTTCTGCACTGATTAACTTCAGCTAAACTATTAATCAGGCCTGTTATTCATTTGAAATGAACACCTGCCAGCCAGTCAGAAACAGCCTGTGGCATTGGCATTAGAGGCACTTACGACTCCTCAGCCCTGAAGCGGACCAGTCTACAGGAATAACTAACCCAAACAGCTTCAGGCGTTTTCATCTTTTCTTATCCACATTTCTGCATTCACTGTTGTCCCTCAAGGAAAAAAACCTCCTCACTGCTCCAGATGGCCGTCCTCTGATTGCCAGGTATGACTGTCTGCAACTGACTTGAAGTGTCAGTGTGAAGCAGAGCTTATGAGCTCCGCAAATTTTCTAAGACAAAGGTTAAAAATGTCCTCCATCTGGCAACACTCAGGACAAACTACGGGCATCCCTGCCAAGCGCCGATCTGCTGCCGCAGAGCCTCATCGCATCCACATCAGTGAAGGGCAAAACATCACCGGGAGTTAAACTGTCAGCTGGGGGGTAACAGCAGCATTTGCAAGACTTTTGGGAGGTAATTAGAGCAGAGAAGGAGCCCACCAGCTGTGCAGAAGTTGAGGATTCAATGAACTAATTCAGCTCTGTGTGAGGCTTACATGGTTTTCATGCTGTAAAAGCCAAACATATCGACCCACGGTAAGCTGGAAAAAAACAAAAAAAACAACCAGAACGTGCTACAGATGGTTGTTTGGACCACAGCCAGACTGATTGTGATGCTCGGCGTCAGTGTCAGAAGGAAAAAGTATTCCACAAAAAGGCAAAAAGAAAAGGTGAAGTTTGATTATAGCTACAGCTCTTGTAGAGAAACATTTGAATAAAAAAAAATGAAACATACAATCAGGAGGAGGAAAATGTCTCAGAATCACTGATCCTTGGAGACCTTGTGTTTTCAAGTGAGTTCCACAGATGATGAAAAGTAAAACTGCCATTGCTGGAAAACTCAGAAAGCTTTATGAGTCATCTACACCTAAGCAACAATATTTTTGTGACAGACAGAGATATGCCGAAGGTCGCCAAGTTAAACCCAAACAAGCATGCTTTCCATGCAATATGAAATAACAACAGCACAAAACAGCTTTCCACTAGGAACTTCTGTCTGGGGACTTTACAGATGGCTACTGGGGTTTTCAGGCAGTCTTCCTTCATTAATTCATCATTATTGCTACATTAATGGATTTTTATGGCCATTTGGGGGCACATATCTTTACAGTATGTTCACTGGATAAGAGTCAAATATTCCCTCTCTTTTTAGCTCCGGTTTGGTCTCCACCACCTAATTTTTTGATACATTTGGTGACAGACAAATGTGTCGTAAAAACCAAAAACAATGAGCTAGAAGAAACTATAAATCTCTAAAGCGCTCCAGAACTGGTTATAATTCTGTCTTGTCACTACAAGCAACCACTTTGTTTAAATAATCAATTATCAACTAATTGTTTAAATCATTTACAAGCAAATATACCAAGCACTCGCCAGGAGGACTGCTAAAATGTGATGATTTGATGCTTTCCTTCTTTCTATATCATTGTAAACGGAATATCCTGCGGGTTTAAACTTTAAACTAAACCTTTGTTCTATTTTTTTGACATATTTATGGACAAAACATTATTTGATTAATTGCAAAAATACAAATAAGTGTCAATTTAAATAGTGATCTGTTTACTAGAAAGTGAAGGATATACTGTACACTGCTTTTCATAGAAATTATACTGTACATGAAGGATTCCAGATTAAAACCTTTTGTATTTTCAATATAAAAAAAAACATCAGAGCAAAACCTAATTAACTAAGTACAAGACTGCAGTTCTACAATAATTATATAACAGCTCGGTGATGTTAATTACTGCCCGATTTAAACTTCCAATTAAGCATCCTGCTTCCTCTGACATACTGAATCTCTGAAGAGTTCTGCAGCATTCAGCTTCAACTGAAGCACGTCACTAGTTTTATGTATAAAACAACAAAGTCTGGTCACTGACATCAGCTCAGACATGACGATGTTTGCACAGATCCCCCCCCCCCCCCCCCCCCCCCCCCCCCCCCATGCTGCAAGGAGAAGGTCGGTTGTGGTGGTGGGAGGGTGAGACGACTCCGAAGTGTTGTGGGTGTAAACAACAAAGTGAATTCCTTCTGTCGATCTGTGCAAGTTCAAAGCCTCCTCTCAAAGCCGGAGCCTTGTGGATCAGCCACCTTTGAATTTCATTATGCTGTTGTATGTATGTATGTGTGTGTTTGTGTGTGTGTGTGTGTGTGTGTGTGTGTGTGTGTGTTTGCAGGCAGGGACGGAAGGTGTGTGCAAGTATGCACCCCCCCAAAGGAGCTGCAGGTTGGCTCTAACTTCCAGGAGCAGTCCGACACTGTAAACCTCTTACAGGGACAGCACAGTCACTCTGAAGCCAACAGGGGAACAAATGAGGCTGAACAAAGGCGTATTTTTGGAAGCCGTTCGGTCACTTTGGAAACACTGGGACGACTCCCACAGCACAAAGGCCTCATTCATGCCCTCTGCTCCACGACGGCCAGGTTTTTTGGTCAGAGCTCATCCGTAAACATCCTTTTGTCCTCCCAAGTGTGCAGCGAGTACAAGGAGAAATGAGAGACTGTTTTCTTCGATCATGTCTTCTCTGATGTTGCTAATTCTTTAGAGGGGAAGAGCGGCTGGCGCTCGGATCGGAGACGAACCTGATAATGTTACTGCCACACTGAGGAAAATAAGTGTTAATGACACACAAGAAGCTTTGGACAAGGCTGTTTATTTCCCTGATGAGAGCGACTGTCAGCCAGGCGTCTCTAAGTGGTGGAGGAAGGAAAACTACTTAAGGAAAATATTCCATCAAAAGTTACGTTTCTATTGAGCTATAAGTAAATCATAGCAATTATAAGTTTCCACACAAAGAACTGAGAAGAAGAGGTGGGAAAGGGAAGAAAAGGAAAGAAACCATAAAAGGAAAAAAGGAAACAGAAGGTAAGACATAAAGGAAAGGAGAGAAGGAAAATTTGATGAAAAGAAAAGGGAAAACAGAAAAGAGAAGTAAAAGAGAAGGAAAGATGAGAAAATGAGGATGAAAACAGGAAAAAGAAAAAAATGGAGCACAGTAGGAATAAATAAAAAAGGAAAACAAAGGAAACAGGAAGGAAAAGCAACAAGGAGAAACAGAGGAGAAGGAAAAGAAAGGAAATTCTGAGGGAAAGATGGAAGAAGAGACGGACGGAAGGAAGGAAAGAGACATATTGGCTGTTTTAGGATCATATCTCGTGATGAACATGAAATCTGACTCTGCCAAAGTGCCGACCCAACAGATTGAGATTTGCGGCTTCAGTGAGCGATGACTCCTTTGAATCTGAATACATGTGGTTCACGATCTGCCTCCTTCCACTTGTCGCTCAGGGTTATTTGGGATCATATCTCTGCAGGCTCTCTCTGACTTCTGTCCACTCCGAAAAGCCGCCTCCTCACTGATGCGGTGAATGTGTCCGCATCCTCCAAACAGACTAAACGTATATTTCCATCCACTGACTTTCACTGTCAGCGCTCCACCGTCCCTCCCTCCCTCCCGTTCCTCTCTGACACTGTTGATGTACAGCACTAATGGAGCTCCGTTGTTTCAGCCCGCCGTAGTCGGCGAAGGTCACCGTCGAGTTGTTCAAGAGCTCTGACAGTTTTAGCTGCGAGTCCTTGTCAGACAATCGTCAGCCTGCGGAGAGACGGTGGCATTGGGGGAGAGGAAAAGACGAAGCCCTCCGCGGGCCCGTGCAGCCGCGGCGTCCGACACAAGGACTCCAAAGACTGGAAACAAAAACACTTCCTGCTCTGAGCATCAAACTGCAGCGGTGAGACTTTATGTTCGTCCTCTACGACAGATCAGAGGGAAACATTTTTATCTGACAAGGCCTCAGTTTGCAGATTCTATTTCATATCCAGAACATTGAGATTGGTTTATAAAATATTAGTATCACTTTTCTTTTTGTTCCTTTTTCATTCCCTCCATTTGCTTCCTTCCTTCTTCTTTCTTTCCTTACTTTACTTTTTCGTTATTGGTCTTCCTTCCTCCTCTTTCCTTCTCCCTCTTTCCCTTCTTCCTCTCCACACATCCATCTTCCATTCTTCCTACTTTTCTTGTTTACTTTCTTTCCTTCCTTCCTTTACTTAAGTCTCCCCTTATTCCCTTTCTTCTTCCCTTCTTTCTCTCCATTACATCCATCTTTCCTCCTTCTCATTCCTTTCACTTCCTTCTTTTATTATTTATCTTGCTCGTTCTGTCCTTCGCCCATTATTTTCCTTCTTTCCATCCTTTTCTTGACTCTCTTTCTTTCCCCCCTTCCTCCCTTCATCCTTGCAGACTTTTCTTCCTCCTTCCTTCCTAATTCCCTTCTTTCCTCGTTTATTTATTCTCCTCTCTAGTCTTCTTCTTCTCTTCTTTCCATCCCGTCCCTCTGTCTTGAAACACTTTGGGATCATTTTGATTGCAGCTCACAGTGGTGTGGTTCCCTGTGATAGGATGTGTCCATCTTCACACCACGGACACAACAACACAACACAAACTTCACAACAACAACCCCCCCCCCCACATCGACAAGAAAAAGGACATCATTACAAAAAGGCAATCTCCGGCTACAGATGGAAGAGAAGCACAGTCTTGTCTGATAAGGACAAAAAGGAATGAGGGGGTCTTTCGCTTGGCAGCATCTTCCCTCTCGGCTCCTGTTTTCACAGACAGCTCGAGAGCAGAGGAGAGGAGAGGAGAGGAGAAGAAAAAAAAAAAGAAGCTTCTCCTGCCTCATTCACTTGACTTTAGACACACAAAATACAGCTGAAGGACTGAGCTGCAGCAACAACCCCCCCCCCCCACACACACACACACACACTTTTACCCTTTCCTCCCTCCCAACGCTCCAATCCAGGTCTCCTGTTGTGGCTCGGGCCTGGTTGACTTCCCTAATCCTTCCCTCCCTGCATGGGGCTTTGGAGAGAGCAGAGAGGAAAGCCAATGAAGTGCTACCTTGCGCTTTAGACACGGTTCAAGTTCACGGCTTGCTCGTTTCCCTCCTTTCTTTTGCTTCCCTCTTTAATTCCATCCTTTTTTTTTTTTTTTTTGTTTCTTCAACTAATCTGAAAGCACGAAAATCCCCCAAACTGGCTCGCGGTTTTATACTAGAGTTGCAGTCGGTTTCTTTCATTTGTTATTGGTTTTCACACAATAAGATTTCATTATACTACATGTGCTTCTGGTATATGAGTGAATTTTAAAGTAACGATGCAGTTCAGTGTGTTTCACTGTTGTATTCAAACCTTTACTGGACTGGTTTGAGTGCTTCTTCCACCACCGACTGGGGAGGGGGAAAGTGGAGACGTTTCAGGTTTGTGGCTTTCTTGCTTTATTTCTTCCTTCCTTCATGTCTTTGTATTTTCATTCTCTCCTTCTTTCCTTGTCTTGTTATTTTTCTTCAGCTGATCTGAAACCATGGAGATCACCAGATCTGGAGAAGGTTTCCGAAATGGAAATGGATACGGGGAGCTATTTCATCACACTAATTTATTTTTATCTTTTTCGTGACTTGGTGGATTTAAAGTTTTTTCTTTTCTCGGTTATTAAGAAATGAAATAATTAAATCGATAGTATTAGATAGGCTTTGAGTTGGTGTTGGTTGTAGGGGTTGTGTTGTGCATATTGTGAGTGTGAGTGATATGGATGTGTATTGATGTATCTGTTGCCATTGAAGAATTGTTTACAAATTTAAGGAGACCCCGGGAAGAGTAGCCATCGTTACAACACAGCGGCTCATGGGGATCTAACTAACTAAATACATAAATACAAGCATTTCATTCAACACTCTTCTTCACTATGAGTACATTTACTTTCATATTTCTATGTTTTACTGCACTCGTTTACTTCTGAGCACAGGACTTACTTGTAGACCCGCTGACGTATCTTTCTTTATCAACACAGCTGTTAAAGTTAAAATTTAACATTTGGGAAATACACTTCTTCACTTTCTCTCTCATCTGGTTCATTCCAAGTTCAACATTATAGCGACCAACACCGTAAATGCTTACCATCCATGAATTGTTAGTGAGTTTTTGCATCAACTAACTTTTAGTTATTTTTTGAGGTCGTTACGTTGTGGAGCTGTTTCTAGACCAACAGTGAGATTAGAGCTGTTAGTAGCTGATCTTTGGATCTAATCTTTGGAGAGTGGTGTAAACCGTCTGAAAGAAATCAAATGAGCGTATTTCCAAAATCAGTAAACCGGTCCGTTTAAGGATATGAAGTTCACTTGCTTTCTTTTATTTACTTGTTGCAGTTTTCCTTCTTTCTTACTCCTCATTCTTACCTTCCTTCACTGCTTCCTCACCTCTTTGTTTACCCTTGGATGACATTTTCCTGCTATCATTTGTTTACTTTTATTAAAGAAAAAGTCAGACTGCATGACCTTTACCTGTACTGTTGAGAATACTGCACTGCCATATTTTCACTTTCACTCAAGTAAATGATTTGATTTCTGCCTCCGCTGCAAAAGAAAGAAAGAACCGAGCCAATAACATTCTGCCTTTAGGTTTAGCTACAGTTTCATTGCTGCAGGAATAAAGAACCCACAAAAAACAAAACAAAAAGACTTTTTTTTTGTCCTCGTTTCAGAGACTTTTGCATGAGGCTGAGCCCTCGGGCACCTCTGCACGCATTGATGTCCCATCTTCGTCAGGCACTGCAGGGCAGGGAGGCTCCGGCTGCTCAGGCCCTCTAAGGCTAATTTACAAGAGAAGTAGCTGCCTCAGGGTCATGAATGACTCATCAGAGCCTGGTCTATACTTTCTGCTTAAAAAGTTCCTGCCCTCCGGTGCTTTGATTCCCATCGGAGAACAGGACTTGGAACCGGTGCTGTGTAATTTAAGAGTTGAAGATAAAATACCCCAAGAGTATCAGCCATCATAAAGTACACGGTGCCTTCTTCATCCTGGTCAGGCACGTGAAAACTAATTTAACGGTCGCTCAGAGGACCGATTGATCTTCACAAGAGTACTGTAAAGGGACTATATGCTCAACAGCTTTGTGCAGCTAAAATTAGAGGCTGCTCGAATCTGAATCAAAGTGATATAATATGACTAAAGAGGGGGGAAAAAAATCCTTTCAGTTAGTCAGTTTTTCAAACTTCTCAGTTTGGACAGAAACATGAATAATTCATAATCAACGTCCTGCATTTCCATATACTGCAGCACTACAAAGACCAAGCCTTTTCTTGTTTCATCTTTCATATTTACATTTGAGGCATTTAGCTGATAGATACTCGTGTTCAGGGTGACTTGAAGTGGGTGAGCAAAGAGAGCTGCAGCTCAGTATAAACATGTTTTTCCACCGCCACCCATCTCTTTTTAAAGTTGACTTAAGATGACAAATCAAATGGAAATGCTTTTCACATGCATCTGTGTTTAATGTCTTAATACGAACAGACACGCATTAACTTCTGCCCTTATACACTGAAATCTATCAAGTGCAAGAGAAAGAATCTGACCATTCGGTGTCAAATACTGAATCTGTGAGGCAAGAAGGAAAAGTATTGAGATTTGTATCCGTAGTAATAACATCAATGTTTATATTCATTATTTTTTCTGTTGGAGTGGAAGCCTGCAACAGTGAGCAACAACAACATATGAATAGTGTCTGCAGTAGAAGAAGCAGAAACAAGCTGCAGCATATTTGAAAGGTGCCTGATATAACTGGTTCTTAAAGGAGCGATTTGTAAGTTTTTGCTAGTGCTACATAGCTATATGTTAGCTTAGCAGCTGTTTACTTACTAGTATTGAAGAAACGTTGAGTTTGACATTGAACTCCATTCATTAAACTCACCAAGAACTGTCTCCAGCAATGGAAAGCAACCCTCTTGTTTTGCTTCTCTTTCTATCACTTCTTTTCTTCTACTGAAGTTAGCATGCTAAACAGCTAGCCCCGGCCCCCGTGAGACCATCTTGTCACTTTCCGATACCGAGTCACTGAACCTTCCAGTCTGTCCTGAAGAAGTAGTGCTGCTCAAAGGGCGTAGTACAACTTCTTGTATAGTAAATGCAAAAATGGCTGAAGCTCTCAGCAAGACTGGTGAGTAAACAGCTGTTAATGCTAACGCTGGCTACGTAGCAATAACAAAACTTACAAATAGCTCCTTTAACAGTTATTCAGATTTAACACGCAGGCCCAATTATTTCACAACTGCATTTTGTTAAAATTCACGCCAGTAAATAAGATGCATCTGTCAAAATACATTGGCTAGGCTAGTATTAGCTTATTAGCATATGACAGTTATCTGAGAGCCACGCTTGTCTGTAACAAGAAATTGCAATAAATACATCACATGTCAAAGAATTATTTCAAATCATTCAGAGGCTGGATGTATTGCTACAGCAACACTGAAATAAAATCTTATAGGCTTAAAACAATTAATACTGTAAGACTGGATGTTACAATTAAAGTTAAAAATAGACACTTTATGCTCAGTGCATTGCTGGATGATTGTGTAATTAAGATTCTTTTGCCAGATGACCTTTTGTGAGGGACTTCCATTTTGTCTCACAGGGCTGATGTCAATCTGAAAATGGCTTCACATGTGAGTCTATTCTTTGACTGTAATGTGTCTTGGTGAGTCATTATTCTTGTTCACAATCCTTCAACTTTGAATCAAATGAGTCTCTGCCTTAAAAATCCAGTATATCAGGCATAACCAGTTGTGTTTTTGCATTTGTGAGAATATTTTGTGTGTGTTTCGAACCACTTTGTCCCAGATAACAGTTTTCCCTCCTCTCAGCTTCACTGACACACTCCAGCACATTCCACTACCACCATTAAGTTCCCGTCATACATCTGCACTGGTTCACACGGACGCAGTGTTTACAGCAACTGCAACCTTTGTTTCTGCAAAGTCAATCCATCGTCGTTGCCTGTTGTAACTACGTCATAAAAGACGACCCCTTCCTCCTGTAAACACAGGCTGCACACACTCGTATCATGCTTGTGCCACCTGCAAACCCGCTGATCTGCTGATCGAAGATGCAGAGCTTCATGAAGCGAACGCAGCCTCGGACAAAAGTTTCTATGCAGAGCCTAACTTCTGATGAACTATAGATCGAACATAAAGTTTATTTCAAGCAGAAATATTCTCATCTAAAACACTTTCTCGCAGAAATCCATTCACACACTGGATAATACAAATGAAACAGGTTCATCCCCCTTCAATAATTCATAATAATAATGATGTCTCCAGCTGGAGGAGCTCAACAATCAATATTTGGTGGAATAACAGTGATTCTTTATGACAACTTTGATATGTTCCTGCATACTCCATCAATACCTGATCAATAACTTATTAAAGTCAGACGCCCCGCTGATGGAAGTTAACAAACACATGGGACAGATGCAGAGTGGGGAGCATGTTTGGAGACTAACTATGAAAAATGAAAAACACAATATATTCTAAAGGGAAGGAGGAAGGGGGAGGGGCTTTTCTCAAAGGCTTTAAGTTTTGTTTTTGTTTTTTCAGGTTTAGATCCAAACTTTTAACAAACTAGTGTTTTTAAGAGTCCCCGTGATACTCTATTAAGACGATCATTTTAGTTTTCAGTTAATCATTATTTGATCAAAAACATGCAGAAGCTTATAGAAATTCACTGAAGCCTTCACTGATGTCTGAAAATGAACAATTTGGTCCCAAAACTTCAACATCTTCTGTTTACCATCACATCAAGACAAGCAATTAGTCCTGTTTGGCATTTTTAGGCAAAGCTAGCAGCATCGCTGTATGGATGGAAATGTCAGTCGATCAATCAACTTTACAGATATTTGATGGCTTGCCATGAAATTTGGGTCACACATTCATGCTCCCCTCAAGAGGAATATGAATTTTTCACGTAGCACTTAATTTATCCAATACCTGCAAAACTCATGACGTTCACATCGCCCTCCACCGTACTTTAGCAAGTTAGCAAGTTAGCACAAAGGACAAACAGGGTGTGTAAAGCATGAAACATCCAAAAGGGACTTTCACAGGTGTTGGATCAAAAGGATTAAAGTTGAGGAAAGAGTCGGAGCACTGTGCTCATAACTCCCAGCAATTTTGATAAATCGAAACGTTGCTTTATTATTAAAATTTCTGGGGGCTATTAGCACAGCGGCTCCTTTTTCTTTCACTAAACTTAAAGTAAAAATCAATGAATCTTCTCATCATTTCTGATCTACTCTTCTTAGAAGTAATGATAAATGTGACGACCGAGTCTTCTCCACCTCCGTCTCTCACTGACCTGTAACCTCTCCATTTCCTCACTAATTGTCCCAAATTACCTCTGGTAGGGCCAAAAAAAAAAAAAAACGTGACAAACCGCCACGCTTTCCTCCCCATTAAGAGGCTTTGGGCTCACAGGTTTGAAATCCTAACAAGACCCCAGCCCCGTGAAAAGAAAACAACAAGTGGCCACCCCTCCTCCTCCTCCTCTCTCTGTCGATGGCTGCACTCAATAAAACCCAAAGCTGCCCCATTTTCACCTGTTCCATTCAACCGGTCTTTTGTGCGAGCCGAACTGTGTCAACGCTGGCCTTTCCAGAGGTCACAGAGGGCACTTTCTTAATGCGAGGGGGGGGTGGTGGTGGTTTAAAGCCCTAATCCGGGGGTGGGAGGGTGGGAGGGGCTTTGGTGCACAGCTGAAACTTGCCGCGAGAAACCGAGAGTGAAGTCAATCTCCTGTGAGGAAATCTATGAAGAGGAGCATCTAAACCGTAAGCCAATCACGTGTATGAATTACATTAATGATATTTGCCTCCTGCAATCTTTCTGCTTACTCTTTTCTGCTTAAACTCTGATCCCAAATCTGAATATCTGTGTTGGCTAATGCCTTGTACAAGCACACTAATGCTAATAAGGATAAACCTCATTCATGGTGAACTTTCCAGGGCAGAGGAATGAAAGGCTTTACAGGCAGCGAAAGAAAACTAAGTGAAAACTAATAAGATAAGCAATAAAAAAAATTTTTTTAAATCAGAATTGGATTTTTTTTTTTAATTGATCATCTTTCAGGGATGTGAAGGAATAAAACAGCAGAACGGCTAAAAACACAGCAGAATCTGTCCATAAAGACGAGTTTAACGGTGTGATTTAAAAAGATGATCTCATCCCCCCTTTTCTTTATCTCTTTTCTTTAATTTAGGATCATTACGTCTGAACCCGCTCTCCTTAACTCCCCCGGGAGAAATAAGGACATGAACAAAAGATAAAGTATCTGCATTTGCGGCGCTCGAAAGTCCTGATATGTCTTTTTGTAAAATGGATACACTCCACAGCTGCTGTTGGATGTCTGAGATCTTCCTCCTTAACGATCCATTTGAGACGTATAAAAAAACAGCGAGAGCATATTAGGAGGAATATGAGAAGCATAATACAGCAGAGAGAGAGAGAGAGAGAGAGACAGAGAGAGAGAGAGAGAATCCAAGGGTTTGTTTCTCAGGAGCAGAGAACAGCAACTGGTTGACAAACATTTCACAAAGAAGTAAATACAAGACACAGCAAGTCTTATTTGTGAGATTACTTTGCATACAGAGCAAATAAAGGAAAAAAGAAAAAATCCATCCTTATATCCCAGACAGTTGTATAAAATGTAGAACAGAGAAAGGTGCACTATTTCATCACATGCGGAGGTGTGAATACATACGGACGTTTGGAAAAGGAGTGGTTGACACGGTTCAAGTAGCATACAAAAGTGGTCAAAGGTCAAAATCACAAACTTTGACCTCACAAAACACATTTTTAGCCACAAGTCAAGGATTCATACACTAATTATGACACAGCTGAGCTCAAATGTCTATAAGGATAAAATGAAGTCATAACATTTTATATCCAACAGTCACCTTCACCTTCATGTATAAGAAATGTATTCATCGTAATTCTGTAACGCTGCAGTCAGTTGTTCACGGAGCACTTCGAGTTTTCTATCAAACTGGCCTCGTGACATCAGAGGCCTTTTCTGGAGCTCCAGGATCGGCCCCGGGAAAGTCCTTCTGCCCGTGGCGCTTTTCTTTTGTGATCAGGAGCGACAGGCTCCTCACCGCTCAAGGGCCGTGTTTTATTTTTTTGTGATGCAGATTTTTCACAAAGAGTGTGAAAATCTTCATTTCTGTGCAAGTTATTTTGGATGACAGGAGTAACTGACTCATCACCGCTCGAGGGTCACACTTTATTTTGAAATGCAAATTTGAGTGTGCAGGGTTTCTGTACACGTTTTTATAAAAAAAAAAAAAAAAAAAAGGCATATGAAAAATTTGGTACGCAAAAATCACAGAGTCCTCTTGCTTGGCCTTTAATGTGGTGTAACACTTCACTGTGGAACCAACAGGCTCGTCATCAGAATCATGAATCAACCAACAGCTTTCTTTCAACGTTCAAACAGAGATCTCCTCATGGCCGTGCCGTGAAGATGGATAGATGTGTGTGTGTGTGTGTGTGTGGGCTCAGAATAAGTCCCCGCTGACAGAAAAGCAGCCATGTAAGTGGCTTTCTTCGTCCACTGCCGCAGAAATAATGATCTCCAAGAGAAGCTCTTATTTCTCCCATTCATAAGCGGAAACCAAAGTCAAGAGGAGGATGCTGCTGAGCTCTGCAGGCTCTTCATTAGGACCTGAAGCAGCCTGTAAAAGCCCTCTCATTCAGACCGTTATCAGCAGGATCAATAGCTTTCTAGCATTGATCGCAGCTCTCGCAGTGATACGCTGAGAAGCGGACATGCAGCAGAAACTCCGGCGTCTTGATTCCCTGTGGTCTACTTGCCCTTGGCCTACCAGTATTTTTGTTTTTTTTGGTTCCAGCTCCAAATACATTCCCACTTCCTCTAAACAAACGTACCTCTTTCCCACCAGTGTATCAGACGTCTCCCGAGCTCTCCAGGATACTGCCGACCTGTATTTTTACCCACACATGCCAGAGAGATGAATGGGTCCGGGCGACTAATGACAGATAAGGAGAAGCCCATCCCCTTGTCTTTTTTTTCTCCGGGCTGTGCACCTTACCTTGTTTTTATTGCTGTTCTTTACACAAATTACAGTGCGGGCGACTTAAGCCTTGCACAGGTCCAGATGTTGCATGGGAGCATCAGCGCTATGACATTATATCGCTGCAACACTCTAAACACTAATTGCAGCACTGAGAGTTAAAGTGGCTGTTTGCAGAGCAGCTCTCCCGCTGTGAAATACCTGTAGGTACGACTTGAACCCCCTCCCCCCCGAGGACTGTTTTTACAGGCTTTCATGCATCTAAACTCCACATCAGCTTTAAGTATTTCCAAAGAGGTACGATTGATATCAGCAATGCTGGTACAAGGTGAAATTAGTTTGAGCGAGTGGAATAAATTTTCAGACGAACCAAGACACGCTAACCCACAAAGAAACCCGGCTCAAAACCTTTAAATTTAAGAATTTAAAGCTCTAAAAATCCACTGTGGTGGACGTTGCGGTGAACATAGTGGAGCATGCAGCAGCTAAAGAGCCAGATATTCCCCTCAGGAGCTGGTGGAGACCAAAAACAGAGCTAAAAGAGAGAGAGGGAATATTCATCTTACATTCATCAGGTGGACACAAACATGACTCCAAAAGAAAATGATAACAATGCTCTGAAATGCACCTCATTTGCAGACCTAGATCTCTTAGATCTGAAAGCTCATCCCTCGTTTAATGTCCCTTGCACAGCACTTTGGATCAGCTCAAGCTGTGTTTAAATGTGCTCTAGACATAGAAACAATATCGACTTTCAGCTGCATATTGCTGGAAAATGCTTTTTTTTTTTTATTGTGGAAAATGGGGTTTTGTAGAAAAGTGCGTATTACTCAAGGTAAGGTACTCAAAAAAGTGATGTTTTTTGTATTGTATCCTATGATTGTATCAGCACTTGCATCGGTTAATGTCAAATAATACCAGCCCTGGATGCAGGAGTTGGTGAGAGTCTGTCTGAGAGATACAATTCAGGCCGAATAATCAATTTCGCTCACTGCTGTTCATGAAGCTTGTGATACTCGTATCTGGATAAAAGATGAGATTATACTTTCATGTCTGGCCAAAATTGAAAAAAGTTTAAAAAGAAAAAAGAAAGTAAAAGATAAAAATTAGATTTTGTGCTAAGATAAAACTGACTCCACTGCGCCCTTGTTGTTGAAGACGATGATTTGGATCAGAGGGCTGTCTGAATCGTCTGAACTTACAGGGAAGTTCAGCAGTCTTGGCTATCAGCCAACACAGACCTGAGCCAGGAGACAGACTGCACAAAGAACAACGACATTCCTCACAACAAAAAGAGCCCGTCGTCAAGCTGCTGCAGGGAGAGAGAGAGACGAAGGAGGGGGCGGACGGGTGACAAATAAAAGATGATGACGAGCGCCCGGTGCCGGCCCATTTTCTTTCAACAAACTATCAAATTATGGCCAAAGAGAGGCTGAAGTAGTGGGAGGAGCATTGCTGCTGCTGCTGCAAGCCTCCACAGCCACACATCCTTCTCCTCTGATGCCACCGTGCATGTGTCTACACGTTAGCGGAGAGCAGACCACAGGATGTATTATTCAGGTTAAAGATGGCTAGCATGAGAGCTTATGTCTCTTTATTCAAACCACAAGAGACAAGTAGAGGAAAAACAAAGCTCAAGTCAGCACAAAGCTGCAACGAGAGCCTAAAAGCAGCAGAGGAGGTTCAGAAGATGTGTAGCACTTAGAGAACGCTGGGGAATCCTTTGAAAGACACTTTTATTTGAATATTTCTTTTCACTTTTCCCTTTCTTTTTAACATATAGACAATTCTGGCTCTTGCATTTGAAGACAAAAATGACAGCAGACATGCAAGTGTTTCTGTTTACAAGGCACTACATTGGGTTACGACATAGGGTGTCTTGGCGTACATGTTCACACACGCAGTCTGTGACGAAGTCATAAATTTTGGGCTTCACTCAGACCCTCACTGACAGATGAGACAATTTCCATAAAACAGAGTTGTCTGACTCCAGTAGCAGCTGGCATCAAGTAAAAGTCTTTGCATTAAAGGTCCCATTTAGTGTAAAGGTCTTTGTCCATGTGTTGTTTGATTATAGATCAGGTCTAGGTTCTATATTAATACTGTGAAAGTATCAAAGCCTCAGTCCACAGAGAAATGCACACAGCCTGTATTCAGAAACTGAGCCTTAAAACCAGCCGTCAGGACTTCTGTAACTTTGTGATGTCACAACAAAGCAGCCACCAAGCCCCGCCCACCTGGACCCACCATCCAACCTTACAGGATTTGGTTTCTCTGAGTGTTTACCTGAAATCTGCTATATTTTTATTCAATCATTCAGAAAATAGTCAGCCAATTAGACGAGAGGCTCAGAGCCTCCTCTCTTCTTATTGGCTCATCGACCTGTTGTTACTGGAGCTGCAGAGAGAAGAGAGGAGATGTAAAACTACATTGAGATGGTTTTTGTTTCTTAAAACCACAAATATATCTTCTCATGGACCAACACTTCAATATCTATATATATTATCTCACATTGCAGATTCAGATTTTACACTGGAAGTAAATATAAGATTTTCCCTCTGAAGTGCAATGGAAAAAAGGTAGAAAGCCCCACAAAGAAGAAATGCTTTATGACTGTAGAGATTTACCTAAAAGGAAAATGATCATTTCATTCAATTAGGTTTTTTTTTTTCATAATTTTGTCCATTATTTTGCTCATAGTTGCACTGTACTTACCAAAGTTACTGCAGTTACTACAGTGAGGTCCAATGGGGTAACAAGCAAAAAAAACTGAAGCTGTCAAACTTCTTTTGAGTGTTTCAGTTTTATAACTAGAAAGTACCACGCACATTGTTATCACGGATAGGAGCGATGGGCAAATGTATGTAAACTAGACCCAGACTAGACCCTTTAGTGTTTCCCGGTACTTTTACCAATACATTTACATACATAGGGACAGGTCACACTATTTATTCAACTATATTGCTCTTCTTCTCCTTCAGAATAAGATGGAAGTTGTAATAAAGCATAATCCTCCTGCTGAAAAAACAAATGCACTTCCCACCTTTGCCCTCCTCCTCTGGGAAAGTCCGGCAGAAAAAGGTGGGCGGAGAAGAGCTTAAACACAGGAGCAGAAAAGGAGGCGGAGGAGGAGGAAGGTGAGGATGAAGATGAGGAGGATGATAGTCGAACTTGCTTGGCAATGCTGTGGCACTGTTTACTCTCTAGATTAATGATTGCTGGGCCTCTGTGTCTGGAAGGTAGGAGGAGGCAAGGAGGCGATGGGGAGCTGTGAGACTGTTTACCTTTCTACAGCCATCGCCGATGGAGGCTCCAGGGTCTGCTAGGGCAGAACAGCGAGCAGGAGGCATGGCGGGCGCTGTGCTATTTCCAGTGGACAAGATAAAGAATGCCCGTGTCGCTGTGCTTAGATGTGGGAGGCACGGGGGCAGCGGGTAGCAGTAATTGCCTGCTATTATTGTCCCTCCAGGCTTATTGATGGCATTTTAACCCTGTGGAGACAAGAGTAGTGCCTCCCTCTATTTTTCGCTCAGACTTCTGCATCCAACTTTCAAGTTCACTGCAGCCTCGCCATGCATAATGTACCACATAATCTGCACCAGTGCTCATATAAAGCTGACAGAGTGGAGAATTAACTGACGGTCTGGTGGAAAGCCAAACTGTTGTTAAATGGTTTCTTTACTTTATGATGTTACAGAGGGAGAGCCAGTTAAATTTACTAGATGGTTATTGACAAGGAGAATATATATATATATATATATATTTTTTTTTTTTTTTGCAACAGTGCAGGTGATACAAGTGTGGAAGATTTAACTGTTAATCTGTCATTGCCATCATAACCCGACTATTTACTGCATTTTCCTCCGCTCAGACATCAGTGTCAGCACACTCCCTCCTGATGAGGCTTTCCGTGTGGCTACAGATGTTCCCATGATAACCACGCTCCTGTAAACCACAGCACTTTACTGGCACTGTGGGAAAATTCAGCCCTCCATATTCATTCAACAAAAAAAAAAAAAAAAAAAAATATATATATATATATATATATATACACAACCCATCATGCAACCGCACAGTCATTTCGACTTGGTTTGTGCTCATCGCATCCAATTCTGCACAAAGTAGCGACAAAAATGGTTCCCAGACTGAGCTCCATGGGCCCTCAGGAGTCCTCCAGGCACTTCCTGGAGCAAAAGTCTCCAGGAAAAGTCAGAGAAACGTTTTGCGTTGATTTAGGCCTCATTATTTTTATTCTTTTATTTTAAAAAGTTTAAAAAAAATTTAATAATTCAGTCATTTGCCATTTCAGGTGTGTGGATCACATCAAACGTGTGGATGATAAGGACAAGGAGGAAATAATCCAGTAAAGATCTTATTTGTGTCTTTATTAAAAGCCAAAACAAAAAGTAAGCAGTTACATAAATGTCAAATATGTGGGAGATAAAGCAGATCACTTGCATATTGTCTGAGAATGTCACAAAATATCTGTGTTTTGGGAAAATATTAAAATATAAGTTCCCGCCAGGTTGTAGGCTTTGGTTGATATTCGATAATATTGAATATTGTGATATTTTATATTGCAATTTTTTTTTATTTTTGTAGTTTTGCGATATTTGGGCTGGGCTGTACATCGCAATATTAACTTTTGGATATCACCCCAGCCAACATGTTACATTGAGGTTTATTTATTTTAGTAAAGCCGACAGAGTGGAGAATTGCCTGAGGGTCAAACTGCTGTTAAACTGTTGTGACTTTATGATGTTACAAGGGGGAGGCAGTAACATTTACTAGGTGGTTACTGACAAGGAAAATATTTTCACAGTGCAGGCCACACAGGACCAGAGGATAGCAATGGTTGACGAAGCCATCTTAATGCAAAAACTGACACATACTGTACAAGTTGGGAATAAAGATGGGGAAAGATTTACGTTATGCAAGACTGAAAATGGAAACATGGGCGCAGAGCAGCAAATAAATCCATCAACACGTCCGTGTCAAAGATGGAAGAGTGGGAATGGATTCCACAAATAGCTCTTTTCTTGTTGCTGAGATTATGAAGTAAAGCGTAAACATACCGGGAGTCTTCATGAATGAGCTCCCTTGTCCTACAATATCCTCCTGTGATCTCATGAAATTAAAAGCCTTGATGCACGAGGTCACCGGCCTAAAATCCACTCACTTAACTCTGGAGCCTAATTCCTGACCCCCTGCCCCAGCGAGGACATTGTTTGCACGTCACTCCAGGAACTAAAACGACAGGACACCCCCGGTGAGCAGCAGCGTTGCAGGGGTAGAAAACCCTCAATAAACCCCCCCCCCCCCCCCCAACAGAGACAGAGCTGTCAAACGCCCAGCGGGTGTCACTGAGCCGGACAGCTGACTCAGTGGACGGCGTCGCTGAGGCAACGCGGCAGGAAAAATGGGACATGTAAATGCAATTTTCCCCCTATTACGTAAATGCTGCGATAAGAGCGGCGCAGCTTCACACCACGTTCTAATTGCATAGAAATTATTTGATGTTCTGTCGACGAATCAGAACGAAAACAACGAGCGCCCGCCTTGTGCACGGCGACTCATCAAAAATTCATCCCCCACGTTCTGGCTCCAGGACAAATTTTCATGCCTCTCTTTTTCGGAAAGTAAACTGGTTATCATGTTTAAGCACACACATGTGAGACAGACACTCACCATACACTCACTCACACACACACACACACACACACACACACACACACACACACGCACAAGTGAAACGAATGAACAACTGGGTGTTTACACAGCAAGCTCGCCAAACGACGCTCAGACGACGACGACTTCTCACTTTGCTGCTAAGTTCCTCTCTTTAGAGACGCTCGCAAGAATTTAAAAAATGTCCCTTTTTTTTCTCGTCGCAGTTGCCGTCACGCAAATCTCACGCTCTTCACGGGCCGAAATAACGACCGAGACAAAAGAGCCACGTCGTCCTGACAATGAGGCGCCTGTTTAAAATAAATGTTTAACGTCCTCATTCAGTCACACATGGTTCACTCTCTCACATCGAGGACGGGACAATGAGGCGATCGCCCCGGGGTCAAACACAGTGTCAGCTCTTGTTCTCTCAGGAAATCAACTCTGGATTATAGATCGGGTTCTGACTAATTGTTTTCTGGAGTCATACTGAAAGCACCTCATCCCCGAACTTCGAATTCATCTTTTAATGTCTTTTTTTTTTTTTTTTTTTTTTACCCCTTAGGGTGAAACTACTACCTGGCTCTCAGGGCACTTAAAAGGACTCAAACACTCACATTATGTTAAATTGTGTCAAGTTCCTTTCACAGGCAAAACAAAGGGACAGAAGCTTTTAGTGTTTACCTCGGGCTGGCCTGTAATAGAACGAGCTGAGGCATGTTCCTGCTCTAACTAGAGGGCAAAGATCATTCAAACACACCACAGAGTGTGCGGTCAGTTTCGGCTGCGAACATAAGAAAATGGTCGACGGATTAGAGGCTATCAACAGAGGAAAAAAAGGTGAATATTAAAAGCTAGTTTAGGAGAAAAGTCATGAAAAGTGCATCAGGAAAGGGCAGACCGGCGGCTCTGCTGTGTTTGAGCAGCTCCAAACATGTCTACAAGTCATTCCCACAGGGGTGAAAAGGAGAAAAAGAAAAGGAAAAGAAAAGAAAATCAGGCTTCACTCATCCACAGCGGCAGGTGTGAGGAAAAGCTGTTACCTGAAATTCAAACCAATTTATGCAGTTATTTAGCAGATTGTCGGCTCTACAGTTGCTGCAGGAAATACTACAAAAGAGGAACAGTAGAGACAGTTGTAGCGTTAAAATGCAGAATTTAATATCCAGAGCCAATCAGGAGGAGAGCGTGGGTGTCTACGCCATCGTTTCCAACAACACAACCCCAGAGTGTTCAAACTAAAACGGTTCCAGCGGCGTTCCCAAAAGTCTCCGGTTAGAAAACTCAACAGTAGCGCGGACGCCGGGTCGAAAACGTTACAAAAGATTTGAAAATTTTAACGATAACTCAGCTGCAGTTCACCAACAAATAAAAGCAAGAGTGTGAGGAAAAACTGGAGTTTAAAGACACACCAACATCTGCCATCCAGATTTCTATTCGCGGTCTCCAGAAGAACAATCCAAGAATAGAAGAATCATCTCACTGTTCCCGGTTCCCTGGAAAACACTTAGAAATCTTGGGTAGTGATAAACGTTGCAGTGTCTCGGGGCCCCTCGTGACACTTTAAACTTTTATGCGTCTCCTTATTTTATTCCTGCTGCACTCTTATTTCTTTCTGTCTCGTCTCTTCGGTGTAAAATCTCGCCATGTTTATCCCTCGATCGTCTGTGTGCCGCTGCTTTTTTGCTAACAATGTAGACACCCGTCAGTGGAGTAAAATCCTGCTGATGTAGTGCTTAAAGTGTCTCTTTTTTATTGTGCAGGGTCTTAACAGACGATCATGCCAAGTCCAAATAAAAAGGTTGTTTTGTTTCAACAACTTTTCGGTGTGCCAGGGGAGGTGGGGAACGCAAACATAGCCACCACGACCCCGCGCAACTCAATACACCTGATCCACGAGGGGCAGTAAATAAAAAGCCAACGGAAGGTCAGGAGGGATGAAGTCAAATTTACTTGCCAATCATGAATAAAAAAACACAGCAACAAATCTCATCTGCAGCTTGGAATAAGAGCCGGGGAGTGAAAGAGATCAATCCCCTCCTCGACAATCCGACCGTCTGTATATTTTCCTCCTCTCTTATCAGTCAGGCAGCGAGCCAACATTTGTATGCTGGTGGAGGGATCTGTAGAGTAATCCCAGCATCCTGTCGGGTCGGGCGGAGAGGGGAACCAGCTTTGTTTTTCTGCTGGGAGGGGGGGTCGCGCTCAGGTAAAGTGTAAAGTGGGAGGGAGGGAATGAAGTCATCGACAGGCCGAGTCTGGCTTCCAACACGTTACCCCGAGGCGAACATCCATCTCTACCTGTCATCACCAGCTTTATCTTACCAATCCACCGGGCTCCTTTTAGTAAAAGGTTAGCAGTTGCGGGGTAATGAGCACAAACTGAGAGATAATCATACTGCACTCATGACAGACTGAGGCCCAATTATACCGCTTAGCTTTAAATCTCTGGGAATTTTTTTTTCCTGTTATGGATTTGGAGATTTATGTCAATCATCCACAAAAAAAAGGTATGAGATGAGAATTAAGGCCGACATCTGATTATCTATTCATGTCAGGAAATATTTCCATATAAATAAGTGTCTCTACTGGCTGTGACAGTGAATAAAGAGAAAGAATTAGCACCTGAAAACAGTGATTTGACTGATTTTGAAACATTTGATTAACTGAGTGATTTCGCTTTGAGCTGCTGTCTGCAAAGTTTTATTCTTTTTCTATAAAGGATCAGGCTCAGAAATTAGACTATATCAAAGAGGAGTTGAACGAGGCTGAAGATCAATTAGCAGCTGATGTTTGCACCAATCAAGAAAAAAAAGAAAAGAGGAAGAGTCAGAATAATCGCAACAAATATGTAGAAATACAAAAAAACTGCAAAGAAACCTGTTGATGAACGTTTTGTTCTCACTAGAAATAAAACAACCGATCACCTTACGCGAACATCAACCGCTCAACTCAAAGCAAGAGGCAGGACAAATTTACTTTATTTACATTGAACTGAAACCGTGATCTTTTCCCAACATCAAATGTCGAGCAAAGTACACACCACTTCATCCTCTAGGGGAAAAAAAAACATTTCCACAGCAATCATGTTCCCTGCAAAAGAACTTAGTAATATTAAATGTCAATTTATAAGACGGAGTTGGAGAGTCAGGCTAACTACACTCCCATCCGCCCCCTTGACTTTCTAACGTTTACATTTATACTCTGTATAAAGTCCACTCCGCTTTCTGCATATCCTGTGGCAGAAAAACACTTTCTTTTCTTGCTTTCCTGGCTGCAAATGTCTCCTTCAAACAGCCAGCACTGGTTTGTTCGAACCTGACTATCATCGTTCCCTAACCTCAACCAAGTGGCTGCAGTTCCCTAAACTTAACCACAGAGTTGGCAGATCAGATTCATACGACCTATTCTGTCCTTTAGGTTTGAGAACTTGTAATTTACAGTTTAAGTCGTTGTGAAGTGAGCGTCTTTCCGTCTTCAGCTACAAGCAGGATGAAGACGTCAACTCGGGCTTTAGGAAATTGTGATTTGCAATTTTTTTTTTTTTTTCTTGACATTTCTGACCTTCCGTAGTTGAAAATCAGTGACAGGAAACACAAATCGACAGCAGTTGCAGCTTGAAACCAGAAATGAGAGTGAAGCCGTGACTTTTTTTTGCTTCAAAGCGCTTCCACGTTACGTGTTGTTCTGTCGAACGTCTGTAACGCCTCGCTCTGCCTGCAGTCTGTTTGGTTTCGCCTCACCTGCTTCATCAATAATCCAGACTGACACAAAGGAAAACGTGGTTGACCAGAGATTGACTTCCTGGTAGGAAAAAGGAAAAACTCCAGAAGAAGCAGGGAGGAGGAGGAGGAGGAGGAGAAAGATTTTTCGACCTTTAACTATCACTAAAGAAGCTGCGGATTCGCTGCAATAGCTGTTGAAGATGCAAAAAAACCACCAGCATTTCACAAACGCTAATAAAACACAGAGTGTAAAATGTAGCATCATCGTTTTTTTATTTATCTTCCTCGTGTCTTTTCAGACCTTTTTGCAATTCAATTTTTCCGTCAAAATTCACATTTCTGGGCATAAACGTTTTCATTTCTGCTGAGAACGTGAAGTCAGCGGGTCAGATGTCACGGTACAAAGACTCGGAGAACTTCAAAGTCCTTCTGCCGTGAATGTCAGGTTTTATTCACACGTGTGTGAAGCTGAATCCACGTGTTGGATTTATATTATTGCAGCTTTTAGTTTTGTTTTTTCTCGTTTTGCAGGGAAACTAGATTTTTTATTTCTCATCCACTTCTAAATAAACACGTCCATTCAAGGGATAAAAAGAAGTCAGATACAACTCTTATTTCTCACGGTGCCTCTTTACAGATACGTCACAGACGGATTTTGTGGCCTCACAGAACGTAGAGGATTTATAATGAAATGAGTTTCATTTTCATTTTCGAACTCAAAAACAATCAGTAAACTTCTCTAAAAAGCCTCACAGGAGCGCTTTCATTCTTCACGGCTCGTTGAATTCCTTCAGTTTTTTCTTACGGACAAAAGAATTAATTTTTTAAGCTGTTGTCTCTGCAGATGGTCTCATTCCTCTGACTGTATTCAGGAAAAGAAAACAGGAGGGAAACCCGGAGATGAAGATGAGAAAACGAGCCCCGTGGATAGCAGGTCTGAGCTCGGCAGCGTGTGTGAACATGGCCGTCTGAGCCGACGGGGACAAAAGCTTGGCTCAGTTTAACGTTTCTCTGTCTAAACACTTGTAGCTCCAAGAGCCTGCAGGCACAGACAGAAGGAAAAGTGGAGCAAGAAAGACAAACCGGGGCTCGGGGGGCCGCATGCTGCTATTTACAGATAAGAAGCAAACTGGCTTGAATGGCGAGCTGGGAATCAAACACTGTGAATGAAGTGAGAGACAAAAGGCCGGCGACCTCCCGGACCTTCGGCAATGAAACTGTCAAAGCCGCCACCGGATGGCCCCCGGAGGTTCTGGGAGGGGGTCAGAGATGGGGGCAGTGTGGTGGGGAGGATGACGAGGAAAGGGGAGCAGCTAGCTTGTTTGTTTGCCCATTAGCACGGTGGCTGGGTGTTTGCCAAAGGTTGCACCACTCCACTCCGGCCCTGCACGTCTGCAGAGGGCTGGGGGGGGGGACTTAGTTCCAGCCGAAGCAGCACGGCGCGCTCTGATTTAGCTCCAGTAGCGCTGCTGAGGCGTAGGACAAGTGTCAAGCAGAGGGTCTCAAGATAAGGCTCAGGGCCCTCTGAGGGGTCGTTACAATGCGAGATTAAAAAAAAAAAAAAAGAAGCTTCCGATCCTCTGATTAATGCCTTTAATCAAATGAAGCCCACTCGTATCTCATGAACCCGTTTGTCTTAGCTTTCCTCTTAATTCATCCCCTGTCGCGGCGGTCAAACTAACATTAGCGCTGCCCTAAAAAAAAGAAAAAAAATGGCCTCCTCAGTCATTTCAGTGGCTGGTCCCAACACAGCGGGGTCAGCACACAATAAAATATAAGGCACATTTCTGTGAGATTACTGAGCACTGAACTTTACAGACTGCTAAATGAGGCGGAAAATCGTATTATAAACCGCTCCGACTTCATGTTCTCACCTCTACCTGTAGCCACACGTCCGCACCAACAAAGCCCCCTGGATTTTTTTTTTTTTTGTGCTCTTTTTGATTTGAACGAGGTTTTACCCGACCGTCACACATCTATTAATCCTCCTTGGGTTTTTAAGGTTTGAAGGATCCGAACCTGTAGCATCTAACTGAATAAGTCTTGAGGTGTCCTGAAACTTGAAATGCGTCTGTGAGATCCCAAACCAAACCCCTGAGTGATGGATATGAAAATAAAACATTGTTGTTGTTTTTTTTCATCCTGCACTATACAAGTTTCTCCCTCGAGAAAAACAAATGGGAAAATGCTGCTCTGGCTCGAAAGTACGAAGGGATTCAAGATGCGAGAGGAAGTTTAGCTTTAAAAGCATCTTGATAAGAGCAGCCAGTGTAGGCACTTCACAGCCTCGGGCCACTTAATAATTCAGATGTGGTAGAGCCACGAATTTCAGGTCCTCAAATGATCTATTTGTGTGTGTCCCGGGCCACAGTGCTTCTCAAAAGCCCCTATTCTCCTGACATCACCAGTGCGGCCGGCGCTCAATTCATTATGTCGGGAACTTTGCACATCACAGGAGCAGGGAAAACCTCTCAAAAGGATAAACAGGGAGGAACATAATGTGCTGGGTTTTGGTGCGGGGGCTTAATTTGGAGAAATCGGGATTCAGGATCTGCCAAACAAAGGACTCAATAAGCCTGAGTCTGCTCCTCAAAACAAGCCTTCATCCTGGACCTGGCTCCAACAGCGGCGGAGGTTGAAGACGCAGCACAACACGTCCCAGACTGACTCAACTTAAACTTGAGGCAGTTTTTTTGATGTCGTGTTGACGCCGAACGCCGAATGCAAACAACCTCCAACTGCGTCAAAAGTTTATATGACATGAAAACTTGAAGCTCAGGAAACACGTAGGAGTTTTTATCAAATGAAAGTCTCTTTTCTCTTTTTCACTGACTAATAACATCAGTCTCTTCTCAAAAGGTGAGGATTTGCTGGTTTCTGTGTGAGTAGACTGAATGTTTTTGGGTTTGGGGCTGTTGGTGAAACACAACAAGACTTCTGAAGACTTCAACTTGCATTCTGGGAAACTGTAATTGGCATATATCACTCTAATCAGGAAATTAATCGATAATGACTAAATGAGAGGGACATAAAAAACATAATGATGTCCATTTGACACCAAAAAACACACACAATTGTGTGCAGTTTTAGCATCAGTCTTAACAAATCTTTTCCTCCCTGAATGAAGAATTAGGAATAAAAAAATAAGGAACTAACTTGTCCTTTAAAAACTATTAAAAGGTCCCATATAGTCTAAAGGTCTCTGTCCATGTGTAGTGTGATTATACATCAGGTCTAGGTTCTATATTAATACTGTGAAAGTATCAAAGCCTCAGTCCACAGATAAATGCACACAGCCTGTATTCAGAAACTGAGCCTTAAAACCAGCTGTCAGGACTTCCTGTAACTTTGTGATGTCACAACAAAGCAGTCACCTCTCTCAGCCATGCGTGTGTTTACCTGAAATATGCTTTATCTTTATTCAATCACCCAGAAAACATTAAATCTTCCATCTTCCAGAAAAAGTGTCATATATGGGACCTTTAAAACCAGATCTGATCACTTGATTCAACAAACCTCTCCTGGAAATAATCTCGCCACATCAGCAGATCATTCAGCTTGTTAAAATGTGACTCAGTGAACTCAGTAATAGTTTTTAGTAGTTTTTGCAGTGCAGTGTGAACAGATAAATTACATCCACATTTCAGAGTTAAAGGTCAACATTAGCAATTTTAAAAAAGTAAAAGAAAAAAAAAAACGACTTGATCTCAGCAGTCGAGTCAGAAGTTCTCCGCTCTTCTTCCAATTTAGTTTGCAGGTGGCGTTCCCTCCCTTCTCTCCCGTCAGGTGACCCTTCCTCTCCAGAATTTCTTATCAGGCTGAAAGAGGAAAACGCTGACATACTCTTTCAGTCTCACAGGGCTGAGGTGAAGTCGGGTCCCAGCTGTCAGACGCCCCCCATCCCCCCTGTCACACTGTCATCCTCAGATGATGTTTTTCCCCCAACCCTCTCTCTCTGTTTTTTCTCTTTTCTCCTCCGATAGTTTCTCCCAGCTTCAGTATTTTTCTGTTTGCCTCCTGCTCGGCTCCCTCCTGCGCCTGTGGTGCATGTCTCATCCTTCTGGGGCGGGGGGGGGGGGTTGATTTGCCTTTTCCTCTGATCACATGGGTGGTTTTGGGGCCCCGTGGGGCAAACAGCAGCGTGAACACCAGTCAGCGGCAACCCGGCTGTCACAAAGGAATTATCATTCACCACAGCGTGAGTGTTAATCCACCAAGGAGCCCTGAAAAAGGCAGTTTCCACTAATATACATATTCTGTCCAACAGTAGTCAGATCCTATTAGTGCTTTTAATGTCATACTTCACCGCTAAACCCCACTGGGTACAATGTGGATTGATATGAACACCCGAGCTGAGGATATTACCCATCGGCACAGAGGAAGCCAGAGATAGGCTCTTTTAAAAGAGCTGACTCTATCTGTCTTCACTGTCCTCTCCTTTTAGTTTGAGACTGTGATTGCAGAGAACCTGTGCTCGTTTAGAAGATAAAAAGACGGTTGTTTATAATTGTTCAGAAGATGAAGATTTTATAAAAACATGAGATAAGATAATCAAGTTTTGAAAACTATTCAGCAACTCTTTAAAAAAAAAGTGTTTTAGATTGAAGAACTTATCTACAGGGTTTTATAGCTCTTACTTATCGAGCCAACCATTAGCCATCATTGGGCCGGCACTGGGCCGCAGTTGAACAGCTGTTGCTTATGAGTTGATTAGGATTATTGTATTGTGGCTTTACATTTCCTGCAAAAAGACAGACTTTTAACAAAAGTCTTTTGGCTACCTATTTTGACAGTTTGGGTTTGATTAACATAGTAATTACATTATTTATGATTCACTATGAAGATTGGCCCCGCCCCCTCAGCGCCAATAACAGTGTATCTAAAGGTTGTATTTGGTTTAGTTTACGTTTATATATATTTCCCACATCAATGTACATATGGAAGTGAAATACCTTAAATATAGCTACAGCACTGACGCTTCACGCCACATTAACTTGCACTAATGAAACTAAACCAATCGTGTGTTAAACTGACGACAGACACGCTTTAAAAACTGAGGGGTAAGAGGTCACGGAGAGGGACAGAGAGAGAGAGACAGAGAGATGGGGGATGACCTCAGGCAAACTCAAACTAGTGACATTGTGATTACATGGCCAGAGTCTCCAACCATCCCCACCCCCAGGCCACCGGGACTCCACTTGTCCATTACCTTAACGATGAGGACACCTGTTTTACGTCCTATCATTTACACGTCCATCACTAGAGGAGGACTTACTTGCTTTGTGTTAACTATTTCAGAAAGTGAACGTGCACAGGAATTGGGCAATTCTTTTTTTTTTTTTTTTTTACATGTTTCATCATCAGTTGATTTATATGTTGCAGCCATTTCACTACACTAACCACAACGACAGCCCTGAGGGCTGCTGTCGAGGCACTTCGGGAAGACTACAGTGCTTCAAAGAGGTTAAAGATTTTTTTTTCTTCCTAAGTACACAGAAACAAAATTCATTACCTTTTATGGTAATGAATTTCGTAAACACTATACATGCGCGGCGATGTGTGCATAATTAGCAATGTGGTCGTAAGCTCAGCAGGTCTGAAATTAACCACCGAAGTCGTATCGAGTGGAACTGAAAAGGATATTTCTGGAGCCGTTTACCAGCAGTTCTTTGCATTAGAGCTTCTCAATGGGAGAAAAACGACGCGGTGCTGTAAAACTTCACCCTCGACGACATGTGGCAGTTACTGTAGATCCAATCAGCCTGAGTGACACATTTACCGTCAACACATTTGCAGAGATTGTCATGAGGGTGAGTGTGGAGAGCCGCTGTGATCATGACACAAGAGGCTCAGCTTCAGGAAACCTTTAGACAGACCATCAGAAGGATACTGCTCTAATCAGGGATATGAGTAAACACTACGCAGAACCAGGATAGTAATGTGCATGTAAACACACTCGCTGCTTCACCTCTGTTAAACCCCAGCTCCTCGGGGGTTACACTGCCCAGACCTCCGGCCCTCGATGGTGCTATTCTCGAGGTGCCCTGCGTTTTGATTCCTACAGAAACAGAGACTTGTAATGCCAGGAATTCGAGCCTGGAGGGGCAGGTGATATATTTGGACATGGTGCTGCATGTTGCCGAGCCCCGCTGTTCCCTCACTGTGTGCTATAACGCTGCGCTTCAGCGGCGTGTCGGGCCTGGTGGCGCAATGCAACGCTGCAGGAAGTCCTGGGTTATTTAAATCTGTGAGGATACGTGTGGTACGTGTTACCCACAATCTCCAAAGCTCCACACTGCACAGCCAGTGAGTGATTACAAAGAGCTTGTAGTCCGGGTTCGAGGATAAAGTCACTGTCACTGCACTTTTTATTTCACTCATGTTGTTTAGAAGATTAAGATTTTACAAAAACTAAGATAATTAAGATTTTGCAAACTATTCAGCAACTCTTTAAAAAAGTTTTAGTTTGATGCTAAAAGTTCATTTCATATATTATCTATAGAGTTTCACAGCCCTTAGTCATTCAGCCAACCATCAGCCATCACTGAGCTGGCACTGCGCCGCAGTTGAACAGCTATGGCTGCCTGTATTTTTGAAATCTTTTGAATTTTACATTTTTCACTACTTTCTGACATTTTATAGGACTAAATGATTAATTAACAAATAATGAATAGATTCATCAATTAAAACAATTGTTAGTTGCAGTGACAAATATGATTCAGCAGCTGAATTTAGAAAGATTAGACGTCCGTCCAACTGTGTGATGCCAAACTGAGGGGCAGCTAAAAACTACTACTGTAGTTGCTCAGTGAACTCAAAATTTCTAAGTGTAAAAATCCATCCTAACAAAGAGCCTGTTCTCTATAATACCTGCTCTCTAAAGGGAAGAATGAGAGAGCTTCTTCCTCCACCAGCAGCCGTGTTTAGTACGTGACGTAAGCGTCGGGTCTGACATGAGCTGACAGGATCAGGATGTTTAGGATGACCCGGGGAAGACGGGGCTCAACCCTCTGCGGGCCAGTAAAGACTCGCTCTCATGTGTCTGTATATCACTGATTTCAATCCACCTCACGCATCGAAAAACAAATCACCAATGTGCTGATCAACATGTTTGTTTTTGAAGACCACAATAAGAATTTTGTGTCAAAAAATTGGACTTTGAGCAATTCCCTGGTGTGATTTCCCCACATGGCTTCTGTCAAAAGCTCCTCTCTGAATTTGCTTACTTTAACTGTATTGCAGCAGAATGTTGAGGTAACAGTGATATAAATAAAACTTGACTTTGCTGCAAAAAAAAACAGATTGACCATATTGCCTACACCTTCTCAGCCATCTGTGCATCCATTTTTTAATTAATTTTCTCTTGTCAGTCAGGAAACGCTGATTGGTTACAAAGATTAAACACGTGCGCTGTAATAGTCTGTTACACAGGCAGCAGGTCACTGATCGGTTAAACCCGCTCTGATATCGAGCTTACTGATTTTAACTGTATCATTGAAAGAAGACGCCGCTTTGCTCTCGACTCCCATCTGTTCCAGTCTTTGTCATTCACATGCACACATCTAAAAAGCCGATTAGACACCTGGTCACCTGTGTACATGGAAAAACAAAAATCTGAGATAAGTTTAAACCGGTTTAATGGAGAAAGTCTGAAGTTCATGTAAAACGCACCGACTAGGAAAAACTGATCAGAAGTTCCTCTCGATCAAACTGTAATTAGTGCAGATGGGCTGAATAAAACCCATAAAATCCCAATGTGTTTGAGCAGCTATGGATGAGGGGAACATGTCAGCTGCAGCTCAGGAGGTCAGAAGCAAGTCATCTGCCAATCAGAAGGTTGGTGGTTCAATCCCCGACTCCTCCAGTCCACATGTCGAAGTGTCCTCGGGCAAGATACTGAACCCCAACTACCCCTGATGTATCATCTGTGTGTGTGTGTGTGTGTGTGTGTGTGTGTGTGTGTGTGTGTGTGTGTAACCCTGCAAACCTTTACTCTGGATTCCTACAGAGAAGTGTGAAGATGCACGAGAGAATGATTTATTTTCAGGTCTAAAAACGTTTTGGAAAAGTCCCAGAGAAGTAATGGAAGATACTGTTTTTTTTCTGGCCTGTAGCCTGCAGTTTTAAATGTGTGTCATCTCATGTATAGTTGTGCCTTTATGTCCTTTTTAATTTAGCTGTGAAGAATCACCAGGCTGATCTTTGTTCGTGTCTTGGCAGAGTTATTATTGGCATAAATCAAGCTGAACACCGAATCTAATCAAATCAAGAAATTAAAGTCTGGCAAAAGAAGCAAGAGGAAAAAAGCTGACGGTGTGGGAGAGGCTGATTTTTGCTCTGCCACACAGAGAGGCCCGAGGGCGTCTATTGAGACCTTCACTTTAATCTGTTTTTTTCCTCTCTCCATTTGTTCCTATCTGCACACCACTCCAGGTGTTGGAGGGGAGGTTCTTCACTTTGAACTCCAGAAGGCCCCCCCCCCCAACTGTGTCCAAACATGCTGGGACATCCCACCTGTCTCCCTGCCCTCTCCTTTTTTTTTCTTTTTTTTTTCCCACAAGCCTCTTGCACCACCACCCCTCCCTCCCCCTCTTCCGTCCTCAAACACTGACTGAACCATTTCTGTCTTTACATCCTCGCTCCAGCAATTATCCCTCTTCAAAGCCGAGGGGAAAAGTAACTCAGGGGAGGCAGGATGTGTTCTCGTGCGTTTACAGGATTGGAGTTGGTAGCAGGTATGTTACTGCTCGCTGTTTCAAGCTTTACTGTCATTACGCTGATAACACAGCGGGAACAAAGCAGGAGTTCGTCATTATTCTGCCTGGGAACCACAACTCCGCCGCCGAGAACCGTGTTTAAGGCTTTTTAAGAGCGATTACCAGTTGTTGCAAGACACAAGTGGTGTTTTTCTAAAGTGCACAGCAGCAGATTTCATTCCTTTTCTTTTTTCCTAGGGTTCGACCAAGAGGAGGAGACAGAGGTATTCTGAAGGCTGAATTACCCCCCCAAAGTACATCCTGTGCTGATGCTGGATGTTTTTAAACTGCTCGCGTTTTTTTGTCTTTTACCCTCTTGAAGATAGGGAATCTTCTGAAACTGCTTTCAGACCCTCACTTCAACCTCCCTGACAAATTTCTTTCAGCTCTTTGAGACATAGTTACCCTCCAAACCGTCACTCCCTCCATTCAGTGATGGGGAAAGAAAATAGAGAAGTATAGGTTCACTGTAGAGTCTTTTCATGCAGCTGCGTCCAGAGAGGAGCTGCCATCTTATTGGCAGCAGATGAAATGACCGGCTGATGGCTGATATGAAACAGTTAACAGTCCGTATTAAACATTAAACAGTACATTGGCAAACTGCAGTTGGAAGGTGGGTGAGATTAAACATTTGTTGAGGTTAGGATAAAAAAAAGGATAAAATTCTCTCCTCTTATATAAAACTGTCTAACTCAAAGTGACACTATACGGCCAAAAATATGTCGACACTCTTGATCTCCAAGGTTTTTCAGGTTTTTCATGGTCATCTACGACCTGTTTAGACAAAGGTGCTTCCAACTTTGTGCAAAGAGCTTCTATTTGTCAGCTGTCCTGTTTTAAAGGTCCCATACAGTATAAAGATAGATTTCCATGTGTTGTTTGATTATAAAGCAGAAATGCACACAGCCTGTATTCAGAAACGGAGCCTCAAAACGACCCGTCAGGACTTCTGTAACTTTGTGATGTCACAACAAATCAGTCACTGCTCTCAGCCATGCTCCAAGCCCCGCCCACCTGGACCCACCATCAGAAGAGAGCCTCCTCTCTTCTGATTGGCTCACCGACCTGTTGTTGCTAGAGCTCCAGAGAGAAGCCTGAGAGAGGAGATGTAAAACTACACTGAGATGTTTTTTGGTTCTCAAAACCACATATATATCTTCTGATGGATCAACACTTCAAATACAACACAGAAGAAGAGGAAAATATTGGACCTTTAAAAACGGATGAACGGGAACACCAATAACTCCAACATCAGTGATGGACCTCTGATGCTCTTGTGAATGAAACCAAATCCCTGCAGCCAGGTTCCAAGAGTAGAGGCTGTTCAACCACATATCAGTGTAATGTTCACACTTGGAGGTTCAACTCCCCGAGCTGGTTTGTGTCCTAAAAATCACACGTTAGTGGGCAAAGCCTCTGCTGCCTCCGCAGAGGAACAAGGCGGCTTCTCGTGAGTCGGTGCCTCGAGCCAAACACGACAATTTCAAACATTAAAATAAGTCTCAAGCTAGGAGACGAGTATCCAGCAGCAGAGTCTAAAGAATATAAAAACAAAAGCACATCTCTGAGCAAAACCTTGGATGTTCGCCAATACCCAGCACAAGCAGAGTAAAAAGCTCATCACCAACTGCTTTCTTACTTTGAAAAGAGCCTAACCCTCGGTCGGCAGAGCAGCGGGAGTCAGCGGCGCTTCCTTCAGCGGCCGGGCCCACCCGCCGCCGTGCTGCATCATGCTCTCTCATCACTATTATCATCCACAAAGTCAGTCAGTATCCGGCATGCATTATAGATGAGACACATCTTCTCGGCTACATGTCGGACAACAAGAGGATGTGCAGCAATCCCTACTGATAGAACATACGCCTTCTGCCACCTATCTGAGCACATATACACACTTAACGGCTTCAGCCGTCACTCATACCAACTTGGTAATGTCCCTTTGAATAATACATGAGCAAATACCCATCAGGCTCTACAAACAGACTCAAGATCCTAATTCTGTGAGCGGACAGGGAGGAAAATTTCAACCAATGTTGCTATAGAGGTAAAACACAACAATAAAGGGCGGTTGCACCTACCGCATACAGCGATCCCTCGTAGGTACAAGCTCCTGTGATGAAAGAAAGAGAGCATTAGCATTATAGAGTCACAACTTTAGTATTGATATGTCATGAAGCCCTTTTTTCTTTTTTTTTTAGGGATTATGTAAATCTGTCCTTATCATTCCTGCAGACGCTCAGGTCAAACAGCATTTCAGCCCCATGAAGAATGAGGAATCAATTCCCTTCAAACTGTGAGATGTGAGTTTCCATGAGAGCAGCACGCCAGGCCTGCAGTGCACTGTCAAACTCTGACGGTGGTCAATACGACTCAGCAACACAGAGAAACATGTCGGGTAAATAAACACACGTCCCCAGTGGGAGAATAATCCAAAAACAAATATTGAAAATCTGCTTGACTTGAAGCTGAGCCGTGAAAGCAACAAACTTTATAGACCAACTAACACAAGTATCACAACAAAAAAGTTTCTGAAGCTAACTGTAGCTCCTTTTGCTCCTCAGCAGGACGGCCCCAACTTTAGCATCATATCACAGAGGCTTTTCCAAGCGGGGCCCCCGGTCCCCACAAGGCTTTTTACAAGATAATCAACGATGCTAGTGAGCACTTTTCTGACCAGTAATCGATCTAAAAACACCAACATTACCCTTCAACTTACACTCTCTCTATAAAAACTGAATATGACTTTCACCTGTGGTACCTGAACACCCTAACTCCTCCCACGCCCCTTCAGAATTCAGTATTATCTAAATTCCTTAAATTGATCATTTCCCACCATTTCCATTCAGTTCATCATGAGCACTTGCCTGGAAATTTAAAAGCCAGATAATGTGCCACCTTTAGACTGAAAAGGGCAGGGCGCTGCTGATTATCTCTGCTCAATTTGAGGGTTAAATGTTAAGAAAACACAGACAGACGGACGGACAGACAGACAGACAGACAGACAGACTAACGCACGCTTCACACCAGCCTCGCAAAACAAGACTTGAGAAATCTGAGACGCCACAGGGGGAAAAGTGCAGCGGGAGGTTAACATTTACCATAATGATCCAGATGGGAAAACAAGAGTACAGTTACAGTTGCAGAGTCATACACGAAGCCCCAGAGCGAGTCTATTTGTGCTGCTGCTGCTGCTTCACGCTCTCTCGTCTCTTTATCTCTCAGTATGGGAGAAACTGCGCACACTGAAAAGAAAATATACAATCTGGAAGTTTAATCAGCGCGGGGCCAATGTACAGCAGCGGTTAAGTTCTGCCGCTAAAGGAAAAATGTTTCCAGTAACCAATTAACACTCCAGATTTTTGAACAAGCTGAACTCTGAGACAATTAATCAACCCTTGAAATGTTAGGTTGGATTTAAGTGGGTGTGTCATTCTAGCAAAGAGTATGGACCCAGTGTAATCACAGTTTGTTTATGCAAATGTGCGAACAGACTCCCCTTCTCCCAAATTGCATGGAAATTAAAGGGCGACACTTTTATTGTGAGACACACTTCAGCTAAAAAAAAAAAAATGCTTTTCTGCAACTGCAAGTGTTGCTCCAGTGTTGACCACACTGCAACTGAAATGGACGTATTGGACGAAAAAAATGGAGTAATTTTTTGTACATACTGTTGATAAAGAGTAAAAATCTTTATGTTACTGAGGTTTGAAGCTTTTGATTGGTGAGAAAACCTGAATATTGGCATGTTCTGGATGATAAATGTTGCTCATGTTTACGTTTTAAAGCCCTATTTTTACAAGATGATTCCTCAGTGAACAAAATGTTGAGATATCAAATCAATTGCTGTTTTCTTGTGATCAAGCTTCGAGTTTCCCATCAGCGCGGGATAATCACGGTCTGACTGAGGTTGAGACGGACGCACGCACTGACGCACAAGATCATCACAAAAACGAAAAATTAACAAGTCCTTCACATATCCTGATCCTTGATCAACATTTTATATCTGGAGACTCTGATAATGAACTTGTGCTCACAGGAAAGTGAGTTTGATATCTCAAGATAACAAGATGTTTAAATCATCATCTTAACATATCTCCTAATTACGAGAAACCATGGCAACTCTGAGAAGAAAAGAAAACCCTGAACATGACACACGTACACGCTGCCTCTCACTGCCTTAACCTCACAGCCAAGCCTCACACAGACATTCATTTGATAAGGTTTCTAAATGAGCCCCCCCCCCCCCCCCCCTCCACCTGAGAGAGCTTCTCGCTTCAATTATTCATCATTAAGTGGAGATTTAACTGTTTACGATGCAGGAGAAGCAGCAGCTCAACTCAAAAACAGGCAGATTTATCCCAGGAGGAATTAATGTGGAGCTCTGCAGCATCCAAACTCTTAAGTTTTTCTTTAAAAGTGAAAGTTCTTATGGTTGTTTAAACAGTTTTTTTTCTGTGATTATATTTGAACTTGTAGGTAGAACATGCTTTATATTGATATATAGTCATCTGAATGCTGATTTACATATTCTTAACTTTTAAAACACCTTATTTCGGCCAGATTTAGCTGAAAGTCAAGATATTCCTTGGACCTGCAAAATGCCAAATGAATGGGACAGAAGTGAAGTCAAACTCCTGTGTGTGTGTGTGTGTGTGTGTGTGTTGTGTGTGTGTGTGTGTGTGTGTGTGTGTGTGTGTGTGTGTGTGAGTGAGACTCTAATCTGGAAGGTCAGGGACAATCAGCAGCAACAGAAACATCACAGCCACATTCAAATAACTGCGAAGGAATCTCTCCTCATCCTCAGCATCCATCCCAGCCACCGGGCAGCTACCTCGCGTCACATGTAACATTTCAGATCCTATAACCGCTCTGCTCAGCTCGTCAACGCCGAAGGAGGCGAAGAAAGGAGCATCACGCTTTATAAAAGTTTGACTTTTACTGAAGCAACAGCTGCCAAGCGGATTGGACACATGCCGAGATGAAGGGAGAGGATGCTAATGACTTTGGTAAAGTCGGGTTCTGCTGCTGCTGCTGCTGCTGCTGCATGTGCCAGATTTCAACATGCAGCCCGACACCTTCCCCGCAGGTACCAGGCTGCTGTAACAGTTAACAAGCCCCGGTCTGACAGGAGGAATGGGAGTGAAACCTTGAATGGATCAGACCCTCTTTGGATTCTGCCCCTCACAATCTTATGCATTATGGCTCCACTGATGGGAATACTGGAGCTGTGCATGGGCAGACCTTTTAGATGTGATGCAGAGCTATGAATATTTCAATGGCAGAGAGTCCACGAGTACGAATGATTTCAAAGACGTGTTCAGATATTCAAGAGAAACTGAGACAAGTGTTGCTTTTCTATTCAGATTCCTTCACAGTGTGTTGAATGCGGCTGGGGGCATCTGCGGGGTTATCATCCATGAAACAGGTTATAGTCTCACTCACCTGTAGGAGATTACTTATGGTTGATAATGACAGCCTGAAGATTTTATTATTGAGGGAGGTTCCTGAGTTTCTTCTTTTCTCAAACGGACAAAAGTTCAACTTCACTTCTGCCTCACTAAGAATCTGATTTGGTGATTTGCGAATGAAAAGATGCAAAGACTTCTTGTTACCCAACCTTTCAGTGGCTGTATGTCAGGGCCAAGCAGGTCCTAACACCTGCACATAAATGCTTTCTGGGATGTAAACACACATACAGGACAAATTTGACTGAAATCTCCACCTTGATGGTGATGAGATTGCTCCCAGGTGAGGTGGATGATCACTCAGAAATCCTGTCGAAATGAATGTTTTTAGGACTTACTTTAAAATTCAATACCTTTCTTTTCTGGGGAACAAGCTGGAGCTGGAATCACACAAACTTCTCTGCTTTCACCCTGGGAAAACAAAAACCTGCTCAGAGGATCCCAAAGCAGGGTCCTGGCCCCCTCCAGGGGTCCTTGAGGGAGTTCCAGGACGTCCTCAGCAACTTGAGGAATGAATCACAGAGGCTATACTGTTGCCTGGATCAATGGAGACTGTGGCCACAACTTTCACTCCCCTGCAGGATTTATTATGTGCAGACTGGAATGATTCGTGATTCAGTGGTGGAAAAGTAGGCATGGTGGAAGTAAAGGTTTATGTCTGGGGTCTGTGGGTCTAATGTGTGTGTGCATGGTGGTCCCTGATAACCCCTGACCTACATAACAACTGGTTAGGCTAAAAGAGACCAAAAATACCAACCGTATATCCCTCGGGGGCCAGAGAGGATCGCAGCCAGGGCACCGACAAATATCCACCATCCACCCATGGTTGCAGCCAAAGAGGGCATTAAATCCAAATCCAAGTCAGGAGGGAAAAACGCGCGATGTGTTTGTGTTTATCTCTCTAGTTCAACTGAGAGCAGCTCTCTCTCAGCATTATTGATGTCCCAATGTAGCAGAAAACAAGCAGGAAAGATCCAGGACTCTTCCAAAAAAAAAAAAAAAAAAAAAAAAAAAAGGAGCAGGGAGACGGAGCGCACCGGGTCCGGCTCCTGAGCGCTGCGCTCCGGTCTGGAATGCAGCGCAGCCCCGTAAACCTGGAGAAGTATCCACCTCTTCTCTCCTTCCTCCGCCCGCTCACTGCTCTGCCGGTCAAGCGCAAAACTCTGCCAGGAAAGAAAAAAGAAAAATATATAAGGAAAAAAAAAACACACTACAAGATGCAAGGTGGATTGTCTTCTCTGCAGCAGCAGCAGAAGAAGCAGCAGCAGCCGGGACGCTTTTAAAAGCCGAGACGCACGCCGACGAGAGGCGGAGAGGCGGCCGGACTTTCTGCGCTCCTGCGGCGAGTGTTGCGCGGTGTCTGAAGTCACTTCTTGCGGCGCAACGGTCTTCTTCTCCAACCCCCCTCCTTCCACTCCTTTCCCTTCTTCTTCTTCTTCTTCTTCTTCCTCTTCTTCTTCTCCTCTTTCTTGTTCGTCTTCCCCTCCTCTCTCCAGGAGGACGTCCCACCTCTCAGCTGCTACACCCCCCTCCTCCTTTCCTCCCCCTCCTCCCCCTCCACCACCACCCACCTCCCAGATATAATGTCACATGGTGGTGGACTCCGCTCCTTCGGGATTAAAGCATGAGGGAGAGAATGATTGTTTGGATGGTGACTGGTGATGAATGGCTGTAAAGTGGATCATCTGCAGGATTCACCGTTTTAATCCCACTTTCAGCTGGAAATCACAGGTTCACAAAAATAATACATTAGTTTTGTCTGTGTGCAGTTAAACTCACTTTTACCTCTGCTGTCATATTACTATAGAGACCTGTACTGTGTCTGCGGTCCCCAATACTCACTCTATAAGTTTATTATGTTGTGAATAGCGACCTCGACATATTTAATAGTGTTTTTATGCCCTGTTACATCATCATTAGTTTCGTGTAGGGAGTTTTTAGAGACTTTATCTCACTTAATGACATTTAATCCTCCAGGATCCTCCCGTTCGTGCTGTATATCTGAACACCTGGTGAGTTTAGAAGCATGACAGTGCACTTTATGGCACTTTAGGTGAGATATAAACGTAAAGCAGCTCCTCCAAATAACCCAGAGCTCGCAAGATGAATCTAAGGGTGGAAACGAAAAGATTTTCTTTCTTTTTTTAGACTTTTTCTGTGCAGCTTCACTTCTTTGTGTCTCTAAATTTATTCAAATTAAAATAGTCTAAGAAAGAATAATTAGTTCTTACAGCTGCAGCTTCTGAGGAGGAGCTCATGAGTGTAGATGCTTCTGTGTATTTAAGGCCCCCCTCCTATGAAAATTAAGTTTTAAACCTTGTTAACATGTTAATATGATGTTTTTATTTATTTTTGAACTCAACCACTCTGGTCGTCCTGTAGAGACTTCATACAGCTTTTGTTTGAGTATTGATTTTAGCTTTCCAAAGGAATCCTGTTTCATTATTAGTGTCTGCAAATGTGCAAAACTTTAAAACTGAGTTGAGAAATTTGGAGAAAATTGTGGCGAAAACTGGGGAAATTCAGGTTTTTGGAGCGAGAAGGAGGAAAAAGTGACTGAAATGTGAGTTTTGAAGCAGCTTTATTGTCACATTAATGTGCTTAAACATATCACCACAAACGTATCACCTGTTGTGTCACTATAATGTTCATGTTTTGTCGTTACATATCCAGTGTTGTGGCACTTAAGTTGTGATTTTACGATCACTTTTACTCTGAATTGTGTCACTGAAAAATTCAAATTTTGCCCAATATCCCATTTGATAGCATATTCTATACTTTGTGTGTCTCTTTAACCGCACAAAATATTGTTTACAATCAGTTTATAGTTACTTTAACATGTTTTTATCCATTGTTATTACCATTACTATCTCTATGTTTTCACATACAAGAGTTGTAGTATTGTTATCTCACTCATCGGTGCTGTATATTCTAATTTTATCTCCGGTGGTCTCAGTGACCCTACTATATATTTATAGCACTTTCCTTTTCTCACAGTATCGCAATATAACTTCCAGTGTGTTGGTTCTTCATCTACAGTATCTGAGCAGTGTTAGACTCAGCTGATGTCTGTTTAATGACCTTCCAAACTGCAGAGAGTTTCCAGGATGTGAGCAGCTCCTCCTGTCTGCCAGTCTAATGTTTAATCAGAGGGAGTGCAGGACTGAGATTCCTCAGTGTCACATGGCAGTAACCTGATCTCCGCTCGGCCCTTTTGTCCTCTGCCAAAAACAGGGATCAGAATCAGTTTTTTTTCCTTTGAACCAGTTTTCTTCCTGCTGCTTTAATGTTGCTGCTGCTGCTGCTGCTGCTGCTGCTGCTGCTGCTGCTGCTGCTGGTGATGGTGGTGCTGGTGATGGTGGTGCTGGTGGTGTTTGAACCCTGCAACTGTCTGTAACCACAACACACTCACACAGTGGAAACCCTGATATCCAGTCTGTGATCAGAAAACCTCCAAAGTGACCAAAGGTCAGCGATCATGTTAACATCACTTGACTGATACTTGAGCTCAGATGTACTTTATTCTTATATAAGAAGGTAAACTGAGGTAAGCTGAGTCTGGTCAGGACCTTTGAAGACACTGGATGCTGCTGTGTTAAATCCATGTTTAGAGATGGTAAACACTCCTTCTGCACTGTTTTCCTTTTTATCATTCGCTGTGCTTTTTATATTGACTGAAATTATCACTATGACTTGACTGTTTGTGATAATGTGTTTCTGAGGTGCTGAGTAACATGGAGGGAGATTGTGCAAAGACATTGGAGGATAAGGTGAAAACAGTGCAGGTGCATGTATATACACGTTGACATCCACACTTGTTCGTGTTGTATGTTTGTTGTTTAACATCATTCTTGATTTGTTTGATTTATTCATTTATACATTGTTCTCTAATTTTATGTAACTGTGGCAAATGAATGTAGGTGTCAGACCACCTGTTGCAGGACTCCGTCTTCTTCTGGTCTCTGAAGACACTGTAGTTCTTTATGACTCTGGCTGCGTTTGATGGAATCGAAACGTCTAAATTGCCAAAAAAAAAACAACAACCTTTGCACAGTTCTTGCAGGTTTCTTGCTGTGGAAATGCAATGCTGCAAAACCCTCAAACCCTCTCTCCAGACCCCTTGGAGGTTCCAGACTGTGAGTTTGAAAACATACGTCCCAAAATCACACTGGATAAATTTAGCTCAATAGGCTTTTAGAATCTGTACAGCCTCGAATCAGATAAGGAAAAACTGCCCCCGAGGAAAAGGGGCTAAAAATAGAAGGAATAAACCTCCGACAGAGCAACCGAGCACGTGGAAGTGATGTCATATCTACAGCACAGACTGAAATAATGCAAAAATACGATATGGAAAATCAGGATGACGATATTATGGATAGTTTGTAAGAACACAGGCCTGTAAGAGTCAAACTGGTAACACAACTCACAGGTTTACTGAAGTTCCTGCTCGTCAACAAGATACTCATTGAAGTCTCTTTCATCATTTTCACTATTTCCACAATTTTCATTGCCTCTTCCTATAGTCTCCCCACTGCCAAATCCTATTACATTAGCTGCTGCAACAGCCTGATTCCCCCCATGGGGACCAATAAAAACATATCTCCATCTTTTACTGAATATCAACCTGCACAGCATCAGAGGAATTGATGTTTAATTGGCTGTGAGCTGCTAATTCAGCACACACAGTTTGAACAGATATCTCCACTGACAGCAGAAATAATGCTGTTTTTGGCCTTAACAGGTTAGATATTAATATTAACTGGGCTCAGTTAAAGCCTCAGTTCACTGGTTTAACATCAGGATGCTAATCCTGAACATGAATTAATAAAGGTCGCATTCAGCTTCAAGTCAAGGACTAAAATAAATGAAAAATTGAGCTAAACTTTGCTTTTTGTTGTTGTTGAGTTAAGATATCACACACACATGCTGCTATATCACCATAAATCTCCATCTCTGGGTCGGGGGTAGACTGGTGAGCTGATGAGAACTTTTCAAGGCCGTTCAGTCATTTTCAACAAATTTTAAAGCCTCATTTGTTTCCCTCTGATCCAGGAAGAGTTTTTTTTAAACGTCAGCAGGAGCCATCATGCTCTCACGGATCTTGTAGTGAAGGCTGCAGGATAGTTTATACATTATTAAAGAGTGCATCTACAGTGCAGCTACCTGTGTCTTTATGAGTTGTGTTTTAACTGCAACAGGTTGGAGGAAGCCCCCGTATCACGTCTGCAGGGGTCAGAAGGACAACCCGGGTCAATACTGCATCCTGGTGTTCAGATGCCAGTACTACACCTGAGTTACACCAGTTGCAGTAAGTATGTGCAGTCAGCCATGTGCTGCTGTATCATCCATGTGTTAGGAAGTGCCAAAGCTTAACCTTCAAAAAGCCCTTTGAAGATGTCAGGACGGGCCAAAATGACCTCATAATAATGGTTTTTAACTGAATTTCTCCTCACATTTATAGAAAGAACGCAAAGACCCACACAACACGCACACACAAGTACACGCAAATACACCGTGTTGATTTACTTTGCTGTAGCTCTCATACTTGAGTTAAAAGGTTAAGAGTTAATCAGTCTAATTAGCCAATCAGAATCAGCTTTGTCCATTTCTGCCCAGTAACTGTCAGTAGCACCTGCTGAGACACTGGTTTCTATGGTGACGGTGTCCACCAGGGGGAGGAGGGAAACACGCACACACAATCCCCTCTGTCTCCGCAGAGAGACAACCGCTTTAAAGATTAAACATCTGCTCGAAAATTGGATCACAGAGTGGAAACTGAAAGTCCTATTTCAAAGATCGCCTCACTACGGCCGTCCCAAGGCTTCAATAAAGAGATCGATATCTTTTATGTGCACCTACAGTTTACGGTTGAAGTTTTATCGCAGTTTACAAACTCCACTCAACTCTGTTGAGGGCAAGAGCTTCAGAGCTCAGTTTATGGGAGATTTGGACAGCCCTCTCTGCACTTAGGAGGGATTTCCTCAAAAACCGTAACATATATCAGAATGACACCAACACTGGGTGTCAATGAAGGTTGGAAATTGTGGGATTTAAAAGAGTTTGTCTGATTTTTTTGGAGGAAAATATTCAGGGATGACAGTGCGGGTGACATTCATTCACTCTAGATCTGAACATTCAGTGCAATACACACCTATTATAAAATCTGAAACTGTCTAAAAATGACAAAACATAAACTGTGATTTTTGTGAAAACCATAATAGTTGCCCAAATACTGATTTAACACGTTAGAGTCTCAAGTCTTGTGACCCGTTTAAGGTTTCAACCATTTGAAGTATGACGCATCAGTAGAGCTCTAAAGAGGGCTGGGTTTAGTCATTTTCACATCTCCCCATTCATTCTCATGCCATTTACATCGCCACGGTTACTCGAATCGCTAAGAATTGGAAAAGGATAATTGGATACTTTTACAATGATTAATTCAGAACACACACATGAAACCTTTTTAGACCTTTTATGAACCTCCAGACTTCCTGTAAAACAGTAGGCTGTAGGTATCGCTGGTGATGCCCACCTTGTCTGCTCTGTCCGCCTTTTACCCTCCCGGGATGTTTTAAAATCAATAGGCAGCACAACTCAGGAGCCAAACTCAGAACAAATACTTTATTCAGCACATTGATTATATACAATCTAAAAGACGACTCATTCCTCCTGCTTCTTCTCTGCTGGTTTGGGTAAGACGTCTCCACTCTTGAACCACAGAGCTTCACTGGTGTGACTGGCGATGATCGCTCGCTCGATGAAAGGTCCTGAGGGTGGGGAAGAGGAGGAGAGAAAAAAGAGACAAGTGTCATCATGAAGATCCAGACAGGCTTGTTTTAAAGTTTTGAAAGAGGGAGGCCTGGAGAGGAATTTTTACACCACGTTTCATAACAGTTGAAGGAGAATTATCATGATGACTCTGCAGGACATGAGTGACACAACAGCAGACGTGATGAAAAACACAGACGTCAGAATGAAATGAAAACAAAATGGTCAGAACTAATCTAAAACACGGTTTGGTGAAGGGAGGTTTGCAAAGCCAATAAAAAGTACTTATTCATATAATTCTTTAAGGCTTCTGCTCATTCCCTTTGGCATGCGGGAAAAAATGTAATATTATTTTCACTATTAATTAATCGATTATCATTTTTGATTAATTGTAGGGCTGAAACTATTATTTTCATAAATGACTAATCTGACGATTATTTATTGAATCAACAGATTATTCCCTTCATTTATAAAATGCCAGACAAAAGTGGAAAATGAAAAGTTAAAATCTTTCCTAAAACTGTTTATTCATCAAACCCATAAACCGAAATTTTGAAAGTCATTAATGAACAAAGGGCTGCTTGATTATGGCAACAAAAAAAAAAAAAACAATCACGATTATTTTGATCAATATTGAGATCACGATTATTCAACACGAACAATATCACACTTCTAATTTTAGGCTGTTGCCATCCTGGTTAACATAAACCAGTTGTAAAGCAAATGTGAGGAGTTTTTTTTAGAGGATGAAACAGCCATCGCCTCCCTGGATAATAGTGCTGAAAATAATAAAAAAATAAGGAGTTTGCAAACTTTTCATACGCATCAAGCTGAGCATAAATTTGAATGAGATTATATTAAACAGATGCTTTCAGTGTCTCTCGCCCACATATTCTCCTTCTCCCTTTCTTATATTTTGTGAACACAAATAAAAGCACAAACTCCCTGCAGTCTCTCCCCATTTCTCTCACATACTTACTTCAGCATCACTTTCCCCTTTTGCCTACTGTTTTCAGGTCATTATTTATCAGTAAATAGTTGTGCTTTTGTCATGAATATTTCCTCTAAGCCCCCCAGAGGTTTTACTTTCCCTCACCCACACGATGCATTTATGCTCTCTTTTCTCAGTTTGAGGCTTTTTATCTGTAGTTTCCTCGTGTTCCTGCTCACGGTGCAGACGTTAGCTTCTGTCCAAATGACTCTTTAAGAGACGTTAATGGAAATAAAATAAAGAAAAAACCTCCGCTCTTCACGCAGCTGAATCAAGTTAACAGTAAGTATTCCACACATTCAAATCTGCTGATCCTTGACTTGTGGGCGCAGATGTAATTAAATTCTGCCTAAGAGTCCTTGTGCGCCTCTTGTCGGGGAGTTGAACTGCTGCGTAATGTTTGCTGGCATACACTCAAAGAGAGCTCTCTGCTGACAGAGTTCAGAGGAGCCCAGGTGGCTCGGCTCGACACATAGCGAGGAACGAGGCGCTGAGTGAGACGTTTGTGCCGCAGCCGGTGAGGGTGCAGCGGAGCACTAACGTTTGCCGCGGGTGAGCGGTGAAGAGTCCCTCTGGGATCATCATCAACCGCACACCCTCCAGTTTACTGTGAGCACATTACAACACAAACATCTGCTGTGAGCGCAGCCACACACCTACTGCAGGTTTCCTCTGGTCTGAAGGACGGTGAAAAGGTTTCATCACCTCAGAAGAAGTTTTCTTCTGATCTGTTTGTTTGTTAATTAGCAAAACATCAAAAAAAAAAGTGACCTTAAAGATGTATACATAATACAACGCTTGCTTACATTACTCTGTCAGACTTAGAATAATGTACTGTAATCCCATGTGGAATGGGATTACAGTACATTAGGAAGAGACTATCACCGGTGATTCATTCACTGTTTGCTGTTGATGTTTATGGTGCATGATTTAACACACACACACACAAAAAAACATGACACTGTCACTTTGTGCCTCTTTAAGTGCAGGGGAGATGAAAACCAGAACTATATGAGTCTGAGATCAAAGATTTGGCAACATGAACACAATATCAACACAGGTGCACACCAAGAAACTGCAGCTGGGTGCATCGCAGTCCAACTGTGGTACAGCCGGTTTGTTGTCGGAACACAGTCTGTATTGCCACAGGAAGAAAATGCAAGTGTGCATATTACGACAAAATGATTGTGACATTTTTACACTATGGGAAGAAAAAAACTCACTGTGTGAACAGAGAATAAACTTCAAGCCAAACCCAAGTGTTTCTCAACACAAAAACATAAACAATATTTGTTTCCTGTTAGGTTTTTTGTTAGTTTTTTTTTTTTTAAAGAAGTTTTCCTCGTCTGATTCAATGCTCTAAATAAATCTGACTTGACAGTGTCCATTTTTGACCATGCTAGCGGGGTGAGTGTGTCAGCCGTCAGCTGGTTGGTCTACAACTTTGGTCAAGACCGAAATAATCGCAACAACTCCTGCGTGGATTAGGCAGAAATTCTCTACAGGCATTCATGCTTCCTCAAATAACTTTGGTGAGCCTGACTTTTCCTCCAGCACTGCTGCCAGGTCAGGGTGTCAATTTCTCCAATGCTCTGCTAACAGCTTGACCTCACAGAGGCTCAGGTTGCGCCTCCTTTCATAGTTTGCCACATTTTTCCTGCATACTTCAAAACAGGCACCAGTTTCATTCCCTGCCAGCTGTGGTAAACAGCTGTACTGTGTTGACGAAGGGACGACGCAAGGCCAAAACAACAGTAAACACATCTGAAAACAGGCTCAAACAAATAAAACCCAGTTTGTAAACGCTTCATAGTTGAAGTAAGACTTGATGAAAAATGCCTGAAAGACTGAGGGAGAAAAGCCATTAGTTTTCTGCTGAGGAGACACATGCTTAAATGGCGACGTCGTCCCTCAAGAGAGAGATTCAAGATGAATGGGAAAGTAAAAATTTCACGATGAGAAGTTCTGGGTCACAAAGGGCCACTGGTCTTAAAGCGTCCATGATCAGTGTTTCTGAAAGCTGTGCTGTTTACTTCAGCGAGAGAACCGTTAATAACATTTTATTTAGCCAGCTCAGAATCAATTATTTTTTAGATCATTTAAGCGCCTCGCTCTAATGAAGGTCCATTAGCGGATGATTACCTTCTGCATCTTATTATTCAACGGAAAGCGGAGAAAATGGAGAGAAATGAATAAACTTTTCTTAATCTGCTTCTCTGTTCAGTTCATATAAGCACTGGAAACAGACCTGACAAACTGAAGCCATTTTCATTCTTCGACTAAAAGTATATTTAGATATACTAAATGTGTATTTTAAATTTTTATCTTTGAACGCATGCTGTTTCCATTCATTCCTGTACAATATGAACATAAGTAAACTCTTGAAACTTGCTTGAATTGGTTGACCCATTGTAGTGAACGTAAAATCTGCATTATTTTTTAGGTAGTGATACTGATTTTTTTAAAAGGTCCATTATTGTATAAAAAGGTCTCTGTCCATGTGTAGTGTGATTATAGATCAGGCCTAGGTTCTATATTAATACTGTGAAAGTATCAAAGCCTCAGTCCACAGAGAAATGCACACAGCCTGTATTCAGAAACTGAGCCTTAAAACCAGCCGTCAGGACTTCTGGAACCCCGCCCACCTGGACCCACCATCCAACCTTGCAGGATTTGATTTCTCTGAGTGTTTTACCTGAAAACTGCTATATTTTTATTTGATCACTCAGAAAACAGTCAGCCAATCAGAAGAGAGGCTCGGAGAGAAGCCTGAGACATGAGATGTGAAACTACACTGAGATGGTTTTTGGTTCTTAAAAACACAAATATATCTTCTTATGGATCAACACTTCAAATAAAACACAGGAAAAGAAGAAAATATGGGACCTTTAACTTATATAAGTTATTTAACATGCAAGACAACAATGCAACTGCGAAATAGTCAGTCAGGTCTTATCCCTTCTTTCCAGAAAAATGTGGATAAAAACATGACTTTTTTTTTTCCAATTAACCCCATTCAGTCTAGTAACTGCAGGAAATGTGACTGGACAGCCCGCTCTCATTTCTGGGGATTACAACACTTGTTTGGGGAAATGCATTAGAACAGAAAAAAAAAAAAGAACATGGAAAAAACAACTGGCTGTTTTCTTCCCCAGTCTGACTACAGAGCTGTAAAGTGAACCAGAGAGGGGAATGAGAACCAGCCGGCACACGAAAGCCGTCACGATATGAAGGCTTTTCCTCTCCGACATCCGTTGTAGCAAATAAAAATCATTCAGAAATGTGATATTTTATTCCGAAGGGCTGTCAAACAGAGAGAGAGCTCATCAGCTGCTGTCGACAGAAGAAGAGCAGCCCTGCAGTGATTCTGTGTCTGTGGTTAAACTCAGGAGTTTGTGGTCGGTGGGTTTGGTGAACGTACCCATGTCGGCCGGCCGGTGGGAGCACACGTCAATCAGGACGGTCTGCAGGTTGGAGAAGATGTGTTCTTTGGGCATGTCGAGCTGTGTAGATAAGAAATAAAGTCTTACTACTGTAATTTAAAACAAAACGTATTTTATATCATAATATTTCTACATGTTTTTGTCTGAAATGTTTGTCTCATTCCTGCCCTCAAATGGAACTTGTGATGTTGTATTTTCAACATGTGAACTTTAGTATATTATGGTAGATACACCTGGGAACTTGATAAGCAACTTGCCATGTTCCTTTTCATTAACGGGGAATGATTTTGTTTTTTCTGCATTTCATCATCACACACTAAGATTAGAAAAATAGTGGACTGGAAACTCTCCTACCGCAAATTAAAAAGACACACACGCACGCACGCACGCACCAAAAAAAATGCTTATGACTATAAAAAATGTACTTCATGCCTAAATACACCCTAACATTTCCCACAGTCCTCCTCAGAGTGCACAGATTTTATGTTCCAGCTTCTTGTCGGGAAAACAAACTTATACATGTTTAATCAGGATTTCGTTTTTAGCTCTGAGCATTCGAACATTTAAAATGTAGAACTGTCGCTTCCCAGAGCAGTGAAGCAGCAGGTCCTGTTGACAGAGAGTTGTACACCCTCAAACAGCTGTCACTGCTATTAGGGCTGCATCTAACGATTATCTTCATTACCAATTAATCTGATTAGTTTATCGATTAATTTAAGCTTATAAAATGTCCAAAAAACAGAGTCCAAGATGACAACTTCAAATGTCGTGTTTTTTTTTTAACGTTCAAAAATCCAAAGATATTCAGTTAATATGACAGAAAACCAGGAAATGTTCATATTTGAGGTCAAAAAACAGCATTTTCTTAAATGATAAATCAATTATCAAAATAGTTGCAGCTCTAACAGCTCTAATAATCACATGTTGTATATGGTTATGACATACCATGGCTATCTGGGTCCTGACGTAGCAGTCGCTCTCCACCATGTATTCATGACCGGTTTTAAACAAGTCCAGCATCTTGGGAATGTTGGTGCCGACTGAACCTGAGAGAAACAGAGAGAAGAACTGATCAGCACTCGAAAAGAGAAATTGTCCTCATTGTCACAGACTGACGTAATAACGGCTTTTACTGTTGTGAATAAAGCATGTTTTAAATCTTTAAACCTCTTCATCCTGCAAGTAACGTGTTCTGACCCTGAGCTTACCTCTCTTGTTTTTTGGAAACTTCTTCCTCAGTTTGTTTTTCAGCGGTAAAATCTTGGGCAGCATATCTGGAACTGCTATGTAGAAGTCTGCGGAAATCTCGTCATCTAAGATCTAGACATGAATAAAAACAGATTAGATTAAATTGAACTGCCAATGGAGGACATATTTGTTGAGGGATGCTAAACTGTATGTGCACATACAGCAAGTTTATTTATGTTTGTCTTTTCTGACAAAATTTCACGTTGTGCCAGTAAATAAATGAACAACTATCTGTCTTGTGATTCCTCTGCGACTGCCAGACCTTTATTGAGCTAATACAAATGGCTAACTTTGTAGCAACAGGTGTTAACTTGTGTAGCTACCTCTGCAAATGTAACTAAGACTAGATGAACGGGAACTTTCCTTAACAAAACACACTATAACCTTGAAAATGAACATCAAGTTGAAATGTGCTTAGATATGAAACAGTCTAAACAACAACTACATTTTATCAGCTTCACTAAATCTGTATTTTTATTATTGTTAGCTGTTTTAAGTCTCTATTTTGTCCACCTGCTGTATGCAGACAGTGGCACTATTTCTAGGGTCTCTCAACTTCACTCTGCGAGGAGATGGTGACATGATTTAAAGTCATTTTAACTAAACAGGGACGAGGAAAAGAAAACTAGAACCGTGGTGCCTTTACACTTTATCTACACTGAACACGCAGCACATCAGCAGAACAGCTGCAGTCCTCTGTCAGTGTCAACAACAGCTCTGTCCCGACACAGTCTGGTGTAGACAAGGTTTACATCTGGGATTTACAACCTTAAGTGAACTCGTAACTTTGGTAGTTTTACTGCATAGCTCAGAGGTTTGAGCGTTTTTGCTGTGTGAATTTGAAACAGAGCATTAACTCGGCAGATCTTATACCCTTCAAAAATGTCATAACAAAAGGGAAACAGGGCTGGATGATGCGGCTGAAATCAAAATCACAATATCTATATTCTTCCAATATTCATGACGTCATGACGTATTAATCACATAATGACAACCGATTGCAAAGACACATTGAAATAATCAAACTGATCGATAACTGTGCTTCACTGTGCACTACATCAGACTAAAGTCTTCAAATGTCTACAACAAAAACTTTAAAGTGATAGTTCGGGTTATTTGACGTGTGGTTGTCTGAGGTACTTGCCTACAGTCAGTGTATTACGCTTTATTTTGAATATTTTCACTGCCGTCCAACGAGCCTTTACTTTGGAGCTACATTTTCTCAGCCGCTGAACTACCGCATGCCTACGCTTGGCTCCGTCTGACTCAAATAGATCTGGATTTAGAGTACATGTACCTTTGTTTAACCGACTCACCGGCTGAATGAGCTCTGCTCCTCCAACAAACATGGCCCCGCTCTCCTGGGCGACTTTAGCTTGATTAGCATCCTGCAGAGGAAAAAACAGAGGCAACATTATCCATTTCAATCTGACTTGGGTGTGTCAGAGCCTGGCAGACCCCACCACTGTCATTCATTATCGTCATTAAAATGCACCTGTAAGTCACAACCCCACAACCTGTGCTGCTTGACAGGAATATTAATCAAATCCTGCTCGTAGCGGAGGTTTCTGTGAACAAAACAACCGCTACCCGAGCCCATTCATTACAGACAAGTGGGGTGACAAATAAAAGGTGCTGCTGCACATCTGAATCATGCTCGGACAGTATTAAAACAATTCATCAACAGCAGACAATCAATTGGCTATGAAATTAAGATTCAGTGAGGCTGACGGAGAGGAAAGGAAATTTCGTTTTTACCTCGGTGAAAACTAAAACTTTGTTCATCTGCGTCTTTATGGGGTAAGGTAAATGCACGGTGCTGACGAAGGGGTCAACTCTTCTCTGTAAAGAAGAAAAACGAGGCAATTATTACAGTTATCAACACTCAGAGCTCCGGACAAATAAAAGATTTGGGAGAAAACATGTGAAAAAGGAGAATGTCAATCACAGACCAAGCCTAGGTGATCAAGTATTAAATCCATTCCACCACCACGTCAATTTTTAATTTCTCTGGAGTGTTCGTCATTCATTATGCATAGGAACATTGGTTTTGCACAGTTCTGTGGAGACAGACTGATGAGAGTAAAACAGAGTGCGTCTCATGTGAACTGTCTGGACTTCACAGCAGCTCCACGGTCCTGTGATGTGGAAACAACCTCAGAATGTGTCTTAATTCCTCTGTGTCATGACGTTTCTTTTTAGCCGCGTAACCAAAACTGCTCATGTTGGAAAGCCTGACGCTGTAAACACCTCTCTCATTTGTTGAGGCGAGGTGAGAGCGGTAACAGCCAGACTGGGAGAGTTCCCAAAGAAAAAGTTGAACAACTTTGCGAAGTCTGTTAAAATTAGTCTCTAACTGACAGCTTGGCAGGTGATCAACCGTTATTGGGACATCCTCATCTATTCTGAGCATCCAGCATCCAGCAACTTTCTCTGGAGATTTGTATAAATACTGATGTGACAATTTAACTTCCTAACCTAGTTCTTATTTATTTGAGAACAACTACACTCTTCTATTAGACACACCAAGCTCAACTGTGCAATATTCCTAACTATTTACTATACTATATTATTTATCTATTATTTATCTTTTTTAAATGTTGAGATTTTTAGTATTTGATATTGTTATTTTAGCATTTCTTTGCACTGTCAAGTTTGCTGCTGTAATACTGCAAATGTCCGCACAATTGCAGTCTAATACATCAGTCCTGCAAGAAATTCTTCCTTTATGAAGATTACAATGACATTTCTGTTGTAGCCGTTTTAAAGTGGTGTTGCGTCAACTGTAAGGTCAGTTCGGAGGCTGCAGTTTGTGGTGCTGTTGAATTGTATTGCATTGTATGTACACGTGTTTTTATTATTTTGTCCATCCCACTTACATTAATGAGGGTAGGCTAAATAACAAGTTAGTGTAACTTAAGGCTGCAACTAATGAATATTTTTATCATCAATTCATCTGTAAATTAGATTTTCAATCGACCAATTAATTAATAATCTACAAAGTGTCAGAAAGTGGTGAAAAAATCCCATCACAACTTGTGATGGGAGTCCAAGGTGACGCCTTAAAATGTCTCGTTTTGCTCGATTAACAGTCCAAAACCCAAAGATATTCAATTTAAACGATATATGACAAAGTAGATCAGCAGCTCCTCACAATTTCTTTAACATTTTTCACTATTTTTTACTACAAAAGTGACTGAAACTATTTGACAGATTATTTTTCTAATCGGCTAATTGTAGTGTAGCTATTTTTGGAAACCTTAGTACAGCAGTAAAAGTACTGCTAAAATCCACCAAGTAGTCCTACAGACAGTGTTGGTGAATAGCTAGAAACTACACAACCTGAATATAAATTTAACCACACACGACTTCAGTGGTCCATAAACATTCTTCAGAGTTCCTGATTTGGAGTTCAATGTTCAGAGAACAGCCCGTGTTGATGCCGTTACCTTTTTCTCCAGTTTCATGTCTAGCTTCAGATCGATGTAAACAGGCTGACTGCGGGGGGTGAAGTCCAACACCTGGAAGTTCTTCAACATGTCGATGGTGTCTGATACGTCGTAGACGGTCCTGGGGTAGTGCCTGATAATGTACACGTCATCCACAGGGGCCCACGCTGTCTTGCCATAAGGCTTGTGTCTGTTCGAGTCATCGATCACCCTCTTCTCTTTCTTCTCCTCCTTCTCTGGCTCCTCTTTCTTGTCTTTCTTTAGTGTCCTGCCAAACAATACGGGAGATGTTAAACTGAAAAACATTTAGTTCATCAGGTCTCTTCCTCTGTCTTGTCTTGATTTTATGGTTAACATGACACTTTTTTATCTGCTCAGTCAACAACAAACTGATTCTAGTGGCTAAATGTGACAAACTCTTCGGAGGGTGAAGCAGAAAAACATCTCCGAAGACATAAAAAGTGTCTCTGGATGAAAATCTTTTAAACCAGGTTTTTGTTAAAGAGTTTGTAAACTCACCTGACGGCTGCAAAAGTCCTGACGGGGAGATTCCTCTGTGCAGTTTGTGAGACACCCGTGTAGGTGGGACCGCTGGCGTTCAGCAGCTGCCTCCGACATCCTGCTAAAACTGGAAAACAGGAAAACAAACTGAGAAAGGAAATCAACAGACACAGGGTACAAATGATGACCTCCATTTAACACATCAAGGTGTATACCAGAGTTTGAAACTTTGTGATATTATAGAACATACTTTAATTTTGCATGAACCAAGCGCACCATAAAGCATCTGTGTAATTTCACCAGAGGATGCCATGCAAGCTGGTGGTAATCATTACATTGAAGCTGCAGTCTCCATAAAATAACATGAGCTCAGTGTATTGGATATGGGTGTTCAAGTTATGTTATTCGTGTGAGATATCATTTGTTAATATTTGCCTGTGCCAATATTATTTTATCAAGGTATCAGTGTGAGCTTGATGATTTGCAAAACAAAATATGCTTTCCAAATTTAAAACCTGTCTGAACTTGTTCCAAGCAGTAATTAGTACTACTTTATAATTTTAAGTTACGTGTGTGAGCTCATCTGGTGGGTAGTTGGTTGTTGCTAGTCCTGGACAAACAGAGACAGGTGGTGCAAGGGTTTAGTTGAACAATATGATGAAAGTTTCCTGTATTACTGCACGTTAATCCTTAGCCCCTCACATCCAGCGTTTTCCTTTATGATGTCTTGCTTAAGAAACTTCATTCAGAAATCTGCCGGTTTTTACGCAAAACCACATATCATAGATGATTTTATTAAATTGATAGAATCATTCACGCCAACTCTTCAATTTGGCATACATATGAGCCACCAAACATAACTTACATTTAACCAAAATTAAAGTTCGTCACCGCCCTCGACGACGTGTTTTGGTTCTTGGACTACCGATGAACCCATCCAAAAAACGTTTTTTTTCGCTTGATTAAAAGCTACTTTGTTACTTGTATTAATGCCGAATTAAACAAGAATCTCAGTGACTGAGATATAATCATCAGAAATGTTGGTCCGTGTGTGGAATTATGAAATACGCAAGGAGACAATAAGAATTGCACATATTTGCGACGTGTTTTGCGATGTGTAGCCGTTAACCAGGAGGGCTAGCTAAAAGAGAAGCAGGCAAGCTAACAGGCTGCACCTGTTTTACCCGTTAACCGAAACACACCGGAAGCTTAAAAGAATGAATATATACTTCTCCTACTAAATACACGAACAATTTTTAATGCCAGTTGCGAGAAAGTACGTTACACAAAACAACTGACCTTTCCACACAGTCCGCGTGCAAGTTGCCATGTCTGGGAACACTTGTGGTCCGTGTGAAAACAGCGATACGCTCTGAACAGTTCCGCCTGAGAGGTAAAAAACCATGTCTCTGTTCAAATATTGATAATATGTAGTTACATTCCTTATCGGGAACCAGACAAAACTTGCATAAAAATGAAAAAAGAATGTAGGTGGAATTGTTAGGGTTCGTTCTCATATTCGGCATACATTTGCTATACAAATCTTGACCTGTTACGAGAAATGTTTGACTTGTAGTGACACGGTCCGTACCTGAAGTATAATTCTTCTGCAGTTGCGATGTTTTATTCTATTCTTAATATTAAAAATCAGTTTAGAAACAAATTTTAAAGATTTGGGATGACATAAGAAAAGTGAAAAATAGGGGGTGCATGCTGTGTGCGGACGGGTACGAGCGGAAGCCGCGTTTGTTGTTCTTCCTTCTGTTTCCGAGACGTTCAGGGTCTGAACGGGTTCAACAGCCGCGTCTGCATGTCTCTACCGATTTCCTCTATAAATCGTCTGCTACCGCTCCCGAATGAAGGTAATGTCAGTTCTGACTTTGTTCTTACATTGCAGACACTTAACCCGTGCTGTCCCGGGTTACATTTCACACTTAAATCCGCTTCCATTTGTACCAACTCGTCTACCCCGCAGTCCGTCACGGTGAGCCCGGGCGGCGTGCGCCCTGCAGCCGCTAGCCAAACAAATCCAGCGCCGTGCTTCGAGCTCGCTAAACGGTTTACCTGTTTGTACGTTGTCATGGCGCTGCTTTAATATGTTTAACATTTGAACATGTAGAGACGCACATATCCGGAGGGTGTGTTTACCTCGTTGTCAGGTGTGACAGCTGGTGAGCGGTGGGCCGAACTTCTCTTGAACGGGGCCCAACCGTGTACGTACGTGCTTGTCACTTTTGACATTATAGCTATGTTTGGATACTCGCCTCTCAGCTGTCGGTGCAGTTGCTATCCCTACATTTTTTCCATTTGCAAAAAAAAAAAAAAAAAAAAAACTCCCCAGTCTCGAAAGCAACAGATTCAGGGTTTACCATAATATTTGGGTGACCTGTGACACCCCTCAGAGTCTAAAATGTTGATATCATATCAGCCATGTGATGAAAGTTGCTGTTGAGGCTTCAGTTTCGTGCCTGTCTCCGTGTGATTGTGATATGGACCGATGTCAGCAGGCCGTATATCTGCCTACAGCCGCTGTTGCCGCTTACTTGTGACCCAGTAGTGTGTAAACAGGTTATATAAGTCTTCTCCAAACTTATTCACCCCCAGCCAACCTCCAGCGGTGGAAGAAGTACACCTCAGATCCTTTACTCAAGTAAAAGTACTAATACAACAATATATAAGATATTCCTGCATTTAAGAAAATTACTTGTATTGAAAGTTAAAATGCTAATTCAGCCCCTGAGACTGCTGGCATAGTGTGTAACCAGCATGTAGCTGCTGGGGCTAGATTTAACTGTATTATATATAAACTTAATCAAAGAGACACAACTTCAAGCTGAATTTACCGTAGAGGTTACAAGTCAAAAAAGGTTGAAAGCCAATTGTTAGCAACATGTTACATTTTATAAACCTATCAAATGTTTTTAATGTGAGATTAAAACTGCAAACTATCTACATCTGTCAAATAAATGTACAACTTTTAAGTATCATGTAGCATTTAATTCAAGTAAAGTACCTCAAAACTATACCTAAGAACTGTATGAGAAAATGTACTTAATTACATCCAACCACTGCCAGCCTCAAGGCAACTGAATGCATTGTATCATGCACCAGTTCTGCACTTCTTCTGCTCATATGCGTAGTGTTCAGAAGTAAGTGTATAACAACAAAGTTGTGCAATATTATATGATTATTATACGTGTGCCCTGAGCCATGCATGTTTTATTGACCAGTGTTTAGGGAGTTTAAATGCTGCACGGCTGCCAATAGAGCAGGTGTGATATTTATGACATAAGGAAGTCTGACTCAAAACTCAATGTGTCTGAGAAAAAGCTGGTGAAGTTGATACGATGACCAGTCAGATAGAGGCATTTATTTCTCTTTTTTTTTCCAGCTAGAAGCTTCAGTTAAGAACACACTGTCACTTACACTATAATGTAATGCTGAAGACTTTTAAGTTATTAATCAGAAAATTCATTTCCAGCTATTTTGATAATCAAATAATCATTTCAGTTATCTTTCAGGCAAAAATGACAAACATTTCCTGGTTGCAGGCTGTTAAATGTGGACATTTGATGCTTTATTTGATGCTTTTATTTGTCATATACAATATTAAACTAAATATATATAATAATATATATAATAACCACTTTAATACATACAATTATAGGTAGTTGCAGCCCTTAGTTACACTCTGTGATGTTGTTTCATATCATGGCAGATACTATACAAGTAGCATATTCTTATGTTTAAATACTTTCTATATGCATGCCTACTTTGGGGAAACACACTCTGGTTACTTTTGTGACACAAGGTGTGTTATAACAGCAAAGTATGTTCTTTTATAATGTCATAAATGTACTATATGTCTCAGAGGTAGCATGTCCTTTTCTGTAAACAAGATCGCCTCTGTGGAGTCCAAATTAGATTCAAGACCAGCTCCAATTTATTTAATTTAAGTTTTGGGCCGAAATCAAAGAGATTCAATTTCTATTGAAGGTCAAAATTGTTAAGCTCTGGTTGGTCTGATTTGTCTTTGCACTCCGCTCTTCTAAGTTCAACATCTATGTCATACAGGTTGAAGTATTTCTCTGGCAGATGATTTTCAAAATCACACTTTTATTTCTCATCCTTAATTTCTGGGGGACAAATCGACCAGGCGTTAATGAAATTGCAGGCGTTTGAAAGTTTTATTCAACCAAGAAGAATACGAGTAAAGTCAAAATTCAGATGAGAATCGAGACATGTAGCACTTGTCAGCGGTTACAGAGATGTTTTGCCTTTTTCTCTCGTCAATGATCACTGCAGTGTTGTGCAGGAGACGCCTGCAGAGAGCAGCCATTTAAAAGATATTTCAAACCTTAATTTGCATGAATCAGTTTCAGGGGCGAGATCACATGTAACATGCTGACTTTTGATTGCCAGTGTGATTCGAGACTAGTGTTAGAATAGAGGTCCCTGTTCTGCTCTAAACAATCCAGCTGGTCAAATATAAAAAGTGAAGATATAATGCATTTAATCAGCTGCTGGTGCTTGTAGATAAAAAGTTTATTTTCCTGCCCTCGTCACTGAATTATTTCTCCGCCTGGAAGACTGAAGCGAATTCTTTAAATCACGTGCCGAATACCGTCTTACTGATGATCAAAGGATCTGAATGTGTTGCGTCACTGTCTCAGCTCTTTTACATAGATGCCAGTTTTCATTCCAGCATGTGATAACTGTCCTCCAAGTGCTTCCTCTGCGGCTTCTTGGGGATTGGCTCAGCTCTGGTTGAGGCTTTGTGTTGTTGTCATGGTGGGAAATCACCTTCGCGCAGCAGCTGCATGCCAGTAAACGCTGTCTGTGGCTGCTGAGGTCACTGACTGCAGCCACTTTCAAAAGGCAGACAGTCTTTTATTTGGTTATACAGATTTTTTTTTAAAATATGTAGATGGATCGGGAAATGATTTGCAGGTGACTGGAAGACTTGGGGTGGGGGTCGGGGGTGGGTGGGTCGGGGGTGGGGGGGCAACTCTTATTGCAAGATTTATGTGTTTTGTCGCTCTAGCCTTTTCAGAATAGAGTCAGAAGTGTTGCTAAAGAGAAGCCACAGATTTCTCATCCAAACACAACTTTTAGTCTTAAACATACCACAATATGAACAGGAAGCTTTCTTTGTTTATTTGCTGTTGTGCTGAAGTAATCAGTTGGTTGAAAAATAATCGGTGGCGTTAATCAATGAGCAATTTATCAGGCAAAAACTATAAACATTCTCTGGTTACAGCCTCTCCAGTATGAGGATTTGCTGCTTATCTCTGTTTTATATCACTGTAAACTGAATATGAATATGTTTGGGTGTTGGACATTTACAGACTGTAAATCAGTGTAATAATCGAGAAGGTAATTGGCAAATTAATCAATAATAAAGAATAATCATTAAGTGCAGCCGTGGTTTTCTGATTTCCAAAATATTGCTGCAACTTTTGCCATGTCAAAGACCAAACATGTTAATATTACAATACTAGAAAATATTTTTTATTTTGTTATGTTTATGAATTAATTATTTAATATAAATCTTAATTATTTCATGATTATTAAGTATTATTTAACCATTTTTAATCCCTGAAACTTTTTTCCCTTGTGTGACTTTAAGAATGGTAAAGCCTTTTATCAAGGGATGATGATTATTTTCATTATTACTTACTCTGCCAGTTATCTTCTTGATTAATCGTAATGGCGCCTCATTATAATGTCCCACAGTCTAAAGTGGCATTTTCATCTGTTTTCTTTGACAAACAGCTGAAAGGCGTCAGATCTCACGTTTAAGAAGATAAAATAGTTTCCTGTTAATCTTCTGATATCTATTAATCAACTAATTGTTGCAGCTCTACATTTGTCATATTCTTTAAAGACTTTTTATTTATCCATTTAAAACATTCTTTATAATTATCATATGTCTGTGAGGTTGTGTTGCTCTTTGTAGCGCCAAAAAAATTTTTGCTGCCACCCCGGTGCCAGCTAATGAGTCATCTTGGTTTGTGAAATCAAACTAAAATCTCTCTCTGCCTTTGCTTTGTGTTTTTCAGATTAACAGGTATGCCAAAGGAAAAATATGATCCCCCAGATCCCCGTAGATGTTACACCATCATGTCAGCCGAGGAGGCGGCCAGTGGGAAGAAGTCTCACTGGGCCGAGCTGGAGATATCTGGTCAGTGTAACTAACTCTCCCTCTGCTTCTGTAGCTAAACAGTTTAGAGTGAAAACCGTCAACGTCCAGGTGAAAAGAGTCAAAATAATCCAATGTGTTGTTCTAAAGAAACAGTAAAATAGATCTCATACTGGTTTCCTGTGTGCTGGCTCCAGTTCTCCCAGTGCTTGAAGGACAAACGTTTTTAAAAAGTCAGTGAGATGAAGCAGAATAAAAAGGCTGCAGTGTTGTTCTCATTGTGTGCTTGCTGTTTCCCGATCTCACTGAGAAGCATCTTGACATTTTTCTTTATCTCCCTCACACTGAAGTCAGTGTTTTATGCGTGTGCGTGCAAACTGAAACTGAGCTGGACTTCCTAATGTCTTGTGTTGCAGAGCCCAGCTGAGCAGCAGATGAATCAATAATGAAAATAAGTTGCAGCCTTACTGAAAAATGAATATTTCTTCCAACCCGCTGTTGATTAAATGAGTGCCAGTTAAATTAGTGATTATCTGTAAAGCACATAAATGACCCCAAGACCTCAGATGTGAATCGACAACCTCAGACAGAATCACAGAGTTTCGGAGGTTCATAAGTGAATGAATAAGAAACTGAAAGAAATGTTAATCATTAAACTTCCCCAGAAACCCAAGATTAAGTTAATAATTAATATGAGGTTTCTGCTGTAGTTTCCCAATATCAAACAATAAGTCAGTGTCATTCTCTTAAGATGTAAGGGAGATTTCTTCTTGATGAAAGCTACTAAAGAAAAATCTAAAAATTTAACTCGGTTCCCTTGTAAAAAAAAATAAATGGTAAATTCTGTATTAAAGTGCAGTAATAGCTCCCAGAGTCATGCTGAATTCCATCAGTCTGGTTTCAATTGTAGGTTTTAGGGTCACATGATGGTGAGAATGCAGTTTCATGAGGTTTTTCACCCTGAAAAAATTATATTCTGGCTGAAAAACTGAAGTTATTTCTTTGTCTTGGCACAAAAAAAGTCCAAAATTAAAATGGTTTCAAGGGAAAACAACATCTGCCACAAAACACAAATATCAATATTCACATCGGCTTTCAATAGACCTGGTGTCTGTTTTGTTCCCTGATCACAAAGCTGACATAGTGTGTGTGTGTGTGTGTGTGTGTGTGTGTGTGTGTGTGTGTGTGTGTGTGTGTGTGTGTGTGTGTGTGGACTCAGGGCGGGTGAGGAGTCTGAGCAGCTCGTTGTGGACGCTCACTCATCTGACGGCGCTGCACATCAACGACAACAACCTGAGCCGCATCCCGCCGGACATTGCCAAGCTGCCCAACCTGGTCTACCTGAACCTGTCGTCCAATAAGCTCCGCAGCCTGCCCGCCGAACTGGGCAACATGGTCTCACTCAGGTTGGTCACCTGCGGGGGAAAAAAAATCAGTGTGGCAGAGATGCGTTTAGGGACCGACATGATTTCACAGTGCAGTGAAAACTCAGAACATCTGGATATTCAAAACAGGCTTTACAAATATGACAAGAAAAATTAGCTTAGCATTATGTTTTGTTTGAATGATTGAATGTTCTGCAGTAGGTCTGGAAAATATTGATAACATCACACTATGTTATTTTGGATTGCAATTGGGAAACCGTCTTTCAATATATTAATAATCATGTGAATTAATTACCAGATGAATCAGGGTTCTTCAGCAATTAAATCCTGAACACCCAATATTATCATGAAGCAGACCTGCTCATTAACAGGTAACATCTCCCACAATGGCCTCATATAACCATGACCTTTGAAAGTATTGGCTGCCTCTAACTCTGTGAGTTAGTGGATGTAGTAAAGTCTGAAAAAGTCCAGAGATTTCCCTTTTTTCCCTCTAAGATTGTGACATTCAGCTCTGACTCATTTATGTAAAAAGAATATAAACACAGTCCAGCACAACACAAAAAGGGGAACATGCTACTAAAAAGACTTTGGAAGTTTTCCACTGAATTTGAATAACTCAGACTGCTGGAGCCTTGCTTGAATAGACTCTGGAAAACATTTTTGCACGAAAGGAGGACTGTGGATTATTTCCGCCATCGCTTACATTAGCAGAGGGTCTCTTAATGGACAGAGCGATCAGGAGGAATCTGCATTGTTGTAAGACGGACTTGAAAAAATGCGAGCCTGTCTTTAAACTACATGCATGCATTTGTTATGTGATTTACTGCAGCACATCTGGCAACAAGATAATCTGTAATTATTCCATTAATTCTGTTTGCACAGTGAAAATATGAGCTGCTGTTTGAAGTAAATGGATGTGGTCGTAGTATTGAATCTTTTAAACTAGATCTGAATTTCAGATGTAATTTGTGTACGGCTGAATGTAATAACTAATGACTTCATGAATGAGGGTCATTGTTGCTGCTGTGTTTGGATAATTCTTTATTTGAAACGGAAGCAAACAAACCCAGGCTCCAGTTCTCATGTTCGCTGGCGTTCGTCCACTTGCTTGAAGTTTACACAAAGGATTCAATTTTGCTAATGACTGCACGTTTGTGCAAAGCTTTCATTTTCAGTTAACGGTGTGTGTTTTGTCTGGGAAAAATAGACAATTCGTTTAAAGGATTATGTGACAAAAGGGTCCCAACGCACATAAGGAAAGTGATCAAACAGCACGGTGGTTAAAATGCAGTGATCAAACACTCACAAGAAAAGAGGGAGATTTTATAAAAATGTGTGGATGAGAATACTTTTCCCTTCTAAGCTCAGAAAAGCATCTCACCTCAAAAGTGACAAACGCATAACAACAAAGATGACAAGCAAAGGCACATTTTGACTGGAAGACTAAAACTGAAGTGACAACAAAGCAGAACATGGCAGAAGATGTTTTTAACACCAGCAAAAAAAATAAAAAATACACCAATGACAAGGAATTACTGCACTGTTAAAAGAAAGTTTGTGAAAGAAAAGAAAAGACTCAAACGCAAAACATCTGACATCTGTGTCCTATTTGTTGCAGGGAATTGCTTTTAAACAACAATCTTTTGCGAGTTCTGCCTTATGAACTTGGGAGGCTTTTCCAGTTACAAACCTTGGGGCTAAAAGGTGAGTCTCTTCTGTGATCACTCTCACTATTTTGGACATAGAGATTATATTCTGACAGTTTTAAATTACCACTATCCACCATATACCAGAACACACAGGGAGTATGTGAGCCAAACTTTACTCTGGGAATAATCTTTGATTCGAACCTGAATTTTAGATTTTAAAGGTCTCGTACTGTATAAAGTGGGATCTCCATGTGTAGTTTGATTATAGATCAGGTCTAGGTTCTATATTAATACTGTGAAAGTATCAAAGCCTCAGTCCACAGAGAAATGCACACAGCCTGTATTCAGAAACTGAGCCTTAAAACCAGCCGTCAGGACTTCCTGTAACTTTGTGATGTCACAACAAAGCAGTCACCAAGCCCCGCCCACCTGGACCCACCATCTCTGAGTGTTTTACCTGATCTCTGCTCTATTTTTAATGGATAACACAAAAAACAGTCAGCCAATGCGAGGAGAGGCTCAGAGCATCCTCTCTTCTGATTGGCTCACCAACCTGTTGTTGCTATAGCTCCAGAGAGAAGCCTGAGAGAAATTTCCTCGATTGGCGTTCAGAAGTGATTTTGAAATCTTATTGGCCCCCCCATCTTATATTATTGACCTTCTTACCCCCCCGCTTGCTCTCTTAGAAATGCACATCAGCTGTTGCTCTCAGTTCTGAGGGCGAGGCTTGAGACAGAGGCTGGTGGGGCATTTGGTGTGAGGGCTCCTCAATTGTGGAATCTTTTTATAAAACGGCTTTTAATTGAGTTTCTGTTTGTATTATGCTTTTGTTCTTTTTTATCATTTGAAGGTTTGTATTGGTTGTTTTGCAGGAAACCCTTTGTCCCAGGACATCCTCAATCTGTACCAGGAGTCGGACGGAACCAGAAAGCTTTTGAACTACATGCTCGACAATCTAGCAGGTGAATGGCTCGGCCCGCGTCACCTTAACCGCACGGCCGTTTATCGGAACTCATGCATATTTAACCTGCAGTTTATTGTAAACGCGAGAACCTGAGGTATATCATAGCAGGTATGCCATTGTGTTTGTCGTGGACAAATGAGCACTAATCCTCATTCTCCCGCTGCCCTGCCCTGTTTCCAGTGCACCCAGAGCAGCTGCCCCAAAGACCTTGGATCACTCTGAAAGAGCGAGACCAAATGATCCCCTCAGGTAAGGGAGGGAAGTTACTGCAAGTTACACCTTCAACTTCCTGCTGGTGTAAAGATTAGACACGTATTTATTTATTATTTTATTTAAAACAGCTATAATCAGCAGAGGAAGAAGTACTCAGATCCTTTACTTGGGTAAAATACTGGCATCAAAATATACTTGAAGCACCAAAAGTCAGGAACCACACTTCTATCATCTTTTTCTTTCTTTTAAATCACAGAACAGTCAGGTAGACTAAGTTCACTGACATCTCCTTACTGGATATTGTGGTTTGGAAGTTGTTTTTTTTTTTTTTTCCTGTCACTTGCCAAGATGGGAAACTGCCCAGAGCGTCACAGCTTTAAATGTTGGCCGTCACTTTGTCCCGAAAATAAGTGAGAGGAAGGAAAAAAATAACGCTTACAGGCCTATTGGAGCAGAGATGTTAGAGCATGTCGAGTTTCATTCGGTTGTTGTGGTAAGTTGTGTGGAATGAAACTCAATGACAACCTCATCCTTTATTAATAAAACACATTTATACAACACAAGTTTTGCTGCTTTGGAAGCACGGTTAAAGACGGGATGTGGGATAATGACACACTGAGACAAAAGAGGTGATTGTGCAACTGAACAACTGAAAAACCAAGAGACGCTGCTTAAAGCTACTTCTGGGAAAAAGAACTGTCTGGTGAGATAAAATGCTAAAAGATTTTAAATGAACCGTTCAGTTTTGGCCTCGGGAGAGTCATAACTTCCCTTTAACATTAAGCCAGTAAATGAGGAGGAGAAGTGTGTGAGAGAGATCCATGTCCAGTTTCATCCAAAGTACAAAAACTCATAAAATGTTTCACTCAGATTTATTTACAACCGCTAACATTGCAGCATTTGCACAATAGTAAAATGTTCATGTTGCTGACTGATGTTTTAACTTCTCGGTAACTTAAAACTAAGTCCTCAAATCTTTTGATATTTCCTACACTCTGCCCAAACTCAAATTGAATGTATCTTCCACGTTTCCATCTTCTCCTGCAGCCGTGTTCACAGTCATGTGCTACAACGTGCTGTGCGACAAGTACGCCACGCGACAGCTGTACGGCTACTGTCCGTCCTGGGCCCTCAACTGGGAGTACCGGAAGAAAGGCATCATGGAGGAAATCACCAACTGTGACGCAGACATCATCAGCCTGCAGGTAAAGGACGGGCCTCTCTGCTTGAGGAGTACATTGCCTTTGTTGTTCCTCTTGTCGCGTGTTCGACTTTTAAGCTGACTTGAGAATGGAGTAGACGGTAATCAGAAAAGAAATCCGCTCTCTTCTAATGAACAGTGTCGTTTCTATTGAGCCGTTCAGTCTCTTCAGTCTGTAGAGCTGCACGGCCGCTATCAGCTGCTCACATCGACTCACGGTGTCCGACCGTTCTCCTTCAGCACAACCGAGGCATTGTCTAGTGGAACAGATAAAGAGGCAGATGCATTACTGATTAACTGTCCTGGGTTTAGGTTCCAGTCCTCGGGGCAGGAAACTATGTTTACTCTCCTTTGGCTGGAATGTTTGGTATGTAATTTTTTGGAAGCCGAAAAGAGAACGTAAAGAAAGAGTGCAGTACTATTCAATACTTATGGACGTTGCCTCTTTTTCACACCTGGTTTTCATCTTTTTATGCTTTTAATTTTAGTTTATTAAGTGGATTATTGAAAAGAGAAAGGATGAGTTGATATGAAAAAATTCAGCCCAGTAACAAGTTAGTTAGTTTTATTTTTGTTTAGTTTTTTTGACTTTTATGGAAAGGCATCTTCAGGACGGAGCAACTTCATCCGGATCAGGGAATATCGAGAAAACTACTCACTAACACCTTTCCACAAACATTTCATGGACTCTCTCAGATGACTTTTTCTTGCCCTGTGTGTCTGCAGGAGGTGGAAACCGAGCAGTACTACACGTTGTTTCTGGAAACACTAAAGGAGCGCGGCTACGACGGCTACTTCTGTCCGAAGTCTCGTGCCAAACTGGTTTCTGAACAGGAGAGGAAACACGTGGACGGCTGCGCTGTGTTCTTCAAGACCGAGAAGTGAGTTTAACTTTTCTATGTTTGACAGAACGTGCTTCATGTGTTTGTAGGTTTGTACGTTGATATTTATAGAGGTAGAGCTTTACAGAAGTTGATCTGAATCTGACTCAGACCACATGGTGACTGCGTGTGGTGTTGGCAGGATGCCTCCTGTTATTAAGTAAAGCAGGAAGTTTTTTACTCTAAAACCGAGTCCTCTGTGGATGTTAATGCTTCTTTGTGGCTTCTCGTGCTCCTGCAGGTTTACTCTGGTCCAGAAACACACTGTGGAGTTCAACCAGGTGGCGATGGCCAACTCCGAGGGCTCGGAGGTCATGCTGAACAGAGTGATGACCAAAGATAATATCGGGGTGGCCGTTCTGCTCGAGGTTAACAAGGACGTGTTCTCCGGTGGTAAGAACGGAAGGAGTCGCTCTGTGAACCGTCTTCACGACAAAACAGAGGCTCTAATGTCACACATCTCTTATCCTGTTGATCTTTGATCCGAGGCGATCCAAGCTTCCCAGACACATACGTGTCATTAACAACAATAAAACCTACTACTACCTAATGATTTTCATTTAGCAATTAATCTGTCAATTATTGTTCTCAATTAACCGTTTAATATATAACAGATAGCATTCATTGATGAGTCCACTCCCCAAAGATTCCATTTATAATAATAGTACAATAATAATAACTTTATTTATACAGCACCTGTAAAAACCGAGTGTACAAGGTGCTTTGACAACAAGGCAACAACAACATATGTGTGTGTGTGTGTATATATATATGTGTGTGTATATATATATATATATATATATATATATCCTATAACAGAAAGCCAGACAGTGAAGCCAAACAAAGGCAGGATAGAAATGAGGTAAAGTTAGAGCGAAAACATAAACAATACAATATACCTAGATATAAATAAAAATAATAAAAACTGAGGAGAGTAGAACTGGTAAAAAAAGCAACAAAAAGCAATCAGAGGACGATAAAAAGACAATAAAAAGATGACATCACATGAAAGCGGGGCTGTAGAAATTAGTTTTTAAGAAGTGATTTAAAAGAAGTCACTGCTTGATGGCAAAAGCACGGTCACCTTCAGACCCCGATGTGATCAGTAAAATCTTTAAATCAATTCTAAAACGGACAAGAAGCCAGGACAGTAGTCGTGTCTTGAGAAGATACATGTGTGAGTTTCTATGTTATTTGATAGTGATATAATATATAAAAACACACAAATCCTCAGTTATCTTGCAAATCCAAATTTATGTGTTTGCCAAATGATAAAAAAGCATCAGGAAAAGTTTATCTGCAGTAACGTCTTTTTCCCACAAGGTGTCAGCTGTGACTTTGATTATAAATCAATACAATACATGCGATGTCAATCAAGGGAGACCAGTGGTCTGTTATAATATAATTCTTGCAGTGGTAATATATTTGCTGACGTGTTTTTCATAGTGATACTTACAGTTTACAGCAGAACTTCCCGTTTGTGGTTTGATCCATTTTTCATTGACGTTTTGTAAATAATCTTTCTTCCCTTTTAATTATTTTTTACCATCTCAGCACTTCTGCGTTTAGTTGCATCAGAGCTCTGTACTTTTTTTAACCAAAATAAGACAATGTTTGTTTGGAGGTTTGGGGGATTTTACAAGCCTCCTTCCCTCTTGTTAAGTTTTTTTTCTCCCCTTTTTAGATTTCTTTCATCACACCTAAATAGTTTGTGGAGTGTTTTCTTTTTTGTTAAAGATTGTGTAATTGTACTGGAGCTGATTTAATTCCATCATTGGCTGTGTATCTGTGGCATAATCCAGTTTTTCCCTCCCGTTTTCAGGCATGAAGCCGCCACAGGAGAGGCAGCTGATCCTGGTGGCCAACGCCCACATGCACTGGGACCCCGAGTACTCGGACGTCAAGTTGATCCAAACCATGATGTTCCTGTCGGAGCTGAAGAGCATCGCCGAGAGGGCCTCGGGTTCTGTGGCGGCCGGCTCGCCGACCTCTGACCCATCCTCCATCCCCATCGTCCTGTGTGCTGACCTCAACTCGCTGCCCGACTCCGGTAAGACTGTCTCACGTGTCTGATAATGTTTGAGTCTCACACTCAGTCTCTGGTTGGGTGGTTAGTCTCTATTATCGGTGTTAAAGCATCAACACGGTATAAATTTGTCAAACAATAAGAGGGATGTTCTGGATTAACGTGGCGCACCTTTTAGAATAAGATTATTACTTTTGCACGATCCAGGTGTGGTGGAATACCTGAGCAACGGAGGAGTGGCCGAGAACCACAAGGACTTCAAGGAGCTACGCTACAATGAATGTCTGACCAACTTCAGCTGCAACGGCAAGAACGGCAACTCAGACGGAAGCATCACACACAGCTTCCAGCTGAAGAGCGCCTACGACAGCAATCTGATGCCTTACACCAACTACACATATGACTTCAAGGTAAGAGCCTCCTCTGTGCGTCTGTTCGCAGGTTTTAAATATCTAATTTTCAGATTATTTTCCAATGGATCTATTTGCCTTCTGTTGCAGTTCTTCGTTGGTTTACGTTCATTTTTGTAATGTAGAGAATCAACAGGCAAACTTGTGAAACTCGATTGAATTCCACAATTCAAGCAAGTCTGCTAAGAGTTTTTCAGATTGCATAAAAATGAATGGAAACCAATGGAGGCCTAGAACACAAAAAAATAAAACATTCAAATTTGTAGAACAGCATTAGCGATAATAAAACCTGTGTCTTTAGAAGTAACTGAGCTAACACATGTAAAACCCCTGCTATATGCTAATGTAATATATATAATATAATATATAATAAAATAAAACAAATGTAAAAATGATATATAAAACATATTAGAAATTGGAACAATTTCACATATTGAAATAAATGTCTAGCCCATACAAACATGTATGGTAATGTATGTATGATTATATTTTAAACATATTTTACATTAATCTGAGTCATTATATGTTGATATTAATTACAATAGGTCCAAAGCTTTGACACTTTCCCAGAATAGGAAGATAGAAATGTTGAAATTATTTGAAATTAATTATAAAAACATATATAAGTATATAGTGTTTTTATTTGTAAGTTGTTTTAATAAACTTGCCTATATACATTTAATATATATTGTTTGCATATATGCTTGCAACATGTTACACCCTATAAAAATCAATTGTGGATATTTTTAATATATGTACATTTATAAATTTTACTACGGGTATTGTTCCTATATGTTATATCTTCTTATATATAGCAACATCATATATTACATTTCTGTATGGGATGGTTCTTCAAGCTAATTTATGGCCTTGATGTCAGGTTTGGAGACTCGGTGTAACTGACCAGTGTCTCCTGATCCTCACTTTTGTGTTGGCATGTAGAGATAAAGACACTGTTACACCTGTGCTGTGATCATGCTGTGATCATCAAAATCCTAAATAAGATTTTAAAATAAATCCAAATGATCTTTAATCAGCCTTTTCACTAAGGCTGATTTCTCACCACTTGTGATGAACGTTTTTTTAAACGGAGCAGTTACAATCTTTGGGTCTAGTGGAGCATCAGGTTAAAGGAAAAACAGTTCAACAGTGGGAGTTTTAAAAGCCTGAATCTAGCTGATGCAGCAGTGTATTAATTATTAGATTCATATATGTGGGATGTCTTATATCATTATGAGTATTTCTTCTGTGGGCGATCCAACTGTATGTGGAAAACCCTAATCGGTGCAGCGTTGGAGGTTATCCCATACACTCTGGTTTTGTAATGAGTCATGCAGGCAGTTCTGCTCCCTGTTAGTTATTACATTAGTAAATAGTAATAACTTCCCCGACTGTATTACACAGACCTTTAATGTGCAGAGCTTCTTACAGAAAAATCAAAAGGCTCCTTTTTGAAACTTGAGGAAAAATCAAATAATCCCTGTTTTGTGTGGAAGTTGTGTGGAGTTTTTTTTCTTTTTTTTTTGTAGGTGTTTAACTCAGTATAAACGAATTAATTCCTTGGGTGACTAATTAATGGTAAGGGTTAGGTAGGCAGAATGAAATGAGTCAACACATTAGTGCCTAAACATCTGCCGTTCAAAGCGTTGCAGGTGACTCATACGAGACCAACATGCTGCTGAAAGAGGATGAGTCTTTATGCGCGAGAAGGTTTTTCTTTTCCTTCACATAAACAAAAACAAGAATCTTTCCTTTATTTGACTGACAAATACACTGAAGACGTCTTCACCTCCAGTTTTCTCACCAGAGTCATCATGAAATTCTTTCATAACGCTGTCCATTTTAGAAGATGAATATACACCGATTCCTCTTAGACAGACAACTTTAATTTCAGATGGAAGGATCCTTTCTTCATTATTTGTCCCACTGTGGATTTTCCCTTTTGGCCAAGAATGTAAAAGCACATATTTTATTCAGTATAAATAATGATGAAGATGATGATAATGATTGAGAAAAGCTCTGAAGGGGCCAAAGTGAAGCTTCTCGCTGTAGAGCATTATCTGAATACTTTTGATAATAATAATAAATAGGGCCCGACCGATATGGATTTTCTTTGTATTTCATACAAGAAATGCAGCTCAAAGTGGTTTAACTACAAAGCAATTACATCACATGAAAAGATGTAAAATGAACATAAACACATGTTAAAAACATTTGTGTAAATTTGATGGCATAATAATAAAATAATAATAAAAATGAAATAAATAATAAAAATGAATAATTAATTAAAGTTAAAGATGGATTGCTGTGAAAGTATAAAATCAGTAAGATGTCAATACTTATAACAGCATTTAAAAGAGGTGCTGAGCAAAGTGTAAAATTTGTGTAGAGATAAGTTTAATTATCTCTAATAAGATCCCATTTTTTTAATTAAGCTTTCTTTTAAAAATACTAAAAAAAAATAAAAAAAAACTGGGGCTGTATCCCCAGTTTTCCTACGACTGTTACTGGGAACCTTCAATAAACCAGCTGTAGATGATCTCAGTGTTCTTGGAGGTCTTTTAGTTAACAAGGGAAAAATGTAACAGGAAGCCAGAGCAGAGCAGCTGAAACTGGGCTGATGTTCTCTCTCTCCTCTTGGTTCTGGTTCGAGTTTTGAATGAGCTGAAGTCTCAGATCATGAGCCAGGGACATCTCCCAACACTGCATTAAAATGCAAAGTTATTGTGCAGCTGCTTTGTGTCATGTTACTGTTTTACTGGGAATGAAGTGAAAGACTTTTTTCTTGTTCAGGGGCAGTAATTTGCAGATTTTGTTACCTTCATACAAAGCCAGGCTACCAGTTTCCCTTTGTTTTCAGTCTTTGTGCTAAGCTAAACTACCGGTCCCCTGGTAGTAGCAGAGTTCCCAAAACCTTTATATTGAGACAAAATTTAAGAGTTGTATTCGAAAAAGGGTTTTCAAACACTGTCATATTTAAAGAAAAAGGTTTTAAAAGGAGAAGTATCCGATCAGAATCTAAAGTATTCAGAGTAAGTATTGATTTTCGATCTCATGATGCGCTTGTGTCTGCAGGGCGTGATCGACTACATCTTTTTCTCCAAGACCCACATGAGTGTCCTGGGCCTGCTGGGACCGCTGGACAGCCAGTGGCTCATCGACAACAACATCACCGGCTGCCCCCACCCCCACATCCCCTCGGACCACTTCTCCCTGCTGGCCCAGCTGGAGCTGCACCCTCCCCTGTCCCATCCGCTCAACCCCCTAAACGGGCTGCACCTGCCGGTCAACAGGTAGTGCAGCCTGAGAGAGACCCCACCCCCCCATTACCCCGCCAACTCCCACGCCCACCCTCCTTTACCCCAGCCCCACCCACCCACGTTTTAAACACTGTCGCCCCCCCCCCCCCCCCCTCCAGCTTTATACAGGACCCTGTACAGTTTACCAATCATGTTAAAACTCAGACACCATCCAACCCCCTCCAATCCTAAGACACACCTACCTAAAAGGAGTGAAGTATTCGCCCAGTTTGTTGCTCCTTTTTGTGTTTTTTTGCACACTGTAAATGTTTATTTTATTTTTATTTTTTCTCCCTCCCCTTGAAAAGTCTTGATACCAAATGTTGGGCTTGGGATGAAGCTGAAATGGTGACCCCAATGTCAACTGTTTTTCTTTGCCTTAGACATGATCATGACCGCTTGTAGATTCTGCTCCTAAAAACAACAAACCTTAACTCATACTATCTACCTTTTTTAAGACAAATCTACTACACGAATATCAGCTGATTGACTGGATTTCATTTGGGTTTCTTCTCTCATTTCACGTAGCTGTGAAATAAATCTTTTTTTTTTTCTTTCTTTTTTTTTTTAAGGAGTAAAAACACAACATAATATTAATGCTGCACCACAGCATGTTGTATGCTGTGTTAAACTCACAGTCTTGTAGAACTGGAATCTGGACATCTCTCCCAAACTAAACTTGACAGGTATTTAAAAATAAAAAGCAGTAACACTACAAACAGCTGAATCTTAAGTTATGAATGTTGTAGGAGGAACGTGAAAGGTTTGTTTACATCAGCGCATATTTTAAATTCTGATCAGCCAAGAAACACCAAAAACACTTCAGTCATTTATTATATTACTGCAGTTTTTAAGGTTGAAAAGTTCTGACTGGGCATGATCAGTAATGTAACGTCATTGTAACACTAAACTGCTGTGTTTCGTATGGGAATTAGAGTATTGAACCATCTCATGCCACAGCCTATGAATCTTTGGTCACATTACAGCACTGATAATATTGATGATGCACTGTTCGAGGGGGCTTTCGAATTGAGGCCAGCTTTGTGGAAAATGGCGAACGATCCCACGTACTCCTTCCCTGGATCACATTTCCACATCGTTTGGGATCATGTTGCCTGGAGAGGATGTCACCTGACTCATCCTCCTCGCCAGGTAACAAATCTCAACCTGAAAGCTGCCTCACAGTCCTGCGTGGATGTCACTGAGCTGCCGCATTCAGCTGCATTCACTTCTTCTTTGATACGGGTCTCGAACCTTCTCCTTCGACCGTTGCTGAAGATTTTACTTGCAGAGGTATTTTCGCTTTCATCTTGGCTGATTTATGCTCACCATAGTTTAAAAGAGGCGTTTTCTGCAGAAACTATGAACTAAGAAAACAATCAGTTAAGCCCAAATGACGCACGCAATCTTTGACTTGCTTTGAAAAACATGTTTTAAGACATGAGAGATATTTGTAACACAACCCCTGACGTTGACAAAGAATGCGCTTTACATTTTTACTTTTTGAAGTCTTGAACATCTGCGGTCTTAAAAGAGTGTCCTCCTGTTTCCCCATCACCTGAATGGCCAAAGAATCTCCCCAGAACGAGTGACTTATGCTCTGCCGATAATAAAATAATATTTATTTATTGATGCCAGAGAAAAAAAATAATCCTCCTGAGAAGAATCTGCTGATGATTCGAGTTCAGGAGCCGAATGTATTCACCAACGGCTCACTAAGAAATTGGTTGTTGGAGCCTCTTAATGTTTAAGATTCCTGTGGACTCTAAACTTTGTATATTTGTGTCAGATGATTAGAACTAATAGCCCTTTATGTAAGTTGTAACTCAGGGCTATGCTATGCATCGAGCAGTACCTCTCAAACTAAAGACTCTCAGAGTCGCGTTGTACGAGCAAAACCAAACAGGAAGCTATTGTTCTGAAAATCCTTTATAAGCACAGGTAACGTATGTACTTGCATACATATATGTCGTTGTCGCTGTCGTAGTAGAAGTCCCACGTCTTTGTGCATTTTTTGATAGAACTACTGCTGCACTTTTGCTCCATTCCCAGAATTTGGGAAGTGCAAAATCTGTCTAATTTTAGAGTCGTCAGAAAGTGCAAAAGGTGTTCAGATAAATTTGGTTTGGAGACACTTTGGAGTTTTAAAAACATCACTTATTTGGTTTTGTTGTAAGGCTTTTTAGAGAGGTTCACGAATCGGTGTGGGATCGACAAGATGAATGAACGCAGGGATAGGACTGGGTATCGATACCGGCGCCACACCTTGATACAAACCCTTGTTTCAGCACTTCAACACTACAAAAATACTCGAAAGTTTTTAAAAAGTTTGAAAAAAGTAACAGATTTTTGTCCCTTACAAAAATTCTCAATTGTTTAATGTCGTCTAAACCAGTGGCTTCAAACCTCAGGGTTCGGGACCCACACGAAGGGTCACAAGAAAATGTCTTTTTTTTTTTCGTGCTGTAAAGTGTCAGTTGTCAGTACAGCTGCTTTTCCTAAAATAAAACACAATTGGCGACAATCTGATTGAAAGAATTACTGTAGCTATAAAGACCCGTCAATGCGCTTTTAGACACATTTAAACTGATACAGAAACAAAATACTCAGAATTGATACCCAGCTCTATCTTTGCCGGGGGGGGGGGGGGTGCCAGTCACAGTGTTGAACATGTCTGGCACATTTCATGGCTGTAGTGTCTAGTAAACCCTGACCTTTTATGAGATTGAATTAGTTAAATTAGTCAAAGCATTTGCTCTGTTCGCTATTTGAAAAAGAAAAAAAAAAAGCCATAATTATATTATTGGGATAAATGGTGTCAGCACAACATGGCGCCCAGTAACCTCAGCTTTAAATGAACGGCATTCAGATCAGTTCAACTGGCCTGGAACGCGCAGTGTCGGCTTTTTGCTTCAGTTGCACGAGCGCCTCCTCTGGTTTTGGAGGCGTGGGATCTTTTGTGAGCATTTTGAGGCCTATACTTCACTCCTGAAAAACTCACCCCACAGGGTTTTTCTGATTTTGTACAACAGCTGTACATAAATTACACTTGTCTTCGACGACAGGGCGTCTTTCGCATCTGTGAGGGGAATGTACCATTCTCCGGATAAAGGGGTGTATTTTTTCTCACAAGTCAAAGATGTACTTGGTGTTGTACTTTTTTTTTTTTTTCTTTCTTTTTCTTTTTGCCCGGTGCACTAAAGATCTCATATGTGAATACCACCTCCACCTGTCCATGATACTCTTGTAGAGATGAAATGTCTCTGTCCAACTTTGTTTTTGAACTACGGGCATTTTCTGTCTCCAACATGCAGTCTTTCAACTGGTACTTTGTACAATTCAGTATTACCAAGTTTTTGAGAAGAAAAAAGATAAAATGTTGTAGGTTTAAAAGCAGTTTGTCTTGATGGCTTTTATTTCTCCAGTGCACATTTAAGTGTCATCTCACAGCTTTGTGCACTGAGATGACGCTTAATAAAAATTATTATTATTTTTTTGTTTTCCTCTTTTTATTTGTTGTCTCCCTTTTGAGTCCCCCCCCCAAAAAAAATTGCTTTCCAGATCCCTTTCACATCTGTCTTCACACACATGCACAGCCACTTCTTTTACTTTCCTCCACAGTAATACCCAGCTATCACTACCTGTAAGCATTTGAGCTGTTGATTTGTTTCTGTAGAGCGCACCTCTTTTTCTACAAACAACGTGCCTAGTTTGTACAACTTCTCCAACAGCAGCACTGCCCATGAGACCAAGACGCTCAGAGATTAACCCAGCACCATCCATCCATCCATCCATCTATCCATCCATCCATCCATCCATCCATCCATCCATCCATCCATCCTTTCATCCCTCCAATCCTGCCTGAACCAACCTTTTGGGGGTTGTGATCATGAGGAGTTGAAACTGAGGAATCATTGCTCACCTCAGACTGTACAAACAAACAGCTTTTTTGTATCCACAACGTTCAAGGACAAATCGGTCGTTCCTACCAGAGGTCTGAAATGCACACTCTCACTTGTTTGTGATTTCTCCCTGGTGGGTTTTGTGTTTTACAGATTTCCATTGCAAAGAGCTATCGCTGTCTTGTCCACAGGATTACCACAACCGCCATCACACGCGATTTCTGAATGTAAAAAAATCCTGTTGTTCAATATCTGGTCCTGGTTTCTTTTGTTTGTTTTTGTTTTGGGGTTTTTTTTTTGTTTGTTTCCTCCACTGTTGAGTTTTTTCAGACTAAGTTTACACCAGTGTGGTCACTTCATGAGGTTCTGAGTCTTTGGTGGCCAATAGGACGCCCAGCGATGTTCACTGGGAGGAAAGGGAGGATTAATGTGACAAAGTGTTAAGCATTTGAAAGAAGGGTTCGTTGACAGGTCGGTGCATCCAAACCAGGAAACATGAGCTTAAAGGATACTACGTGAATGATCTCCTCCCAGTGTATTAGCCTGTAAACAGTGTCGTGGGAAAGGAATTCAAAAACATCACACCAAATTAATTCTTAGAAAATTGAGATTATGCAAGTGAACTGAGTTGATATGACCTTTTAAAATGCATGGTAGAAGATATTTAAATTTAATGTACTGACCACAGGTTAATGCACTGGTTCATTTGCTGGAATGAGATCATTACAAAATAAGATTTGGTCTACAAAGGGGGCAGAGACTAAGGTGTCAAAACACTTTTTTAAAAAGTCTTAACCCCGTCAGTTTGTTTGACAGTTAACCAACAATTTTCAGTTTCCTGTCTTATCTTCAAAATTTGTGCAATATCGAGTGTGAAGAATAAGGAATGCCAGGCGGTTATCTCTGGAAATAATGAGGTTTTTTTTTCCTTGTAGCATTCCTAGAAAAATGATTTTAAAGTTGCTGCCTTTCGGCAACTTCAGCAGATTTGTTTTATTCATGTGTAGTAAGTGACGTGAAACTGGGCGAGGACTCTCAGCCACCAGCAGACACCAACAAAGGTGCTACATTATCTCTCAAGAGGATTTTAAAGAACTGCACTTAAACCTGTTATATGTAACTAAAATGTTAAGTTTCTATTTCCAGACCAGCAGCTCTTCACCACATTGGTTTTCAGTCCTCCCAGCCTCCGCAGCAGACGTGAGGAACCAGTCAGTGAGCGTCTGTCTGGAGGGAGAACCTGCAGCTTTGTGGTGAAGAGCTGCTAACGTTAGACACAGCAGGTTTTTGTATTGTGGAATCCAAAGTGTGCATCATGTTTGACAAATAAATGTCAAAAAGCTGCAAAACAGCAGTGACACAAGTCCCTGTTCACCCTGCGAGGACGCGAGGAAGTTTGTCTGACGTAGGTGGCGGTGCTGACTTGGTTGTGAAAAGAAAAAAAAAATACAGATGTAGCCTTTGTAGACGTCCTTTTTTACTTTCGTTTTGCAAGCTGAGTTGCTGCTGCACATTGCAGTTAAATGTTTAAGTGAAGTTGTGTCATCAGGCGAAGCATTTTTTGGGGATCCTTTAACACCCTCACCCCCCCTCCCAAAAACAGGATGAATATAAATGAATGAGTAAATACATAAATAAATAAAAAAAGATTCAAATCTGTGAAAGCTGCCAAATTAATTTTTTCTTTTTTTAAATTGTATTTTATAAAAGAAAATTACACTGCAAATGAAATCCACATTATTTAAAATCAAAATGACTACAGGATGTTTCACCACTGTCAGATGAGGACCACCTAATTTTCATGCTTCCATATAATTACCAAAACTACATGTATTCCAAAACATTTACATGCTCCATAAATGTATAAAATATTAATAAATTGAATTTTAATAGCACTTTTTTAAAAACAAAGTTACAAAGTGCATAACAGGGATAAGAAACAACAAACAATAAAAGCAAAGGCAAATAAAAACAAATAATGAGATCAAACAATACTAATAATAATTCTATTATCGAAATTATTGTCATATTTTTTTTGCCAAAAAAGAAAAATGTGGATTTTAATCCAACTAAAATCAGTTTTCTCTCAATTCCTGGAAAACTGAAATTTTGATTAAAATGGAAAACAGTTATTTGGTATCAGCTGTTTTGGGGGCCTCAGTGGCTCCTGGGGGCAACAGTCACAACACTGATAGGGACTATGAAAAGTATTACCAAAACAAATCTCAAAAATAATATAATAATTTGAATTTGTGCAAATCTTTTAATCATAAAAACAACCAAATGTTGTATTTAGCCAAATTTCACACGACAAAAATAAGTGCTTCCTGCAACGTCCCACGTTTTTGTACCAAGAGCTGCTAACTGAACCCTCACGACCACTGATATTTATATGAATGAAGTGATGGACGTCTACAGAGGCTAGAGTATCTGTATCTGACATGTGAGCAGTTACACCTCAGTTGAAACCAAACATGCTCAACAGCACCTGTATCATTGCTCCACACCCCCCACACTCTCCCCCCACCTCCTGTAGGCAATAAACATGTCACTTTTGAAGAGTCTTTTTGTCTGTGCTTTATTTATTTATAATAAAAAAAACACACACACAAGTCATGGATACAACAAAAAGCACGTCAGAGATAACAGCACCGTCTGAAATGTAATCATCACCTTCACAATGTGTCGTCAAATTTACTAGAAGGAATTTGTACAGAATTACAGTTATAAAGAAGTTTTGCAATCGTTTGATTACACCACAGTATATCTTTGTGATTTTGATAATAAAATGGAAACTTTTACACATTTAACACATTTAAACTGTTTAATTTCAGAGTACAATCTATCAATAGGGCAATATAGCTTTTTGTTTGTTTAATGAGCTCCCCAATAACACATTATAGGCTACATTTAAAAGGCTAAAGCAGAGCAGCATATAAGGAAGCATTAAGACCATATGACTGTAGTTATTATCATTTTTCCAAAGGATAACACTAGAAAGGCTGAATCAGTTGAAGAGAACTGTAAGCTGAAGGTGTTATATAGTATAAAATGTGAATTGCAAAACCGACTTTTTCAAGTTGGGCAGTGGCTCAGTCCTCCTACAGTTAATTCACAGCTTCACTGAATTAAATGGAACCATTGCTACATCAAATGTTGCCACAAAATGTGATCAGAAGACAGAGGTGGGAGCAGTGGGTGACAGAGTGGTTTCAGTGGGGGCCTCATTTTTCCTGTAATTAAAACAAAAGAAGACGAGAAATGAGTTGATGAGTGAGTCAATAGGTCAGAATGCAGAAACAGAAACACATACAGTGGCTTATTGCTGTGTGGTGATCAGGGATGAAATAACCGTGTGGTTAAATATACAGGATTAATCGGATTCTAGTATAAAGTGCAAATTTTTGATTACCGTTATCACACTAACTGATGGTGAACACAAGAGCGAGCCCTTCCTTTGACACAGTCCTTCCTTCAGACACAACAACATACCAGTCAATACACAGTGACATGGCAGAGGGCAGGGAAAATTATAGTTTAGTGTGTCTTTTCAAATTCCAGAAATTTTCTCCCAGCTCACTGTTCATGTGTCACAGTTTGTAGTTCAGTTTTAAAACATCAACAGTGAGGTGGAGGGAAGTTTGGGTGTTTGGCGCCACCACTGGCTACTGTGAGGAATAAGTGTGCCTTTTAAAAATTAAGATAAAAAAAACTCATCAGAATCTGTTGGAAGTGTTTTTAGAAAAAATCTGGAAACCAAAGATAGAAATACCAAAACATCTCCATGACCACCACCGTACACTGTACAGTCAAAAAAAACACAGCAAAGAATCACATCATCACCTTTAAGAGGCTCATTTCAACACTAACTTGAATTGTGAATTAAATCAGGATATTGTAAATTGAAATGATTGTTGTTCTATTATATATTCATGTATCCTGAATACAATCACATCAAAGATATGAACCAAGGCATGTCATTACTTTTGCAAGTTGGTGAGCAGCTGGTTGATCCACGGCGTCGATGGATCAATGCAAACTTTCATGCCGTTCTTCCTGGTGACTCTGTGGCGAAAGAGAGGGATTACATCGTGGAGAAATTCTCACATTGCACACATATGAGTAAACCTGTCTCAGCGGTGAGTCAGTACATGTTTTATTTTGATGTACCAGCTGATAACTTTTCCATTTTGTGCAATTTTGTACTTTTTTACTTTCACTTTTAGTTCATAAGGATGTGCCACCTGGAGCCTGGAGCTGATTAGCTTAGCTTAGTAAAGATGCCTAAAACAGGAATATATTGTGCTTTTTGTTCCTATACAACTACTATAGTCTCTTTGCAGATAAAGATTTTACAAATACTGTAAATATGTATATGATAATTTCAAAATTTCAAAAGCCTATCCATAGATAAAAAAAAAGCACCAAAATCATATATAAAATGACTCAGCTCAAGCAGCAGATTAAATACTGCTTTTTACTTTATAATTTTCCCTTAACATTCTGTTATTGCTACTTTTACTCAACTAACACAGAAAAGGGCCACTCTTCAAGTCCTGTTACCTTTTATACTCACTACACTTTGCTTAATAAAGTATTTGTTTCTTTTTTATTAAATCAATCGTGAGTACTCACATGATTTCAGTCCAGCGGCATTGTCCGGAAATAGGAAGCACCTCAATTTTCATGATAGCCTTAAGAGAGATTATTTTAGAGCTGGTCCGTATGCACTTACACCTGGGAGAAGCTGTGAAAAATTCAAATTTAAAAAGCAGTTTAATTATCATGTCATTCTGCTGTGGTTGACAAAACCTCTAACTCAGTGTCCAGCGGTAGCTTTGCTCTTAGAGCTTTCAACCGCATCTCATAATCAGTCATGAGGTGATGTAAATATGGACCTCAGGTCATGTGACGGCTGGTGGTCTATGCTCCATATCATCAAACTCCGTTGACTGATGAAGAACATGAAATGTGGTTGAAAGCTGCAGAAAACGTGTGCCCAATTTGTTTGTTTTTTTGTTTTTTCCTTCAAGGTCAAGAAATACATTTTCACACTCAACACACTCAAAAGTAAATACTTATATTCAACCATTATATTAAAAGATCAACAAAGGTTTGTTCTTTTATTAACATACATATAAGTGGTGTAGTTTGATGTGTTTTACAACACACTAATGAGAGATTTGAAAAGGATTAAACATTAAAATGAGAAAAAGGTTTGAACACAATGAATATAAATGACATGAATATTATATATTTTATGTTAAAATGCCTGCTGAGTGCAAGATATCAAAATTAATAAGTAAAAGCATTTTGGCACTTTATGTTGTCCAACTTATAGATTAGTAAAATATCACTGTATGCAGACGACGCCTTATTGTTTCTTTAACTTTGATTGCAAAAATACTACACCCTCAGAGGAAAACATCTTTGAGACTAGACACCTGAAGAAAAAAGAGCAAGAGTTGGTTTTTAAAAAAATGTAACCATGTCATTGAATGTAAAAGAAAAGTTTCTTACCATGGATAGTCATGATGCAGCAGCAGAGAGTCAGAGCAGCCAGGAGCAGCAGTGGTTTGGGCATCATTTTGGCGGTTGTTTTGATCTTTGAGCACCAAGAGGATGTGAGAATGAAGTGAGAGTGAATAGAGTACAGTCTGGGTTTATAAAGCAGCAAATAAGGAAGTATGTGTAGGAAGAACTCTACACTTTCCTGTCTTGACACAGCAAAATTTAAAAATTGCATTTTTAGGGGCTTCTGCTTAGTGAGCTAAATTTTCGTTCCGTCCTTCTGTGGGTGTATTTTACTCATCTATCAGCCAGGTTTTCTTTATTACAGCAAATAAAATAAATATATGGTTTTACAATTATGTTATATTCACTCACTATTTGGGCTGTTTTTGGATACTAATGCCACAGTGGCACCATGTGGGATGCAAAGTATGGCAGTTGCAAGTATTCCTGCCATCAGACAGGAGTAACCTGTACACTGACTGAATAATTGTCTAGTGCTGACTAATGATAATATGAAGGACAGTGTTAGTAACTGGAGATAAAAAGTTAATTAACACATTTTTTTAGCCTTGAATGTGAATGATGGACTTCAGCTCTCAAACGACATTTCTATATTATCATCCACCAGATCTGATCTGAACTTTTAGACGGAACATTAAATTCCTGGCGGCCTGAGGGTCGTCTTGTCCAGTGCTGTGAACAGTCAACTTGATTAGCAATAACATCATCTAATTTTATTTTATTTTATTCATTTTAGTTGACAGTGACAATGCATATTAATAACATTTCTGAAAATATGCCAGAGTTAGACAGAGAGGCTAATTTTCATCTGTAGTCCCTTGGAGTTGGATAACAAGCAGGAATGAGATAACCGACCTCTTGCATCACCTCACCTGTCTGCCCTATCTTTTTCCTTGGGTAATGGTTATCAGTAATAATAATAATCAATTGTTAATGAGCGGTCATTGAACTGAATATTTTGTGTGAAGGATTTGGAGTTGTTTAAATGCACCTCTGATGACAGCTTGGTAATGAAAATGGAGTAATAAGTGATGTAAGGCATTACTTTTGCCGTACAGTACTTAATAGAATAATGCCATTACAATTAAGTTTTAAACTGATTACAGTTTTCATGTAACTTACCCCAGCACTACTATCTGACATTCAGGGAAGTCCCTGACAATCCCAGACAGCTGGTCGAAGGGGTTCACTGCTGTCCCTGGCCTGACCTTGTATGTGACATGCAGATATTTTTAAACCTCCAGTTTCACATTCAAAATGTAAATCACAGTAAGAAAAGGTTAATTCAAACACCATTTTATCTTGAGCTGCACCAAAGCACAGCACCCAAGCGTCAACTAAGTAGAACAAATGGATTTTATACCAGTGCCAACATTAAAAACATTCTACTAACAGCAGAGGACACCACCTCAAGCTGTTCGATTACAAGTTATGTGTCATCTAGACACAGGATTAGGTCATGATGTGAGAGTGGTTAAATCCAGAGCAGACTCAGGGAACTTCAGCACAGGACAGATAAAGATGACTTAGTTGCATTAGTCTGGATTCAACATGTCCAGAATCAGGAACAGAAAATACTGGAGAGTACCAAGAACCAAACTTGAGCAGAGCTGCACTTCTGTATTTGCCTAGGAGGTCGCTAGCTGATAACCACATCCTTTCTGGTAAATAATTGATTGAGGGGACTGTTATCACCCCCAAAATTAGACTTTAGTTCCTGTTTATGAAAATGAGATGTATATTCCAAGATTAAATTTAGATGAGCTCCGTCGTGTACGGTAAATACTAAACCCTGCTGGGGGAGACCCCCTGAACAGTCACAAGATGGTGGGTGAAGAGAAGAAACCGAAAGTTTAAGATTGAATTATCCATTCGTGATCTAAATGTGGGACCTACCTGGGATATTTTAAGTAATTGTGAAGGATATTTGTTTCACGTACAGTGAAAGTATTCAGACCCCTTTAAATTTTTCACTATTTGTTTCATTGCAGCCATTTGCTAAAATCAAAAAAGTTCATTTTATTCCTCATTAATGTAAACTCAGCACCCCATCTTGACAGAAAAAAAAAAAAAAAAAAAAAAAAAAAAAAAAAAAGAAATGTAGAAATTTTTGCAAATTTATTAAAGAAAAAAAATTGAAATATCACATGGTCATAAGTATTTAGACCCTTTGCTCAGTATTGAGTAGAAGCACTCTTTTGAGCTAGGTCAGCCATGAGTCTTCTTGGGAATGATGCAACAAGTTTTTCACACCTGGATTTGGGGATCCTCTGCCATTCTTCCTTGCAGATCCTCTCCAGTTCTGTCAGGTTGGATGGTGAACATTGGTTGACAGCCATTTTCAGGTCTCTCCAGAGATGCTCAATTGGGTTTAGGTCAGGGCTCTGGCTGGGCCAGTCAAGAATGGTCACAGAGTTGTTCCGAAGCCACTCCTTTGTTATTTTAGCTGTGTGCTTAGGGTCATTGTCTTGTTGGAAGGTGAACCTTCGGCCCAGTCTGAGGTCCTGAGCGCTCTGGAAGAGGTTTTCTTCCAGGATATCTCTGTACTTGGCCACATTCATCTTTCCTTCAATTGCAACCAGTCGTTCTGTCCCTGCAGCTGAAAAACACCCCCATAGCATGATGCTGCCACCACCATGTTTCACTGTTGGGATTGTATTGGGCAGGTGATGAGCAGTGCCTGGTTTTCTACACACATACTGCTTAGAATTAACACCAAAAAGTTCAATCTTGGTCTCATCAGAACAGAGAATCTTATTTCTCATAGTCTGGGAGTCCTTCATGTGTTTTTTGGCAAACTCTATGCGGGCTTTCATATGTCTTGCACGGAGGAGAGGCTTCCGTCAGGCCACTCTGCCATAAAGCCCCGACTGGTGGAGGGCTGCAGTGATAGCTGACTTTGTGGAACTTTCTCCCATCTCCCTACTGTATCTCTGGAGCTCAGCCACAGTGATCTTTGGGTTCTTCTTTACCTCTCTCACCAAGGCTCTTCTCCCACGATTGCTCAGTTTGGCTGGACAGCCAGGTCTAGGAAGAGTTCTGGTCATCCCAAACTTCTTCCATTTAAGGATTATGGAGGCCACTGTGCTGCAGAAATTCTTTTGTAACCTTGGCCAGATCTGTGCCTTGCCACAATTCTGTCTCTGAGCTCCTTGGGCAGTTCCTTTGACCTCATGATTCTCATTTGCTCTGACATGCACTGTGAGCTGTAAGGTCTTATATAGACAGGTGTGTGCCTTTCCTAATCAAGTCCAATCAGTTTAATTAAACACAGCTGGACTCCAATGAAGGAGTAGAACCATCTCAAGGAGGATCAGAAGAAATGGACAGCATGTGAGTTAAATATGAGTGTCACAGCAAAGGGTCTGAATACTTATGACCATGTGATATTAGTTTAGTTTTTCTTTTTTAATAAATTTGCAAAAATTTCTACATTTCAGTTTTTTTCTGTCAAGATGGGGTGCTGAGTTTACATTAATGAGGAATAAAATGAACTTTTTTGATTTTAGCAAATGGCTGCAATGAAACAAAGAGTGAAAATTTAAAGGGGTCTGAATACTTTCCGTACCCACTGTATAATAATAATAAAAGCATTTGACGCGTTATTCCTTATGTGGCTCCATTTGTCCCTGACCACCTCCGAATGTGGCTCAAACAGGCAGGTCGGGGACATGGGAAATGTATGATAAACCATTCGCTCTAAACGGTCTTTTGTGTGCACAGCGTACATCTTTTGTGTCCTGCTTGAGAAAGAATCCCTTTCATACATACATCACACCCATACACTGAAGGAACAGCCAGTCGGGGATCGAACCACCAACCTACTGGTCAGTGAACGACCCACTTGACCTCCTGGACCACAGCTGCCCTAATTGTTCTTGTCTTCTGGAATCTTTCTTTTTTTTAATTATGCAGTAAGGCAGCCCCCCCCTTGACTATTTCACGTGGGGTTTCATTAATTCTTTCTTATTTTCAACAGCACACCATTGTGTTGTCTTGGAAAGTGTTTGGTGAAAGTGTATTGCTGCCCCTTTGAACTGATCGTCAGTCAGCACTGTCAAGTTCTAATATGTCAGCCATTCTTGCCTCCTCCCATTCTCTGCTGCGGTTTATCAAAACGATTGTTCTGTTTTCCCCAGAAAATCACGGCACACCACCCAGTATTGCATAAAAACAAAACAAGCTCAGCATATATATGATAACCTTGGCTGAACGTTTTGGATCTTTGGCACACTTTAATCAAATTCAGCATTTTTCATTTCCCATTTTTCTTGTAAAATTAATTCAATGATTCAAAATCAGGGTTGAGGACACATTTAATTTTCTATCTTTCTGATACAAGACAAATCAACTTTTGTGATTTTACATTGATATTACATTGGTTCTGATTGGTTAAGCTGAGGACAAATGTTCTGCCACATTAAGAAGACTGATTTGGCAGAAAGTGGATTTTCCATCATATCCAAACATGAGGACAACATAGATCGCAAACACAAACACCCAGTATGTTTGATTTTAAAATATTATATTATATTTTGTGCAATCAGCTGACTAAGGACTGAAACAGAACAGATGCGTCACACAGCAACATTTTAATATGCAATCGGAAATGAAAAGAGGTCAAAATTCAGAGGCTACAGTGATCTGACAGTTACTGAAAAAAAAAGCAAGAAAAACAGGGGGAAATGATACAATCAGGTTGTGAGTCACACACATATGCATATAGAATTCCACAGTAACACCATCTCTGCAATAAACAGGAAACGCTAGGTCAAAACAAATCACTGACTGAAAAGATTTGACACAGTTGATCCAGGAACTGATTAGTCGACTAATTATATTTTTTTTTACAGCGTGAAAAAGATTTCCTTTTTTAACAAAAATGTAAAAATAGTTGGTTGTTTTAATCATCTTATTTATTTTAGGCAACTGGTCACGTTGGAGTGTAAATCCATGTTCTGTTCAGACTCATAATATATATCGTATATAGTGAAGACTTTGAAGGAATTTCTTAAAAAGTAATACGTTTATTTTGGCCATAATTACAGTATGAATTCTTGAAAAAAAAAAAACATGTTTCGTGGGGTCAGTGACCTTTAACCTGTGGGATATATTTTAGCTAATCTCACATCAGAACAGTGAAGTCTCATGGATGCAGAAATGCAACAGTCACTTCCTGTGTCACTTTCCCAAACTCTTCAGATTTTATTCCTTGTCAGTGGATCAATGTTTTGGATTCTGATTACGTAGATTATCTCATGACATCGGCACATGTCACAGTTTGGGATATTAGATGCTGAGTGAACATTCGGTTCTTGTTTGGGCAGGTATGAGGTTTGAAGACTGTGTCGGAGAATCCATGAAACGACAAGGTTTGAGGAGAGTTGCCACTCAGTAATAGTGTATGACAGGAATCCTTAACTGGAGGTTTAGGGTAAGAGGAGAACTGCTTCCGCCCAAAACTATGAGCCCCTGCACTGATTTCCCTTTCACCTTAAGCCAAATCTTCTTAAAAAGAAACATTAGCACCACTCAAAGACTCAATTTCACTTCTTGTCAATTTCAAGATGAAACAAAACCTAGAGGAGAACTTAAAGGAGACTGTGCGCTGTGTTACTGCAGAAGCAAAAGTAGAGCAAGAGTAAAGATCGAGCAGAAAATAAGAAAGGTCATGAAAGGTTGTCACAGAATAAACCAACTCAGCCTTCTTCTCATAAGCATGTTCAGGGTACTATACCAGTATGTGCAACAAGTGAAACCAATCTGTGCCCCAACAAAGGAAACATTTGCAAGCATCTCAATTTCCCGATTTTCAATGTCAGAAAGGTCAGCCCACCCACAGAGATGAGTGCAGTGTAAATCAGACTGCTTAGTTCAGCAAGTATTGAAGCCTGCTCAGTGTTTCAGCGAAGTACAGTGCTGCTGGGGAGAAGACAAAACAACAAACAAAATTAAATGCTACTTATCCTCTCCCCACACACATGGAGCAGAGGAGAGACAGGTCAACAACATGTCACATTAAGGGCAATAAAAGCTTTCCCTTAAGTGCCATAAATTCCTCTAAAACCAAGATAAACAGACACCAACCACAAACATCTAAAAGTCAGGCCAAAATATCAACAATTTGGCAACAGTGGGGAAGATGATTGCAGTTTTCTGATGGTAGGGAAGTTCCATGTTTAACAGTCGAGTCTCACAATTGTCTTGTTTTCACTGATAAGCTGATGAATCTCCTCGTTTGCGTCTTCCTTAGAGGAAACTGTCAACCACACACTGTGGTGCTAACACATCTGTATTTAAATGTGACTACCAGTTACAGTTTCTTACTGGTTTTATCATGTAGGATTCTTGACTCACATACAGGAAAACTGCAATATTTTAATGTAACCTACAGTAGGTGAGAGCTGACAAGACTGAGCCGATAAACCAAAGTGTCAACCACAAGTGTGCTGTGCATCAGCAGATGGCAGAAGGTGTGAAAACATGGATTTCCACTTTGTCTGTTGCCTAAAACAAAAGCAAAACTTTCACCCCTTGTTTTTCTGACTGTTGCACCAGGCAGCTGATGACACTGTGCCTACTATGGTTTATAAAATACTTTATAAGGTGTGTTTTCAGCTTATTGCACTGCTCTTAAGTGACCAAATGTCTTCTTGTTTAATGGTTTGGCAAATATCATATATGTGAGGAGTAACTTGTAATGTTATTGTAGTTGAAGTTAGCATGTGTGCTAATGTTATACTGTAAAACCACAGTGTAAAACATATTCTAACCTTGTGTTTTAAATTGGTTCTGCAGAATATGAACAGACTTCAGAACAGCTTCTCCCTCAGACTGTCTGCTTCATGTGAACTGTGTCACACACGAAGACTGATGATTAATGGCTCCTGGACTTTTTGCACCTCACCTCAATGACTTATGGACGGCTGCAATAGCTTACAGTCAACCTGTCAGGCTCACTTAGCTATGAAGTATTATTTTTACATTTTTACTATAATTTATACGTGTTACTAAATAAGATTTATCCACCTCTCTTTATTATGCAGACTTTTATTTTTAATTTGTCACTTACAGTTGATTGTAAATTGCACACATTATTTAATTCATCCATTTATTACATTCTTTTGTACACGTCTCCAGTGGTGTAAATTGTTGAAATTAATGTAGTTTTAATGTGAAATAAAGTTTTTTATGAAGCTTTGCTTTGTTGATGGTTTTTGAATTTTGACAGTAGCAGCACACACAGTATAGAAATCACAACACATTGAAGTTTTCCTGAATTTGTAATTAATCACAAGACTTTCTATGTTGGCTTTAATCAACAACAAACATGATAGAAATGTTTAAATGTGTCCGTCCTTCAACAGTGATAATCAATCAATACAGTATCTAGAGATAGATACTAGGAGTTTGTGCTTTTCTAATTTGTCTTGTGCAAATACCAATTTAAATAATGAAAACAGTAATTCACCAACCTGACCTGTTAAAACAATTAAGTTGTCATCGAATACATCTGTCTCTGAGGTCACAGCATCACACATTTATTACGAGTCTCGTTTTGCTCCAGGTTGCAGTTCTGGTGGGTCAGTCCCATCTGTTTCCTACTGAACACCATTTTGATGTTAAATTGGTCAATACTTTCACCAGTGAAGGTGGGGACTTTTTGAGACTCTTATTTTGAAAGTGTCCATGCTTCTGTGTTTGGCTGTATAAATTGCATAAAGTTTTGGACAACAAAGCCAATAATTCCCTCTTACCATGTTGAGACTTTTATTTTTTATTTCCAAATCATCGAGATGGTGTTTGTGTGTTTCTGACAATATATATATGTGTGTGTGTGTGTGTGTGTGTGTGTGTGTGTGTGTGTGTGTGTGTGTGTGTGTGTGTGTGTGTGTGTGTGTGTGTGTGTTGAAGACGCAATAGTAGAGCTCCAAAGAGGGTTTGGTTGTTTTGAAGACGTCTCCTCATTCAATTTTTTCACCTTTTGTCAACATTTACATTGCCATGGTTACTCAAATCGCTAAGAATATATATATATATATTGTCTAGGTTTTCTCAAAGCTGCAGGACTAGTTACACGCCGAAATTTCAATACAGAAGATGACTAAGACAAATAAGTGTGCAGAATAATAATATATGCCTTCAAGGCTATTGAAGGCACATAACTAGGAAATTCCTGAAGAGATTTTGCTCTTCTTCAGCTCAGGAGACAAAACTGTGATTCTCATTTCAGCTTCACTTTAGTTTCTATTTTGTTTGAAATGCTGTTTCTCATATTTTTCTCCTAAAATTCACTTGAATTTGATTTGACAAAATATCAGGAACATTTCTCAGTATATGCCAGTACACTTAAACATTACCACAATTACAATGACAGCCTCCACAATGACAATAAAAGACAAACACTTGAGTTAAGACGTGGTGGATCACAGTTAATCACAAATATCTATCAGCTGTCAGGATAGGTGCATGAATGTCTGCTTCAGTTGAGGACTGGTTTGAGTATTAAATGAATAATCTTCTATATGACAAATATGTGTCTACACATTTTGTATATGTCACGTTATCTTAACTTGAACTATCACAACGTCTTGATGGACAATGTATTAACTAACATTAACGCTGCGCATTACATTAATTCAGATCACTTAAACTGGGTCACGTGCCAGAAACACAAACCAAACATTGTTAGATTGACATAGATTAAATTCACCTTTTTATTGGGCTTTGACTGAACATCTCCACAGGCTAACCCAGGTTGACACAGGTCACCTTCCCAGCAGGGCCAGGTATCATTAGCATAGCAATCGCTAAGTTAACTAAGCTAACGCTAGCACTAGCTGGCTACCTTGGTTAGCAAGGTGCATCTTCACCTGAACTATGATATTAACAAGGGTTGCTAATTTTGGCTAGCAAAGAAATAGGCTAAAAACAAAATGTTCTTACTGGAAAAAATTGAACCACTGACTCCTCTGAGTGTCTTTCAGAACAACTGAACGCCGAATAAGACATTTTCAGGCAGACAACATGTTGGAGCTAACTTTGATGAACTGAAAACACTATGACAAGTCAAATGTCCGACACATCGCTCCGGCCTCTATCCGGATTAACAGACAGGTCCCCCTGTGTGCCAATCATGTGGTAGTCACACCCTAAACCCACTCTGCTTTAACGTCTATTTTCTTTTAAATGGGACCATCAATTGAAAAATTAACATCATGTTGTATTGAAGAAAACTTCAAACTAGAGATTCAGACCATAAATACATAACGAAAAGGTTTACTGAGGTAACAAATCAAGTGACAAGTAGGGTAATTTCCCAAAAGACTTCAATCGAACTTCTTTTTGCAATCAGTGGAGTCGCCCCCTGATGGTCATTTGATAGAGTGCAAGTTTAAGGCATTTCCGCATTGGCTTCATTTTCCAGAATCGGCGTTGACATCCATTTTTATATACAGTCTATGGTCACCACTCTATGTGCTGATAGGAATTTCTCATGGTAGATTTTTTCACCTGTTACAGAGAGATTTTTTTTTCACATTTAGAGCACACTGGACCAGGTTGAGATAAAAAAAAAAACCCTTCACTTTGACTTGTCAAGTTTGGAGGGGTTTATCCCAGACAAGCTGAAGACTCTTTAAATCAGATCTGTGAAACCTCTATTCATGAAAACACAAAACAAAGCAGTTTTCACTGTGTTTTTCACATCCATACCATAACCAACGATAAGGACTCTTTAAAACACAGTTTAAAGACTTTTTAGCATGCCTGGTATAATTTAGTCCTGATTTGACAAATCTACATGTAAGTGTATTGTTTTTGACCAGATGTGGTCTGGATGTGAAAAAAGCAGTGAAATCAACCTTTTTTAAATTTTTATTTTTTATCATTTTCACACATAGAATACAAGTTTCACAAATCAGAAAGTGTATTTTAAAGAGTCTCCAGTTTCTTTGGTGTAATCTATTGCAGATTTGACCAGTTTAAGTACTGTGGGTTCTTTTATCTGGTCTTTTCTTTTCATAAATGTGAAAGTGTGCTTCAAACAGCTTTAACCACAATGTCTACCACATTTTCACAACATTAAGAGGCGTAAGAATAATGGAGAACTGGTTGCTCAGTATTGTAATTTAATTCTCTGCTTAACTGCCCAATCTAAAACTAACTTCTGCATCTTACAGTATGTAAATTTACATGCAGGAGCTTATGAAAAGGAAACACATGGAGTATCACTGGAATTAAGAGTATTTTGGTCCACCAGAGGGCTCTGTTGTACTGTAGCCAGTGAGAATTTAGTTTGTGTGTGTGTGTGTGTGTGTGTGTGTGTGTGGGAGAAAACAAGTCATTTGATAACGTTACCTTGTGATCTAGGAAATTGTGGAGGCAAATCTTCACTGATTTGGGTGTTTTATAGACCATATACGATTAAAAGATAATGTCTATGATAATGTAGATAATCATTATAGAATTAAATGTTAAACAGTAACATATGGGCGCTGTAGTGGAAAACATTGCAAATACACTTCAGTACCGTTCTTCCTGTACCCTTTCAAAGCCGTTTACCGAATATGGAGTTGTGATTCTCTAATGTTTTGTAAAAGTTAAACATCTATTCCTCTGTTCCTTAGAGATACCATAACTTGATGAGATGCACCTGCATGAGACATGTATAAAAGTTAAGCTGAGAGGAAGCTGCTCTCAGCCTTCAACATCCTATGTATGTTTCTTAAGGTTTCTCACATTCCATGTCACTGGTTGTCGTCCACTAGCAAGTGTGTTGAATAAATTCACAGGAGACCTTTTCTCGAGTCAGTCCATTATTTAGAGAAATTGCCACCATAGGAGGAATATAATCTATTTATCTATCTTCTATCCATCCTCTTACACATCCATCGATCAGAAAGCAGACCTGTTATTTCTTCACAGCACATGTGGGCTCTTACTGCTCTCTTGGCCTGGTCTCTGATGAAAAAAAAATAAACAAAATTTAATCTCAATGAAACTGACCTGGTAAAATAAAGGGAAATATAAAGAAAAGAGCAAAAGCAAAACATATGTTACAGCAATTAAACCGGCTTTCTGTAAAGATAATCTGCAATAAATAACCAACAAATTTGCTATAAACATTTACTTAATCAACAACAAACATGATAGAAATGTTTAAATGTGGATCTAGAGATAGATACTAGAGTTTGTGCTTTTCTAATTAGTCTTATGTACTTACCAATTTAAATAATGAAAACACTAATTCACCAAAGTGTCCTGTTAGATTCATCATGAGGCAGATGGTAAATATGAAAACATACTCAAACATACTCAGTACAATTTAATGACAGGTTTATTTATTAAACACCTTTTCAATGACAACAATGAAGTGCTGAATAAAACTAATGTACATGAGCTGTACTACACTGACAACTGCTTCACAATCTGAACTGTCAATGTTCAGTTCACACTAAAGAGTGCGTGAGGTGAATACATCCGTCTCCGAGGTCACAGCAGCACATCCGGTGAGTCAGTTCCATCAGTTTCCTACTGAACACCGTTTTCATGTTAAACTGGTCAATACTTTCACCTGTGAAGGTGGTGACTGTGCTAGAGCTGAACAGGTTCTGCTCTTCAAATGTTGTTACTATCATCCATCAACAACAGTAGAAATGAAGTAAAAGGCAAGAAACTGAATCTATGAACACTGAGGACAGAGAATAATAAACACAAGAAAATTCCTGGAGAACTTTTGAATGTTCCTGCTGCTTGGTGCGTGAACTTCACTCCTCATGTTTCAATCTGCACAAAGGACGTTACTTTCAGCTTCATTTATGTCGTAGAGACTCATCCTGACACTGATCTCAGTCACTGCAGTCTCTCTCCAGGGCTCCTCACCCTGTGATAGTGACTCATGTGATGACCTTAGTTTTCTCAACCGATGCCCATCCATCCACTGTACCACAGCACATGATGTAAGCCGCAAAAATAAAAAAAGCACACATTACAAATTAATTCTTACACACACTAGCAGCATTAGCATAACTGCTACTGCTAGGTGCTAATGCTAGCAAGCTAGCCCCCCACTTGTTATCTTGTAATCTGTTTGTCCCAGATAAACCAATAAAGAAACAAACAAAGACACAGGGAAAGAAGAAATGCTTTGTGGACGTCTGTGTGCAGAGATAAAGAGCAGAAAACTGGAAAACTCAGTGAGCAACATTCCCAGTGTGTGACACTGACAAGTACAAATTTTGATCCTTGTCACTTCAGTGTCACACTGTGGGAACTTTTGACCAGAGTTTTACTGTTTCCTGCTCTGCATCACAACACAGATGTTGACAAATCCATTTCTTCTTTTACAGTGTCTTTCTTTAAAATTGATCATTTGTTGAGTTTTGATTCAGACTGTCAACAAATACAAATCTGCTCAGTTGTCATGGAGACCAGTAAGTGTTAGAAATCATGTGATATCTCCATAACAACCAACTAACTAACTGAGCTGCATCATTTAGGTAGACCATGAGATGTGGTTTGTTGATGGTTTTTATGGAGTGTGTCTGGTATGAATTTTAACAGTAGCAGCAGCACAGTATAGAAATCACAACACACTGAAGTTTTTCCTGAATTTATAATTAATCAAAGACTTTCTATGTTGCTTTAATAAAATAATCTTATCATCAACTTGTAGCAGTTTGTTTCTACATTTTCTGTTGAACTTCATCTCACGCTGTTAAAACAAACCGCCACAAGATGGCGGTCTTGACTTCATTCTGGACCTTGTATCTTTGCTCCGTCCCAAACACTATAGGTGTGTGTTAGTAGCTTAGAATGATCATTAATATTCTAAATAATAACTGCATATATTTAGCTATATATTTAGCTATATGTATATGTTTCTAGACTTTTTTTTTTTTAAAGGTTGAGAGATTTAAGAGAGCGTTAAAATTTGAAAAAAGTAACTCCTGTGGCACAGAACAACAGAGAAATGTTGATATTAATCCGCCAAGTGACAGCAGCCCATTTAAAGTACGTTAGACTGACAGAGAACTATGTTGTTTTGCGGAGGAAAAACATCTACACTTAAGCTAGGTGCTTTTACTGGCTAGGTAAACATTTATAGTCGTTTTATTTTAACTCTGGTTTGATGATGAGTAATCACAAAACTAAGGTGTTAAAGTTAACGAACATTACTAATTTTTTAAAGGCTAAAGTTATCCTACTGTAGGGCCCGGTGCGTTTACCTGTAGTGATTAAACTTTTCAACAGGAAGGCTAGCGGGTACATATCCCTGTAGCTCGCGGACAGTAATAGTAGGCCGACCTTCCGGCAGGTAAGCTACACCTGTGGCGCTGACTGACCTTCATATCAGCGCTGAGCGGACTGAGCTTGTCTGGGGCGCACCGACTGCGCATGACCGCCGGTGAACAACTTGCTGCAGAAGTGGGCAAGTACAAAGAGGCTGCTGGTGGTGCAGACGGGACGAGCCGTGTTCCGCGGGGCTAAAAACGTGTAACCGTGTACACTTTTACCTGACGTTATTACATTATTCGGACGATTAATGTAGAAGAGTTTGACTCCAAGGACGAGCAGCTGAGTCAACAGAGAGGTGGAGTTGCATTTAAGTCCAAGGAGAGCCCGGGGGACACTTGGAGTCGGGTAAGTGAAACGCTTTGCAGTCGCATGGAGCTTCTGATACATGCAAAGGGGTAAATTAATGTCATCCTCCTTAACGCATAAAAGATATTGAGGATATTTTGTGATTATAGAAGCATGCACGAGCCCTTGGTTGAGTTATTTGGATACGTTCAACGTGCTTTCCATAGCGTGTTCCCGGTCAGGTGGTCCTGCAGAGACCAGACCAGACAATCCCATGAAGCGCTGCTGGTTAAGCAGGATTATGTTTAAAGTCATATGGTGTTTGTCGTATCTGCTCTGTCTGGTAATCTGGTGTGGGGGGTTTTTTTGTTTGTTTTTTTTCCCTCCCCGACTGCACACACAAGCATGTTCGCGCCACACAGGTGTAATGCTGCAGTATGAGTTGAACTTTGAGCTCCAAGTGCAAGCAAGCAAATGTGGTGTAGGAGCATAAAAGGAGGGTAAGAAAAGTGTAACTTTTGAGGCTTATGGTGCTGGTTTCCTTGAGGGATTTTGCTCTTCAAACAGTGACCCACCTCTTTCATGTGACCTGCGTGGTAATCCCCTCACTATTATATGATCCATACTGACTCATCTTTGCCTGGGATTTAACAGTTTAAATCAGGGTTCACCACAGATTCCTCACCTCAAGCCTTTAAAAAGAATCTAACAGCTTCTTTCTTTCATCCCACTCATTTTCATTGCCTCCTCCTCCTCAGAGCTTGAAGTACAGTCCAGTGCTTGACTCTTAACAAAAGCCTCTTTCTAGGCCACTGAAAGGGACTGTCATCAACTTTTGAAATGTTACATACAGTGTAAAAGAAGCTGCTGTTGGTCATATCTGGTGTCCAGCCTCCAAACCGTACGGCGGAGTTGCTTTTCTTCTTCTACTCCTCTGGGATTTGGCGTGCCACTACCTCTTTTCTTACTGTCAGAAGTTGTGTTGGCGGAGCTGAGGGCATTTCAGGATCAGAACAGTGGGGACACAGACCTGGATGGTGGTCCCTATTGTGCTGGTGAAGAGCTGGGGTCAAATAGAGGGCTCTGCCATTTTCTCCTGACTCTGAGGCTTTTTCCACTTTTCCTTTTTGGAGATAAAGCGCTGAATTGATATGTCAAGGGGAAGAATATCAGCATTGTGCCAACGGTTTAATGAAATTCTTAGGCTTCCAGTGTGGCACTTTTGGCATATCCCTGAATCCATTTTTCTACACTTGGGTATAATAAGTACAGATTGCAAACAGTGATTTCATTCAGTAGACCAAACAAAGCATTCCTTCAGATATAAAAGTCTCAAACCTGGTGATCTTTTTGAACAGTCACTGTGGGAAAGTGTCTTATTTTCTAAAAATTACTCAAAAATTTCTTCTCTTTTTTTCTGGCTATACTGGTTCAACTCCATTATTAGAGGATTTGGCTGCCTTATCTTGCTTAACATTGATCCACAGGCTTAATTTATACTAATAATTCAAGGTTCAATGTATTCATTTATAAAAACACAGACATTTTAGCATCAAACCAGCACTGATTTACAAAACCTTGGATTGTAATTCTGAATTTCGGTTGTACTTCATGAGTTATACACTGTACCCATACTTTTCCTGTCATGCAGGTACATTCTTTTGACAGGGCACTTGATTTTTTTTATTTTTTTTATTACACCAAGTAACATTGAACACATTTCTATTTCATTTCATGGATAAAATATTAGAAACACCCCTCAGTTTAACGCAATGCAGCTAAAAAAAACACCACAAACCTCCAAGATGACCATTAAGTTGATTCAGTATCTCTTTTCTTGGCAGGGCTGTTGTATTAGACCACATTATTTTTTTAGTTAGTGAGTCTAATAAACTGGCAGTTGATGTATATTTACATTTTCAAAGTGGTAAAGTTAAATCTCAGTAAGAGGCTTTTTTCTTTTTCTGCTCACCAGTTCTTGGCAGTGGAGCCAAAGAGTTTGTTCTAGACACTGTAACCAGCAGATCCGTCTTGTTTTGTGCTGCGACCACCATGGTGCAACGTAAATACTGACAATATGTCTTCAGTGTGTTGTCAGTCTGTTCATCGGCCTGCACGTTCTTGAGCATCAATGATCAGAGGACAATACATTAAGCATTTAATGTTCCTGCTGTATAAGTTCACAATGAGGAAAAACACTTAGGGAAAGTATTTATATTGTCAAAGTCAGCTTTGTTATATTTTGCTTAAAAATGACTGAATTATTCTAAAAAACGTCCTGTTTTCAACTAATTGATTCATCGTTTCAGCTCTGAAAACTGATTCTTAGCATAATTACACTCTCATGTGCTTCTTGTTTACTTCACTAACTTTTCTCTGAGTTCAGACTTACTTCTGTTCTTACTGTAACAAGCTTAGTGTTAAATCTGTACATTTGTGCACGTCCCCCAGCAACACCGGTGAGAGGCATTCCTCAGCTTCTCACTGGTCCCCCATTAACACATAAGCAGATCTGGTGGAAGCAGCCTCAGCCTGGCGTTGCTTGGTACATCAGGCTTAGCGGCACTCCGGGTCCACATCATCAGGCCGGTCATTCAGCCTTTGTGGACATATGGCAGAGGTCTCTCAATTAACACCTCGGCGAGACGAGCCTTCTGTCCACATGATCAAAGCCTGGCCTCCGCTGCTCAGATGTGTCACCCCCTCCTCACCCCTCCACCTCCCCAGCCACCACCTCCCTGTGATTATGACTCCCATCCCTCCACTGTTTGTTTAGAGAAAATGACTTCCACTCCACTGCGCCGTCTGAGCGGGTTGCACGTCAACTCCTGCCTTGCTTTTCTTGTGCCTGTGCAGTTTTTGTGGAGTCCTCGCCGTAGTGTTTTCTCTGTAATTTTATGCAGAGGGGGTGCTGAGTTGTAATTTTAGTTTAGGTGGAACATCTGTGCATGCCTCTGACCCGTTTGTGCTTCTCTTGCATGTTTCATAGCTAAAAATACTGCATTTTTTTGTGTGCTTTAACTTGGAAAGATTTTTTTAATTTATTTTTTTCTGTGAGAGCTTCACTGCTGTATAACCCAGAGGAAACCGCTCTTACTGCTCTGTGTATGACTGTGGAGGTGAAGGGAGTTGTTACAGCTGCTCAGGTCTGTAAGTGTGGGATGAAGACCTACATGAGCCTCAGGGACTGACCTGTTATTACAAGATCAAGTCTACTTTAAATACTAAATCCACCGAAGCAAACTGCAAAAACCAAACCTTGCTGAGAACTGCACCGAGGAACATATTTCATGCAAACTACATCAGTTTAGCAAGACATCCGAGTATTTTACATATATCGCATAAGTAGCCTTCAGGCGTGGATGTGTGAAATATAAAACAACAAGGCCAGCAAAGCAGACTTTAAATGGACTTGATTAATTTAATAAAAACAAAAAAGGAAAAGTCAAGCTTCAGGGAATCCTCCTAAAAGATTTCTAGCAGCCTGGGGCAGCTGCCAGGGCAGCACCGCATTGTTTGCTAGGAAGTCATTACTGCAGTGATCAAAGCTCTGGCAAAAATGCTCCAAAAATCTTTTTAAACCAGAGCTTGCTGGATTTAGGAGCTTAACAGAGTCGGAGTGGCCTGAGATGGATTGCGAGACATTTGTGTTGGCTGGGTTTGGTTTTTTTTTTTCATGCACTCACAAATATTAGATAGAATGATGTCAGGCGTATTAGACAAACATATGTTTTTTAAATTGTGATGTAAACAAGGTATGGATCTCTCTTGAGTCGCAGCAGTGTGTAAAGATTGTCATTTTGAATGGCTGGTCATTGGACACTGTTAACCTAAGAATGGTCCATTATTTTTGATTTACTGTTATTTGAATGGAGTGCCAAGATTAATTAAAAACCAAACCAACAGAATAAACACGTCTTGAGTAGATGCCACATAGCGCATTCTATTGTTGACTTCATCAAATATTATTTTTAGCGATGTGAGGTGTTGAGTCCTGTTTTGGAATTAATATTTTTAAAGGTTTTTCATATTTATATGATAATTTCCCCCCGTTTCCAGTCTTTCTGCTAACCTAAATTAGCTGGCTGCTGGGCTTAGCATCATATTTTAGCCTACAAATTTGAGAGCTATGTAACTCTCGGCAAAAAAAAAAAACAAGTAAGTGTATTCCCCAAATTTGAAGGGGCACTCAGAGTGCAGACCTCTGCTGAGGCCAATGTCAAACAAGATACACCAGATTTCAATTAAATAAATTAAAATTTAACAGTAAATGATGCAGATCTGCCCCAAAATTCTAGTACTTTTTTTTTTCCATAATTCTGCTTAAAAACATACAAACAAACAGATATGGGTGAAAATATTTGGCAGAGGTAAATATTAATCTTCCCTCTTAACCCTTTTCATTGAGGTAACAATATGGCCTTTCCTCTCGCTGATGATAGACTTGACACCCTTGTTTGCAGACTGTATATCTGAAGACCCCATCAGTGGCATCTGCTGAGGCTGTGAACCAAGTTAACTGAAATTCTTGCAAACCTGCGTTTCAGCTAGTGCATCACTTATCCCCACTGTGGCATTATAGAGAGACAAAGGACAAATTCATGAAACTCTTAAGTTCGCAACCTGTCACGTTACATGTCAGAATGTGTCCACTAAAGAATCCTTGACTGAAACGTTCCCTCTTTCTGACTTGGATCGGCTTTCATCTATTTGAGGATCTGGTCGTTTTTTCAGCTGTACGGAGAATCGTCCCGATATATTCGCTCCTGCGTGCTTCAACTTGTGTGAGGTTTCTGCTTGGGAGGAAGAAATTGTCGCGGCAAACATGAATGAGTGAAGGTATTTCTCTTGTGTAGCTGGGATTAACCCCCGGCTAAACCTTGAAGTGTGTTTCACAAAGATGTTTTGTTTCCTGGTATGTTAATCCCTGTGCTTTCATTCACGCCTCCTCTCAGTCGTCACATGCTCCTTATATCAGAGATCATCAGGAGGAATCACTGACGTTTGCAAATTAATTTGTTTGAATGAGTTTCCTCGTCTCACAGATGATTTCATTTCTCTTGAATCGTTTCCCCAACCTTTGCACACCTGACCTCTCAGTAACACCCGCTGAGTTGTTTGGATAGTAGCTAGATATTATTCAGACCTTCCTTTCATAAACATTGCTGAATCACAATGATATAAACTTTGACCACACTCTCTCTGACGTGCTCTACCCAGCATGTTAACCCAACACACAGCTGCTAGTGTCTTGAACCAGACAAAAGTAAAGGTTTTTGAAGAACTCATTAATAAACTTTGTTTTTTTTTTTTTAGAGATTTCTTATGAAGATGGGTGAGTGTCGACTTTGCTTGTGGGTCCCTAGTGGACATGACTTTGTGCTTCGGTCTTTCGTGGCCTGAGCTAGAGCTTGTGGGCTGATCCTTGTGGATTAAACTAATTACACATCGAAATGAAACCCTGAAGTGAAAGCACGGTGCTTGACACGGCTTGCTGGAAAATATTTGTTTTGATATTTGACCATAATGGGAGGAGTGGCAGAAAAAAAACAGAATGTGGCGACACAGGAAACCCCAATTATCTTTCAATGCCTTACCCATGCTTCAAGGCAAACGCAGATGATTTTCACTGAACTATCGCTTACAGAGAAGAAGGCTCTGCTGATGTTAAATTGTCTGATATGTAATCTCTTTGGGCAGGATCAGAGTCAGGGTTTCTGCTACAGTTTCACCTACTTCAAGCTGCACGGTGAAGGGAAAATCTAATGTTCAAATCACAATGAATTTGTTCTTAACTCTGTATTCTGTACAGGCAAACACTTAAAATGGACAAATACTTCTGGAAATTATCCGTCACTGGAGGCATGTTAACTTTGGCTAATATGATGTTGAGACTGGTTATTAAAGTGTTTTCTATGTGGAATAAAAATTTTAAATCTTTTTACGATAACTTAGTGAACTCTGCAGAAACAGTGAAAATGCTTCAGGTAGGTGTAGAGTTATCATCCCAGTCAGCAGTGCCTTTGGTCCCTTTCTTCTAACCACAAAACTCTGAGCTTCTTTCTATCTGTGCAGTGCAGCAGAAATGATAGAGATCAACAAAACATTCTGCGTTCCTTCGTACCAAACATCCATGGCTGTCTGTGTCTGAAGGAAGTGTCAGTTTTTTAGGAGCAGCTCCCCCCTCAGCTTGTCATTATTCCTCTCCATCCACTTGCGAGTGAAAGGTGAGTCGTCTGAAAAACGGAGGAGTGAAATTCCTGCCTGTTTCTTATACGTTAAGCAGGACAAGGCAGGTGCAGAGGGAATTCAGGGCTCAATTGATACTGTGATAATCCCTCAGCTATGCAGGCATGCACAGACTTTTGCCTGTCAAGTTGAAGCATCCCACAAGAAGTTCAGTCTGATTCAATTTAGCCAGAACTTAACCCTCATCAGGAGAGCTAACCAGCTGTAAACAGGTGGCGTGCGGGGCCTTGTTTACCAAAAATACCACATTCTGTTTATGAAATAATGAACCGAGTGCCGTATGTTCTCCACGAGGCGTACATGCAGTGGAAACTCTTTGCTCTCTGTTTGTTTTATTAGGGAAAATTCACAACGCAGTGACATAAGTAAAGAAGAGTCTAAAGTCAGATAAGTGACTCCTTAATCTTAGTTAAATAACAATATCTGCCAAAAGCCAGCTAACATTAGCCACCAAAAGCTACCAAACCAAGTAGGGCTGCTGTAGAAAGATTAAACAAGGGTGCATTTTATTGCTTATAAATGAAACTATTCTGTCTAATACGTAGGTTTTGTTAGTTCCTTCAAAAATTGCACAGTCACACTTTGATCTGTTTAATGACACGTTCAGTCAAAGTGCTAAAGAAAGGTAGGATGTATGATGCAAGATGAGAACCCCTTTTCTGGGGTTCTCATCTTGCATGAGCAATCAATTAATTGACAAAAGAGTCATCTGCAGAAATTTTTAAGTGTTTAAATTATTAATTTTTTTTATATAAATACCAGAGATTCACCAGTTCAAGCTTCTCAAAGCTTTTCCAATGATGGCACATTGAATATCCTTGTGTTTGGACTGTTGGAAAAAACAACAATTTGAAGCCGTTACCTCAGGCTTTCAATGTGTTAGTTTTTTTTTTTTTTAATGGAGCAAATGATGGATTGAGAAAATAATTAGCAGATTTATCAATAACAAAACTATTGGAATCCTTTCCATCTTCTCCACTGTAGTCAAAGAAAGCGAACTGCGGTGAACAGGGCCCTGAGGGTGGTGTGTGTCATTCTCAATAGATACATATTGGGTGGAGTATCACTTTAATGAGAGGTGAGGCGTTCCACAGTCTATTAGAAACACTCCCAGTGTCTCCACACTCCCATAATCCTCTGCACCACCACATAAAGAGCTGCTGAATTTGTGTCCTGCCAGGGATGCCACTGTTTACGGCTGAGAGAGTCCCAGACCCTCGGCTCGCTAGTCACCAGGCTGCTCATATTACAGTCTCCCTCACTGGCTGGTATTGTCAGGTTACAGTGTGTGTGTGTGTCTGTGTGTGTGTGTGTGAGCGGCTGTGTTGTGATTGGCTCTTGCTCAGCCGTGTGAGACAGCGCCGGGTGACGTCTCCGTGTTAATCCCTCATTTCTCTCCGGGATGTTTTCTCTCTGGTCGTACTGGGAGCTGTGTGTGTTTGTGTGTGTGTGGGAGATGCATTCACTAAGTAACTTTGAGACTTTCACAACATGAGGAAGGTGAGTTTGAGTCTGAAGTTGCTAATACAACTGTTGCGTTACTTTCCTGAGACGTCTTAATTTTTTTTTTTGAGTTGCGTATTTGGATCCATACGTCCTGCTGATGCCAACAGCTTTTTGTTTTGTTTTATTCATAGTGTGCGTGCTCAGAGCCGCCACTGAACACTGCATTCAACTCTTATGTTTATGCAGAAGCTAAAGGCAAACTTCCAGAGGACACAGGAAAAATCCTCTTATTTTGTAGATTACACTTCATGTTCTAAATGTTGTGTCCTGTCTCCTGGTTTTGATGGAGGGGTTTTTGGGAGTCTTTTATCTTGTTTCCAGAAACAGAGATAAGCTGGATATGCTACCTGGAGTACTGCGACAGAAACCAGGACACTGTTGCGTAAAGAGCTTTCTGTACATTCTTCATTCCTATTGAAGATTGTGACTGAGATGGTGAGACAGAAGACTCAGCTGTGCGACATATGATCAGAAACATGGATACAATAAGAATCATGAATACTTGGATATGAATAATCAGGCTTCTCATGTTCCATGTAGACGTCATATCCTGAATATGATGAAAACCAGGATACTGATCTGCGTGTAATGTAAAGTAAATGCACTTAAGTTGCAAAGTTTTACTGTTTGACTATCGTTTCTGCAGCTGTGACATTTTACAAATAGTAACATGTTGGATAGAGCTTCATCTAATTCTGTTGTGGTTGGTGTATCAGTGAGACGTTGTGAACTGGATCGAGGGGTTTGGTCAAGGCTTTGTGGGTGAGGGGGGGGGGGGGGGGGGGGGGGGGGGGGGGGGGCTCTGTTGTGTCTACAGCTGCTGCTCTACATATCCCTGGTGAAGATCCGGTCACTGTGACCTCGGGGCTGGCTGAGCCTCCGCCCTTTTGGCTGGCATGTGCAGCTGGCTGCACAGAAATTGGTATGTTGTGGTCTTTCCTTAACAAGACATTTCTTTGTTACCTTGTCTGAGGATGATCACAGACCTGACTTGTTTGTTGTGGTTCGGACAGACCTGACAGTTTGGTTTGTTTCTCTCAGGCTGGTGTGAAAGCTGTCGGTTGAGCTCCGATGCAGATTAAACTATCTGACCAAGATGCACCCTTTTTGTTTTTTTTATTAGCATAAGAGTTTACAGACATGGCACCTGGCATCTTGGAGCTCGACCAATGAGTTAGCCAGGATGATAAAATCAGCTTATTGCAGCTAAATCAGTGTATATGTCAGCAGATAAGATATCCAGCTTTGAGATGTGGTTGTCTCCTCAAAGTTGATGAATTAATGCATCCGTCAAGAAGAACCAGAGTTGTTCAGTTTTTTTAATTGACTTACTGCGCTTTTTTTCCCCTTTTGTTCTAAGTTGCGTCACAGCACAGAGAACTTTTCAATGACAGAGGTAGAGACAGGTGATGGAAACTGAGCGCAGCACAACACTGGACAATGTGAGACTGGTTTTTCTTATTCTTACTTTTTTTTGATTGTTTTATTTATGAATTTCTCATATCGGAACAAGCAGAGCCGCAATAAACAAAAATAGACAGAGCACCCATTACAAGAGACAAGACACAAGGGATTCATAGCAAGAAATCACAAGAGAAAAATATCTACCAATAAGGTCACTGGTTCTCAGTGTTAAGCCGCCAGCCTGCGAGAATAAGTTTACTTAGACGTTTCTGCGGCGGTAATTAGACGGACACTTGGGATACAACATGGATAATGAAATACAGACATTACTGACCTTGTTGTCTTTGCTGGCAGCTGTTCTGTAGTTAAATTCAGCATTTTAACACTGCAGCTGTCTTTGCTGTTCAGTATGTTTTTTGCAACTAATCAACTGCAGAGAAGATAATCTGCTTCCTGTTTACACCGGCTCACGCATGCACAGTGTACGTGATTGCTCAGGTATTGTATTCGTTTTCAGGTGCGGTAGTATGGACGGAGATCGGGTCAGATACGCAGCTAAAATGGTCGTCAGGACAGAGATCTTTTTCGTCGGTGTCAAAACCACTGAGTAAAACTCTTACAAGCTGCGGTGACAGATTTTTCTTGACAAGCTTTTAAATCTGAAATGATGGTGTGGGGCAGTTTGGACTTTTCCTCTTTCACTGGTCATGTGACAAACTAGTTAGGACATCACTACAGACGGGTAAAGACAGCAAAAACTCTGAAGTGGTCCTGAAGTCTGAGGCCACATGCCTTTTTTATAGAGTGCATCAGCGTCTTCCCGAAGAAGGTTGGGCGTTTCTCAGTAAACTGTTAAACTGCAGCAGTAAATGATTTCCTCCTGCGGGCGGTGGGGCTGTGTTTACAGTGGGGATTGACTCCCCGGTGACACCATTGATCTTTATCTGCTGGTGCTGAAGCTTCTGTGCACATGAAGGCCTGCTGTCATCGCGCCACATGGGGAGCTTTTTTTAGTACGAGGCTGCATCTCACCTCGTCACATGAGTTATAGAGATAATACTTGTGTAATCTGTAATCAACACGTAGGTGACGGAGGCTTCTGTTGATGCGTTCGGGTGTTGACTTTGAAATGTTGTTCTTGGACCGTGCGGCCTCAGTCCTCACCGCTGTGCTGCAGTGAAGTCGGCTTGACAATGGCGCTCGCGCCCTCTCAGGTTTCAGTTTCCACAAAGTGAGGGGCAGATCACCATGGCAACGCCGTCCACAGGTTCCCTGACCTATCCCCTGTCTGAGGAGTGTAGAGAACATTGGCTTCCTCTGCGACTGGTCAAGCGTTTTAATTTTTTTGTGCAAAATTTAAGCAATTTCCTTAATCTGTCGTCGGCCATGTTGACAGGGTTTTATCGTTTAACTAGGTGTTTACTTAATCTTAAACATATGTAAACACAAAGTCTCCTGAATTATATATCATGTTAGACTACAATAACACAAGTACAGAACAATACATGGCTGAATACATTGTGTGTTTCATTAGGGGAGTTTCTGAGGGTTAACTGTGTGTTTATGATTTAGAATTTCAAACAGTAAAAATGGTAGAAAGTAAAGTGAACATATTAAAGATGGTGAGTTATGTAGGAAATTGTGAGTGACTTCAGACACAGCAAAGCAGTCCACTATGCTTCAGTTGGACTAATTTGACTAAATATTTAATAATAATAACAATTATAATGACAGCTGTTGCCCAGTGGCTCATAACTGCGACTAAATTAGTTTTGTTTTCATTGGTTTATATAACAGAAGCTGTTATATAATTACATGTGCAAACATGTGCTGTGAGGGAGGGCTGTGATGCGTCAATGTTGACATAAAAACATAGTTGAGATTGTGTTATGTCGTGTTTATTGGTAGTGGTGCACACAATAACTTTTATTATCTACTACACTTGAAACTGTTGTATATGAGTACTATTAATCTGCACATGTGGGCATCTGTGTTTAATATTATCCCCCGATTGCTTCAAAATATGAAAACATGTACCACAGAGATACATTGATACCAAACTGTTTTACAGGCTGCTGAAAGGCTGTTTTGTTTATTCAAATTAGAGATTGTGATCTTTTCATAACTCTGGTTTTAACATTCTTATTGTCGGGACACACGGCAGCAGAAGGGGATCTCTGATCCAGTAAGCTCATATTTAGAGGGTATTTTGAACGTAAACACGGTGGTGTCATGTTTCCTCAGCAGGTCATCTGTTGTTCATTGTTGATACAACTACCCTCCCTTCCTCTCTTGTCGAGCTGTTTTGCATATTCAGTGACATCTGCCCCCCCCCCCCCCCCCCCCCCCCCCCCCAAACAGACCTCTGCACCGGCAAAATGCTGATTGTTCCTTCCCTCCAGCGTGGCTGAAATAATAGCAGAGCACGGGTCACCACTCGAGTCAATATTTGTTCATGGATACCGCCTTCTGGACAGGCGCTGTGTCTGTTTTCATCCCTGTGTGGAAAAAGAAATTTAGTGAGAAATTATCAGCCACATTTTGGATGTTACATTACAAGGCATGATGTCAAGCCTGATGATTAGAGTATTATTGATTCTCTTGCCCACTTAATCAAGTTTCCCACCATGACCACCAAATGTAGTTTATATGAAAGACAGCCAGGATGTTGCTCAGAAGCTCATGATCTGTAGTCGGCTGTAAAGCAGCTGAGATCACTTTGATCACACACTGAAAACTCACAAACTCCAACTCAAAAACTCAAGGATGTTGCAGTTGCTCATTGTGTTTTACAACCAGAACAGTTCTGAGTACATAGGCTTGTTTAAGGCTCACTTGTGTTTATTTTAATTTTTGCCAAAGATTGTGGCACATTGTTGAACTGTTGATGGATTCACAACTGCAGCTGCCAAAGCAAATCTGTCATCACTGAAGAGCACTTCGAAATCCAACAAATCAATTCGTTCACTTTATTGGTGCACGTCTTCTTTCACTGCTTAAATCCTCATGACAGTAGTAAAATGAAACCACTTATACTTGTGTGCCAGAACAGCGGCTTTGTAATGAACCTGTTTGTTATTCCACTGGCTGCTTCTGTCAGGTACTTTGGCTACACACTCATTTGCTAAGTAGTTATTGCAGTGATTTTTTTTCTTCTTTATTTATTTATTTTTCTCTCACTGCTCGAACAAATATAGTTCTGATCTGAACCTCGTTGTCAAGTGAATCCTCAACAGAGCTGCAGTAGAGAAATAAACTAACTAGGACAAAAAGAAAATGATTTAATGCATAAAAAAACAAAACGTCAGACAAAATAAAATATAAATAGTAAAAGTTATGTGAGCATATTGTGGGAATCTGGCGCACTGAGAATATTTTGTCAGCACATGCTTGAGAAAAGAGTTTCGCATGAGCTAAACATGACTGTGTGTGAGCGATAAGAAATAATAATGCTGAAAAATTTTGACAGCGCTGAAACAATTGTTTTTTTTCCTCCCTTCGCCTCGGAATCATTCCCAAAGGTGACGTTGAAAATTCCCAGAATACCGCTGGAGTTAATCCCTTTGTTTTGGTGAAAGTGGGGATCCTCCCGGCGAGGAGAGGGCGGCCATAATGCCACAGTGTTTCCAGTGGAATGTTACTGCTATTGTCAACCAGGATGACTACCCACTGGGAGGACACCTCCTCCTCCTCCTCCTCCTCCTCACCCCCGCACCACCAACACAATACAATGTGTTGCATTATACCTATGAAGGCATGCTACTGTTTTCATAGCCTATGACCCTGTGACCGCGAGCCGAGGCCGGGATAATGAAAAGGATGACACGGAAGTCATTGGTTAGTCCTGCAGTTATTACAGCTTCCTCTGCACAACGACGGCTGGGAATCCAGGCTTTTATTTTCTCAAACACACAACTCTAATAACTCTCGCTGTGGTGTCTTCAGGCCTTTTTATTGTGTGTGCAGGTTTTTACATCTGCATGGTTAAATGTTGAGTAAAGAGTAAAGAATCTATGCAGATGTAATATTTTAATGTCAATAAATCCATATTGATTTAACTGAGGTTATGAAAGTTTTTATATCTAGGGCTTGATTAATCTGTATATTATTATATTTTTCATTTATTTATTGTTAAAGCATTTAGTCTATTAAACGTCCAAAAAAGAAAATGTCTATCAAAATTTCCCAGAACCCCAAGGTGTCATCTTGTGATGTAAAATAGTGTTTTTTAGGGTCAAAACCTCCCAAAAAATTCAATTCATAAAGAGAAAAGCAGCGAATTCTCACATTTCAGAAGCTGGAACCAGCAAATATTTGGCTTTTTTTAATGTATGACTTTTAAATATAATATATAAAATAGCTCCCTGTTGATCGACTCATAGTTTCATTAGTTCTGATGTTGAAGCAGCTTATTCAGACCTGACATTTCTGATGATGATAAACTTAATAAACACCTTCCAGTGCATCCTGGATCTGCTGTGTTCCTATGAGTATTATTTCGCTCTAAGACACGCAGACTCGTCATTTTATGATCAATATAATTAGTAGATATTGACCTAAATTTTTACATTCACAGCATTTGCTGTATGAATAGTGTCTCCTCCTGTTGCTCCAAAAGGTCAGTGTTTTATTTCATAAGCGAGGATTGAGGTGGCCACTGTCTGCTGTAAAACATTAACAGGAAACCTCAAATGTGCAGTTTAATTTTGACATAACACACATTTATTTAACCCATGACCACAATGTCATCCGTTTGTTTCCAGTTAAAGCTTGTGGACTCTGCCATGAAGCTGCTTCTGAGTTGGTTTTCATTTTTCTGTTACCTCTCTTCACCTCTGTGTCTCTCTGAGATAAACACACATTTTGTTGTTTTAAACACTTCCTGAAGCCGTTGAAGTTTCCTGTATGAAGACAGGGAGTCTCTTTGTTGTCATTCTTGGAGAATGGAAACAGCTCGAGTGTCTGTCAGGCTGTCAGGACGCACCTCTCGCAGATGGTTTGAGTGAGCGGTTCGTGTCGGATACAGTGTTTTCCAACGTGTGTGAACAGGACCTGGTATTAAAACCTTTATGTTTAGAAATGTGCCAGTAGCATCAAAAAGCAGCTGGAAGATGAGTCTGTTCAGATTTTTAGTCTTTCATCAGATAAATCACATTTTCATGGTGATTGGATAATATTTAATTTTAGCTATGGTGTTTAATACAAGTTTAATTTCTCAACTTAAAGTATGAAAAAATGGATTTGTTTTGATTTTGTTACACAAACTGATGTCTCGGAGGCACTAGCACTGAAAAACTTAATTTAATGCCCAACAGCAGATTGTTGTGAATTGGATTTTGTTAGTAGCTTTAAATCTTGCTAATAGTATAGAGGGATATTTGGTTTTAATCTTAAATCCAAAGCTGCGAAGTAGAGCTGCAACAATTAGCTGATTAATTGGCAGAAAAGTAATCAGCAGCAACTATCTTGTTATTTGTTTTTGTTTGTGCTTTTTTTTTTAAATCAAAATGTTCTGGTTTCTGCTTCTCATTTGAATATTATCTAGTTTCTGATAGTAAACTGAATATCTTTGTGGTTTGGAGTGTTTACATCACACATTGATCCAGCGCTACTCCAAACTCTGATAATGACACTTCCTCTGCCTTGTTTTATTGCCAAAGTTTTATTTATCATCTGTGGGTTCTGGTTTTGTGGTTGAATTTGGCTCGTCACCAGCCCCCGTCCGCTGTCTCCATCTTTTTGTTCTTACATTTCCTCGTCACTTCCCCCTCGGGAAAAGAATTAGACTTTCAAATGTTAGGAGTGAAGCGGCGTGTGGGCAGCGCCGAGCGCTGTTAATGACGATGCCCGGGGCTGCTAGCGTGGAGGGAAGAAGAGGGAAGGGGGTTTCCTTTTGGAAGAGTTTTGTGCCTCGTCGCTACTGTCCTCCTTCAAAAAGACAATCCCCCCCCCCACTTCTTTTCCTTCCCTTCTCCATACACACCTTTTTATCTCCCTTTCTCTCAGTGGAACAAATCATTTAGCTGCCACACTAATGGGATTAGTCCTCACTCCCGGCCTCCCTCCCTCTCTTCCCTCCCCTCTTGTCTTCTTTCCATCCTTCAGTTCTTCTCTTTTGGGGCGCTGCCTCTGGAAAAACACAAGTGGTCCATCCAAATGAAAAGCTTTAGAGAGGGCAAATTGTGAATTAATGAGGAGTAAATGGAGGATTTTAGAGCTTCATTCACCTTACTTGGCCTTGTACTGTTTACCGAGTTTGTTACTAAAGTTTCCGTGGCTGTGATCTTGTGGATAAGTCGACCCTCCGTTTGCACTCGAGGCCTAATAAACTCTTAAAAGCTGCAGTTCGGTTTTCAACACAAGACGCTGTAGAGAGTGAGCAGGGATAACCGCGAGTCCCCCTCCAGATTAGCATGCTTGATATCCTTGATGACAAATGACACTGAGGCCAGTTAATCAGGCCTAACCACTGATGTCACCACATTAAGCAGCACTGTCCTGCTATCGCCGTGATAAACAATGAGGCCAGCTGAGAGTGAGAGAGAGTGAGAGAGAGGATCACAAAAGCCGGGCAGCGTCAGGGCCAGCTGGGGACGAGGTGCTCAACAGATGGACATGAATATATCTTGCATTAGGTTTTTAAATTAGATGGTTTTCTCCTGAGGTTTTTATTCTAGAAACACACTGTGATAAAAGCAACGGTAGCAAACGAAGCGGTTGTGTAATAATCGGAGGATAAAAGCTCAGTCACACTAGAAAGTTCATTCGCTTGTCTTCATCAAATCGGCTGCACTAGAAGCTCAGTGGTGAATAAGACATGAGGCTCTACATGCGCTGACTGATTTAATGATGACACACCTTTTTGCTTTTGAACTGGTTTGTAAATTTGAGGTTGATTACAGTCGGATTGGACCACAGACTTTAGACACTAGTAAACCAGGAACTGTTCGGTCGCAGTAGAGCTCTGAGCTTCTTTCTTTCAGTGTATAGTGCCATGTGCTGCCCCTCGGCATCTTGTTCTCAGGATTACACACATTTCATTAAGTGAAGAGTTTTACTGAAGAGAAAAAAATAAAAGTCTTTCTCTCTTATCGACACAACTGTCTCCAAACCAAGTCTCTGTTGTGGAGCAGTTCATACTTTGATAGAAGGTGGATCAATATAAAAAAAATAAATAAATAAAGGGAGGTGCAACACAGATAATAAAACATAATAAACATAACATCCTCTATAGTGATAACCCCTTCCACTGAAACAAAATTATTTTGCTGCAGAATTTCAGTTCGAAATGCTGGAGAGGCATCGCCTTTAGGTGATGGTTCAGGTTATTTGACATGGGGTTGTGTGAGGTTGCACCCTCTCAGTCTGGAGAAGCAGCACAGAAGTTGAGTCCAGCTGCTGTGGACGGGGACATTCGCAAAAACAAATCAAAAATCACTTTAAGTATTATGCTTTATTTTGCATTGTTTTTACCACTTTATCTTGCCGTCTGTGTAGCTAACTTTCTGTTGCTTAAAGCTTTTATGTCAAGGAAGTTTTTCAAGTCATACGAGTCATATGAGTGACGACGCAACTAACGACTATTTTCATCATCGTTTAATCTGATGATTATTTTCTTGATGAAACGTTTTGTCAAAAAAAATTTTAAATTATATTTATAATTTCTCACAGGTCAAATTGTGTATATGTGTTAGATATTTTATTTATTATTATATGTGACAAGAGAAAAACATCAAATCCTCATATTTGAGAAATTCAAACAATCAAGTCTTTGGCATTTTTGCTTGAATATTTAAAAAAAAAACCTATTACTCCATTATCAAAATAGTTGCAGATTAATTTTCTGTCGATCAGTTAATCAATTCATCAACCAACTGCTGCAGCTGTAATCGTGAGGAACATTAGACTGCATTTTTTTTGGCTTTTCAGTGTGTGTATCTGCTCTAATTGTGATTAAGGATTGATTTAATGAGCTTGGTTTAAACCCGTTTAGCACGACCCGCTCACATGTGTTCAAGCTCCTCAGTCACCTGTCACTCCCACAGTCAGTTTGCCGCCTTCTGTCGACGGCACCGATCGTGCGATTTTGATCAATATCTGGCTCTCAGAAGCCAAGCGGTTTAATGACTCGGATAAAACGCTGAGTGGAAAACGTCTTATCTTTTGGAGGATGTTTCATGCTCATCTTGTGGTTGAACGCCCCTGAAGCTGGCAGGTGTCTCTCACGCTCCCCAGTGATGCTCGACCGCCTTTTGTTCCCAGGACCTGAACCGTGGCACAGCTGGGACTGCAGCCCCTGAAGATGAAAATCTAGCTCTTGAGGAGCGCTGATTGATTTTTAAAAGAGAACTCCATAAAAAGATAACTTCATTGTCCATTTAAAATTTAAATTTCTTTATTTTAATTTACATATAAAAAAAAAAAAGTGCTTTTGAGTCATAAACTGAATTCATACTGCCTTTTGTAATGCGGCTGCTCTGTATTTGAACCTAGAGAAGCACAAAAAAAGACTGTGTGAGTGTCTCTTTGTCATAGATGCTTTACTCGCAGATGTAGGTCAGTCTGAGAGAAGAGTGTGAAAACAGGATAACTAGAAAACAAGTAAAAGGAAAATGGTGTGTGTGGGTGTTGGCCAGTTGCCTTGTTGGGACCTTGAAAACTGTCTTTATCTCTACAACCTCTGTAATTTCTTTTAATCTCCTTTCCAAAGAAACAAGATTTGCTTCTTTCTGAACACTTGATCTTTGTCCAAAAAATGCTCCTTGTTTGCTACATAGTTTTCTACAGCCACTGAACTCTGTTTTTAGAATATGCAAGTACTCGGTTTGCAGCTGTAATTATGAGGAATTCAGATTTCAGTGTAACATTGATAAAGCTCACTGTGTGACGTCATTCTGTTTCGTGTAAGATCAGATGCTGGTGTAGCATCGTACGGCGCTGTTTGGCTGGTCCACAACAGCAGGGCCAGGCTTATAATCACGAATATCGCTTACTGACTGAGTGAGTGAGTGATCATAATTCCACCCATTGGTCAGCCAAGTGTCACATGACTGAGTTTCGCGAGTCCCAACGAACCCAGTTGTCGCAGTTCGGTTTGCTTCAAGTCCGCGTTGCATTTGCTTCACCCGTGCATCGTGAACACAAATACAGACTGAACCATGGCCGCTTGTAATGACAGCAAGACTGGTGGATGAAGAAGTCACTACTGTTCTTCTTCAGATATTCAGCTGTGAGTCCAAGAGCAGCAGCTCTATACATTCGACCAGCAGGAAGTCAGTGTTACAGACATGTAGCTGTCAATCATTGCTGTCATGAGACACCACAGTCAATTAATTTAAAGGCTAAAATCCAGTTGTTACCTCTCCTTTGCTTCATGAGCCAGTTTCTTGCTTTTAAAAAATGGCTGCAGACTCAGTTCAGTGTCTGTTGGTGAAGTGTAGTGAAGGAGCTGCTGCTTTTCCCTCCTTCAGCTCTGTCATGAGTTTAATTAGCTTGTTCTTCATTGTCTGGCTGCTGTCAGAGGAGAAGGGCAGCGGAGGACGCGGCGGTCGATCTCATTGGTCCGTCTCCAAAAGGTCGGCGGAGCGGGTTCACTCGGCACAAAAGCAAACACGGGAGCACTTAAGATGGGGAATTTCTCCCACAATGCCTCTTTTGAGCGCAGCTGAGTTGAAGCTCTGGGAGTGACGGTCTCTGACTGGAGCGACAGACTTCATCTGGAGCTGTAATGATTCCGACAGACTTTGTTTAAAATGATCTTTTATTATGACGAAGATAGATGTAACAACAAGTGGCAGCATTTCTTTATTCTTCTTGGCTCAAAAAAACTTTTTTTTTCTTTGTTTGCTTTTCATCATCGATTGATCCGCTGATTTTTTTTTTTTTTTTTTTCCGTTAATTGTTTTGTCTCTAAAATTGTAGAAAATAGTGAAAATGGACGTTTTAACCTCCCACAGTTGTAGGTAACGGCTTCAGATTTTTTTTGTTTGTGAGACCAAAATCCCAATATATTCAGTTTACAGATCTATCAAGTCCTCACATCTCAAGAGTTAAAGCTCATTTAGATTGCAATCATTTGACTATCAAAATAGTTGCTGATTATTTTTTATAATTAGCTAATTGTCGCAGCTGCAGCTTTTAAAAACAAAGCTCAAACTCTGTTTCATTTTTCTGTGTAAATGTGTGAAGTTTTTTGCTGAGGCTGTAGTTTAAAGATGGTGTTATACTGGACTCCATTATATTGAGTTTTTTCACAAACATGCGGAGGGCAGAATATTAGAAACACCTTTGAACATATTAGAGCTGCAGTGATTAGTCAGTCGTCAGAGAAATATTAATTTCTTTCCACCTTACTTTCCTCTGTTTTGTGTCTTTGTAAACTGAATACCTCTGGGTGTTGGAGTGTGCAGCTCTTCTCAACATGACAAACCACAGTTACGTTTTGCTTCTCGTTTGCATGGAGGGTCCCCTGCACTGGGTGGGTGGGTGGTGTTCACGTCATCGCCTCCCCTCCGCCTTAGTGACTCCACTCAAGAGCTAAACAAATAAGTGGCTCCAGCCTGTCCTTGGTCAAGTGCAGGCCGGACAGAGGAGGCCATGTGTGGGGGAGGGAGGTGTCGAGGGAGGATGACAGAGGGAGAGGGAGGAGTGGAGGAGGGACAGTGGATGATTTAAAGTATTCAAGTCCAGATCGAACAAGTGGTTCGGAGAGCTGAGGACGATGGGGAGAGAGACGGAGCTGGAAGAACTAAAGAGACGAGGTTTCTGGCGTCTGTGACTCTGCTGCTGTTTGGGAACCAGCTCAGAACTCTTTGTCGGTAAGAGTGTGCCTTTGTCAGGACCCTGTGAGAGCTTTTTACTCTTTGAAGGTGAACAAGACAGGAAGTTTGACTTAGAAGGCAGAAGTTTAAAGGCTCTGGATGCTGTTTAGTCACGACATTGAATATGTTGGTTACTCCAGCTGTTTTGTCATCTGGACCGAAGCTTAAATGATTCCTTTATTACTATTTGGATGAAGAATTAAAAGTGTTTTGTCAGAAATATCAAAATGAATCAGCTTTTCAGTTGTGAAAATTAGCTGCTTTTCTCTTTTTTTATATCATTCATATCAATAAATGTATTTTCTCTCAAAGGCACATTATACTTTTTTGGCGTTTTGTCGATCAGACAGATTAATCATTGAGATAAGAAAATAAGGAGCTGGCTACTCAATAAATAATCTGTAGCTGCAGAACAAATCTGGACTAAGACTTAAAATAAACTTAAAGTAAACATTTTACAATTATTATTCAAAAAGACATAAAAGCATGTAGAGAATAAAGCTTTTGGAAATGTGGAGAGTAAATGTGATTTACAAACATCCTACTTTCCCACTTTTGTAGTTGTACTATTAGAGTCCAACATACTCTCTGGATCAGAGCCATCTTTCTCCTCTAGGGGGCAGTGTTGTCAACCGAAGGAGTTGCTGTGTTCAGAGGAGGGCTGTGGGGAGAGTTGTGTGTGTCCTGAACTAAATCACCGCTCGGGACAAGTGGATGCCGCAGTGAGCTGAAAGGTCTAATTAATGATAAACCATAAAGGGTAAAGTTAAGCTCTGGACATGCAGGTGTTTGAGGAACAATGTGTGGGTGAGAAAGGTGAAAACAATCTTCAGATTATCAGATTGATCATCACCTCAAATGAAAGAGCAAGAGGTCACGCTTCTTTAATAATACACAGCACTAAATGTGGTTGTTGAGGGTGAAGATGATCCTCAAATCACTGAAGACTTTTCCAAAACGTTGTTACTGCTGCAGATACATTGCACCTGTATTTTCTCTGGAAACACATTAAGTGTTATTACCTCAAACAAGATAAAGGCTAGATCTAATTGAACCAATAAAAGATGAGACAAGCTGTTGGCAACTTGGCAAAAACTTAATAATAACGTAATAATGCTGGAGGTGGTGGAGTGAATCTGCCAGATATTTATCCCCCCAGCCTTCTACAGGCTAAATCATGTCGGGGTGATGATAAACAAAGATACTGTGGAATCAAGCAGTGTGAGCTGTGAAAGACTGAGGTGGATCCTGTTTAAACCATTTGATTTGCATTTGACTGTCTTGTACCAAATTCCTCCGAGGGGACACTGAACCTCTGGAGAGCAGCTGCAGGATAATGTGGTTGAACAAGATAAAGCACATTCTTAGAATAGAGACAATCAAAGAGACTCTTAAGAGCTTATAATAGCATTTATTCTAATTCGCTTGTACCTATGTGAAAAACAAAACTAACACTACGAAGACTATGGTGTTGCACAACTTTAAAAGCATAGATGTATAAAAAAAACATCTGAGAGTGAACCTTGGTTTTCATTTCTACACGTTTCTAAAAATTTTCAAATGGAAGTCTAATAAGAGACCGAGTGATACTAACTAATGAGATATGCGTTGTTTTAGTGACCATTTAATTACATTTGAGTATCAAACCGACTCCGTCTGTAAAATGCATCAGGTGAAAGAAGATTCTTTGAGTAGGTGTTTGTTAACCTCTCTAATGGTGCAACAACCTCTGCTGGATGAGTTTGTCATAATGCAAAAGAAAGGACTGCGGTCATTTCCAGAACTGGCCGTATCACATTCCTGTGTGTGTGTGTGTGTGTGTGTGTGTGTGGTGTTTGTGTGTCGGACGTATTCTCACTTGTCTTGAGAGTAGGAGGTTGTTTTCTCCTCTCTGAATACACCGAATGTGTTTTTAATACTCTCTGTTACTTGAGTACAGACCGTAACCTTGCTCTGTGCCTTGAATTTATCTCCTGACACAAATGGAACGACTTGACTGAATGAGCTGCCTTTGGCTCCTCTCAGACTCTGGACTTCACATTTTTCACTCCTACATAAACCCTCACCACATTTGCAACGCATCTGAGCTGCTGCGGAATTTTTTACTTTTTTTTTTAAACAGTACAATATGCTGTAGATTTCAGATTCAGCTGGCTTTAGACGGCTCCGCATGTGTCTCGCAGATGGCTCAATCTGATGCTCTGTAATTTGACATCCTCGCTCCAGAGGCCAGAAGTTTAATGCTCAGAAGATCTCTGTTTATGTCTTTTCCTATCTTGAAAAAACAAGGATCCGTTCCCAAGCATCTATTTCAGAATGCACACTGCACAAGTTTTCTGAAAGAGATAAAAAGTGAGGTAGAAATGGTTGGAAAGAGGAATGAACGATGACCGGGAATGTAATGACAGGGGTGCATGTGTAATTTTCGTTGATTTTAATTGAGCAATCGGTTGTCGTTCCTAAATGCTATGTTTATCGTTGTGCACAGGCGGAAGAATGGCAGGGAGTTGAAAGTGATAGCACCAGAAATAACTTGATGTGTGATTATACAGCGACAGGAATGACTGAAGGTTGACTCATCCTCTCTCTTTATGCGATCCCACTTTGGCCGCCGTGCTGTTCTGGTTTCTTGTAACCGCTGACCGAACGCACCTGATTGTCGGACACTTGAATGTCAGGATTTGATTCTTGGGGAACTGCTGGATTTCCAGTTGTTTGACAAGAAAAGCATTCTGAGCCCTTTTTGTAAAGGTACAGTTGTTGTTTTGAGCATTTTGTGTGCAAGATTTTAAGTTATGTGTCTTTCCATTGTCATATTCATTAGATACAAGTCTTCTCCTTTACTGTTGTCTACCAGCGCTACTGTTTGATGCAGCACAAAGACTTAAATAAGAATAAGAGTAGGGTTACTCCAGACAATAACATTGGCATGATTGCTGTTTCAAGCTCTTAAGTTTTCAGTTTAAAGTAGCCATTTGTAAGTTGCGCTGTTGCTACATAGCTAGCGTTAGCATTAACAGCTGTTTACTTAGTAGAAGAAACGTTGTGAGTTCAGCATCAAACTTCATTCCTTTACTCGCCAAGAGCTGTCTCCAGAGGTGGCGAGCAACGCCAATGTTAGTACACTAACCAGTTAGCCTCCAGACCAGTCTTGTCACTTTCCAATAGCGACTCACTATAGCCTCGAATCTGCTCTGAAGACGTAGCGCTGCTCAGACAACTTATTATAACCTCTTGTCTTGTAAACGCAACGATGGTTGAAGCGCTTGTCGAGATGCAATCACCCGCTCCCGGCAAGAAATCCACGTTCGGCAGTAGAGAAAACTTACAAATAGTTACATCTGTGGGGAAATAACAATTAGCCTCGCTATGAGTAATGATGTATCCGGACTTAACAGTTTTTTGGGTCAAACATCAACTCATGTCCACCCTCAAACTGGCATGTCATCCGGTCAGAAGTTTACTTTGTCCAACCCTTTGGTTTATTTACCAAATACCTGCAAAACTGGAGACATTAGCATCTGTACTTTTTATTGTATTGTTGGCATGCTAACACAATAAATTAAGGTGATGAACATTATACATACTAAACTCTAATCAACCAATACTGCTAAAACGGCTAAAATCAACATATTAACATAGTCGTTGTGAGCATGCTGACTTGACCCATGACCATAAATGATGCTTTTTTGCATGAGTTCCCTCCAGCTTTTTGAAATTTATTTTCTAATTTGAGTAAGTTTTTATTAACTTTCTATTTTGCCTCAGAAAAAGCTTCCACATCCTCCTAAAGATGGGAAGTCTTTACTTTTAGCCACTTGGGTGTAGCTGGAAGTGTTTCCTTTTCCTCCTCTGACCTTGTGACCTCTCTAGAGACTGCCACCCTCCTGACAGTAAACTCATAAAGTACAAGACAAAATCATTTCAGCTCTGTAAGTTCCTCCCTCCTTACCGGGATAATTGAAAGGCTTTGAGCCTGGTTTTCCAGAGTTGAACACAGCAGGCTCACGCAGGACATCAAAGGGAAACGAACCATCGGACAGAACAAGGCAGGGTCAGCACGGCGGCCATCGCTGCCAAACGGTAGTGAACGTCAGTGCTGAGGCGTCTGACCTCCTCACCCGGCCCACGTCTTCTCCACAGTCGGCACAGCAGATTCTCCTACAAAGCTTCAAAGGCATTTCCTAACGAGGGCCAGATGCAGAGCTGAGACGACAAGCAGCCACTGCTTGTTCTGCAATTATGCCGACACACACATGTAGACGTTAGCACTGTTCCTACCAGCGCAGACACATACAGTAATTGTCTGGTTACAAAGGACTTTGTTGTCTTTTTTTTCCCCATTGGTTGTCGCTCCTGCACGCTACTGAAAAGGAACCGTGCACGACCATGTCGATTATCCACAGAAGGATAAATGCTCGACATGCTGCTGCACAAAACAGTTTGTTTTCATACCACTGAATCCTCTCTGAATAAAAGTATCCCAGCTTCTCTTGAGGCTGTTTCCCTCCATTAAAAGCTGTAGCCCCAGCTTTTATTAGGGGAAAAACAAGCCTGTTGAATATTCAGCGCAGCGGGTTTGCAACCTTTACAGTCCCGTCTCAACTTTTCATGCCGTTTACTGTTGACGCACAAGTTAACAAAGACAGAGCTTCGTGTGTTTTCACAGTGGAAAATGTGAACAGTGGCACCACATCCTGTCAAGAAGTGACTTTTCTTTAGGTGGTCAGTTTATACAGCAGACAAATGGGTCTAGACACACTGCGCGCCATTTAGGCCTGCATGGATGTTTTCACAATAAAAGCCCTGATTGTTTGGCTCAGTGGTGGAATAAGTGAATGAAAATAATCGCGAGGTTGCAGCCCAAGACATCTTGTTTTCTTTGAGTTGTTGAACTAGTTCAGTTGCTCTGATGAGTCACACGCTTTCCTTCAGCAACTAATGGTTGTTTCACAGATCAATTCATCTGCCTGGTATTTTCTTATTCAAGTAATCATGTGATTAACGACATGTCCAATGGTGACAAACACTGATCACAATTTACAGAGGCCTAGATTTTCATGTTGTTTGTTTTGCTTAACCCAAAGTTGGTTACTAAACTTTTTGCCAATTTATTTTCTGTCACTTCAGCTTAATTGATTAGTTGTTTCAGCTCTGCTTTGATAGACCTTGTTTTTTTTGTATTTATTGTCAATCAGTGAAGTGCTCCAGAACCTTGATTAGTAATTCATGAGAACTTATTATTTGGGTAAAAAGTATAAAATCTAGGGAACAAATGAATAATTTGAGGAGCCTCTTTTATTTCCGTGTGCTCTGTGATTTGGACAGTGTTTAACCATGAAAACAAAGTTTGATATACGACTGTTTGATTAGTCGCTTCGCCTGAACCGCTCCACTGTTAGTTTGCATCTGTTTTTGTTAATCTTGCATGTCAAGCCTCGCGTATCATAATAAATCATTCAGGCGGGTTTCTTTTAAACACAGGCACACACCTATCTGTGAGGAGGAACCTGACCTGACCTGTCACTGCAGATCACTGGCTGTCACTGGACGCTATTCGTGCGTGTTTCATATTTATGTAACAGCTGAAGAGGAACAAAACAAGTTATTCTGGCTCTTCTCGGTTAATGTCGTTAGCCTCTTTTTTTTTCATTTTACTTCTAAGGAAAGCTTGTGAGCTCTGCTTGGATAAGATCAACTTATACATCTGTTTGTTCTGTGAGTTCTGGTGAGTCATAGCGTCTTTATCTTGTCTTTGACTAAATGGAAACATTCATTTGTAAAGCGTTGGGTTAGTCTAAAAGGCCACCAGGATAGACTGATAGTTTGGTTTTCCCTGTGAACACAATGAAACCAGCTACTTAAGAAGCTCAACGATGCCTTCAAGGTCCTAGAAAGCAGAAATAAAAATACTACTGTGATACTACAGGAGATTAACAATGCTGCTGTGTAATATAATGCCACATTTGACTGGGACAACTACTAGGTTTTGGCTTCTGGCACCAGTTTGTCAGCCAGTTTAGATCCACAGTATTTAACTGTCTGAGTTAAAGCTGGAATGATTCATCAATTTGCAGAAAAATAATGAGCAACTGTAGAAAAATTTCAGCCTCTTGAGAGATAATTTACTGCTTTTCTTTGACTTGTATCATTGTCAACTGAATTTATTTATTTTTAGACTTTTAAGTTGAACAAAACAAAATGTTTGAAGACGTTTCAGTTCAGCAAGTTTTTCGATGTTTCATAGACTGAAATTAATGGAAAAATGTATCCGCAGATTAATCAATAATGAAAGTACTTGTTAGTTGAGGCGCAGTTTGAATGTTTTCAGCTCTTATTGCAAACACTGGACACACTCTGCTTAACAGAACACACAGGAGTTAAAGCCTCTTAACTGTGAATTTTATAATTATTTTAAACATCAGTGGTTCAATAAAATGTGGGTTTTCATACGTGTGTTGCCACTTATTGCAACACAAGGAGGGAAAGTCACAGCTCGGACATGGTTGATGATGCAACAGGTGGATGTTGGTGTTATTCCACTTAGTGATTTCCTGTTGTTTAATGAGCAAATAAAAATGACTTGCAATGCAGTTTAGCAAGTAAGTATGACACGACAAGAACAAGGTATAGTTGCAGCTAATGAATTTTTTTTTTTTTAATGATTTATTAATCTGATGATTACTTTTTGATCATTTAGTCTTTTTAAAAGAAAGAAAAGTGAAAACAGCTAAACTAAGTTCATGAAAATGGTCCATAACTTCCAAACTATTCAGTTTAAAAATATATAGATTGTTTCAGATCTAATTTATTGTGCTTATGTTATTGATTATTGTAGGATTGATCTGTATCCAAACATCCAAATGTAAAAAATGTAAAATGTTTAAATTAACACAAGTGCATAACACGTTTTCACTGTTAAATAGCTAAATGTGTAATCTAGCTCCTGATAAACACGTCTTTTATTTTGAAAGTTCAGCTCAGTCCAGTTAATATTTGGTGATTTTGGCTTTTTGTTTTGTTCTCTTGGTCTGCACCTGCAGCAGCTGAGGCCTGAAGGGAAAACGCTGCCGTTGTTGGTTAATAAGTAACTGTGTATGAAAAGGCTTGCCGTTACGTTCTATTGTCTGGCTCATTAGCTGTTTTTCAGCCACGAGTTGAAGGTCAGCGGGGGGGGGGGGGGGGGGGGGGGACTGAACAGTGACCGGAGGTTGTTAACTACATTAACTTGCCATGCGTTTCACCTGGAGGCCCAGCGCCGGGGTCGGTTCTGCCCAAACAGCCTTAAAGTCCTGTTTCCTCTTATAGGACACAGATCGTTTGGCTGTCATCTGAGGAAGTCGTCTAATCTTAGCCGTGAAACTTATCCCTCCCGCTCAGAGGGCTCGCTGGGTATAGGCTCGTTGTCGGGGGGCTTGTGGAGTCAGTTGTGTGTTTGCTACCTGCGGGCAGTGGGAGGAAGTTAGAATGAGAGTTACAGGTAAGCTGCATGAGCTTGATTGTTGGAATGGGAGATCTCGGGTGTTGTTGTTTTTAATGAAGGTTAAAACATGTAACAGCCAAACAAATATGTGACCTCACAACTGTTGTTGTGTATGTCTGCTGTAGGTGCGACTGTGCATCAGATCCCGCAGGCCTCGACCTGCAGCAATAACGCCTTGTTTTCACTGTTGACCTCACATGATCCCCAGGACAAGAAATTGTAAAAAAACAACAATTTGTTGGAATCAATTCTTTCAAACATGTGTTGAGTAAAAGGTCCAGAAATGTAACGTGATAATCCTCGGAGCCGCTTTTAACCCAGGAACTCATGCATGTGACATTTAAATCTAAAAAAAAAAAGATTTTACCTTCAACTGAGACCGCCCAGTTTTACTGAGATATTACGCAACAAGCTGAGAACTCAGACTATCCTGAGGGTTTCCAAACAAATACTGAAACACTAGTACGTCTCAGTGAACAGAGTAGTAAAAAAAATGAGTAAAAATGTGCAGCTTGTTGATCATGAACTGAGAGAAAAGAATTGAAAAAGCCCACAAGAGTCCTTTAAAACCCCGGCAGGAGAGGAGGGCTCTTTTTTTTTTTTTTCTTTTTTTTCTTGGATTCTGAAAATACAGACGCAGCGAGGCACCGTGAGCTGCAGGTCAACTAGATCAAACTCTAAAGGTTCCACACAGTTTGCTTTCATGCATTGAACTCATCTCATCCGGCTCATAGATCATTAACATTACCGTCATCATTTTTAAAAATGGCTTTTATGAAATACAAACGATAATGGCTGTGAATGTAAAACTTCAAATATTACAGCCGACCACTAATTTTGATGGACCAGCTTTATTTTGATATCTCCTCCTGTGCTAGCTTCTATGACGCTCTCAAAGCCAGTGATGGACAATGTGCCCAACCTTCATCTGTCAGCTTCTTAAAGAACTCGGTGGATAAGTGATGACGATGATGATTATGATGATGATGATGATGATAGTCATGACAAGGAAGGACATAATCTGAGTTAAGTTTTCCTCTCTGTTGGTTTATCTGAGGATTTCCTGCTCCCTCCTGCAGGTTTGCGTTCTGGCAGCCCATGGAGCAGGACGCTTGGGAGATGTTTGGTCAGTCTGATGTTCTTAGTCTCTTTGCATGAAGTTTGCAACATGTTTTAAAACTGTCGAAGCTGCATTTGGATGTGACGGGAGAGCCGGCATGACTCACTTTGTCTGTGTCCAGCTCATTCCTTTCATCTTTTCTGCACACTTATTGTTGTTACCAATAACAGGAAGTGTCAATTCAATCAATAACAATAACAGTCTGGACTAGAAACATCAAAATGCTGTCCACTGTATTGGCTCTGTAGGAATTCTACACAACAGTTTAACTAGTTTACAATTGTAATTGCGTTGTGTGCAACAAATCTGCAACTAACAGGAGGTTAAACCTTTACGTCTTACTGTCGGAATCAGCTTATTCAGCTAAAAGCATAATTGAAATGTAAGGTTGTAAACAGTGTTGTCAACAGGGGCTGTTGACTCTAAATACAGCTTTTCGGGGCCCTAATATTCGCATCATGATTGATACATCTGTGTGCTTCCTATAATCATATTTGCTGTTTTAGCTATATTTACCATTGCTGAGCTCATTAGTAACTTCAATGTATGTGTTAGGTGTTAAAATGAAACTTCCCATAAGTATAAATTGTTTCCAACTGATTCTTTCTCTTATTTTGGTCGATCTACATTCACTCTGTCGTCCTCTTCCTGTTCTCTAAAGCAGCAGACACAAATGAACCTAATTAGCACACGTAAAATGCACTTTTGAGGCGTTCACATCGAAATGAATATTGTAGTAATTTGTTGTCGCTGATTTAAATCGTGGGGGGCAGCAGCTCAGTCGAGGAGGAGGGGCTTCAGACTTTCCAGAAACATGGACGTGGTTTATTTGGGTGCTGGAACAGTTCGGTGCTCTCTCCTCTCTGTGTCAGGTCTATATCAGTCCCTCAGGAGGACGGACAGTCAGGATTTAGACACATCAGCCTAATGACATAGCCGCGCTTCTTTATTTGGATGCGAACTGTAAACAAGGCTCTGCATGTGCTGCAGATGAGTGAAAGGTCGTCTGCAAAAGAAACTATTGAGAGACTGACCTTTCAGACGTCCCCTCCGACTCGCTGTGTGTATCAGAAGACTGTTATTGATCTGCAGTTGTGCTATTCTGACAACAGGTAGATGTTGATGAACCACTTCTAGTTCCTTGTTGTATTAGACAGCTGTGGGCATTGAAGATTAATGAGCAAAACTACTTTTAATGTTCTTTTGTGCATCAAACTGATGAAAAACCTAGATTTATCAGTTTTGTCCCTGGATTTGCCAAAAACACACAAACATACATCATCTTATCAATGTACAGTTTGTTTGGAATATTAACTATATCATAATAGATGTAGTATTTTAGTTAGTGTGGGAAAATCTCTTTTTATTTTATTGATTTCCCTTAAAAAAACAACAATACGGTAAAGACAAAAAAGTAAATTAAATACCTGCTGACTATGCGACTAATTGCCTTTTTAATTAAACAGAAACCTGTAGACAAGTTAAACAATAGTGATCGCACAGAAGATTGTGTTTTTGAAATCTGTGTTTTCGCCAGTATTTTTGTTGTATACATTTTCTTAAACCTGGTTTTTAAACAGTCGGGATCAACACTGTTTATTCCCAAAAGATGAAAATAAACAGCCCTGGATTGTTGATATTACAGCACTTACATATTCCTGATATACTGACTTTAAGTTCAGTTATTCCCAAACTTGTACCCTAGGGGGAGGGGGGTAACTACTGCAGTTTTCAAGATATGAGGAAAACTTAAATAGCAGGTAAAAAAATAAAAATAAATAAAGGAATTAAACGTGAAATAATAGGTGTAGGTCTAATAGTAATTGCAGAAATGAACACGTAAAAGTAATTCATCAACTAAAAAGTTAAGATGGTTTCTAAAAGTAATGGATACATTCTTAAAATAAAGTAACTAAAAGTAAAAGATAAATGGTTGGAATAGAGGCTGTTAAGTAACAGATAAACAGTTGAAACACAATCTATTTTTGATTTATATTATTAGCAGTGCTCGTTAACATCCAGTTTAAAATCAGTTCAAATGAACGTGTTTGGGAACATGTCAGGCGGTGTGGATGAACATCAGACCACAGAAAGTTAGGAATCGCTGTTTTAGTGAACAAGAGTAAATTAGACAGATCAGTAACCTGCTATAAGGGAGCAGGTAAATATGGCTTGACGTCCTCGGCCTATTGACTTGAATCTATCAGAACCAAACCTCGTCTGCATCTCTGCCCCTTCAGATGCTTCTAACAGATCAGTGGTTTCTCTGTGTGACACATGAAGTCGATTTTTTTCCCCCTCACATTGCCTCCTCTTTTTTTTTTATTTATTTATTTTTTTTATGAGAAGAGAGAGAGAATAGCTCTTTTGTTTCTGCTCATAATATATCCATTGATAATGACCAGAACCGTGCACACAGGAACCTCTATGTTCATAAATGTCAGACGCAAACACGCACACCTGTGAAGAAGCAGAGGCCGGCGCCGCCGACCACGTTAAGAGCGGCTGTTGTGTAACGGGACTTAAAACACATGTTGGATGGAGACCTGACATGCACACTCAGTCAGTGTTTCTCTGTTTAGGTTCAAAAACATGAGCAAAAATAATACTCTGTCAATGGGTCGTGTTGCTGTGACAACCTTTGTTTCAAAGTTTTGTTTGTAATTTCTTGGTGTTTTTAATGTTTGTACCTGTGATGATGCTTTATTTTTGGATAATAATGATGATGTTTAGTGTTGGTATAATAATTGCTCAGTTAATAAACAATGAATTGGCATGAATTTTATTTTATCGTTACTGAAAATAATCATTAGTTGCAGCCCTGTTGATGATGTATGAGCTCTGATATAAAGAGCTTTCTGTAATCGCTGACTCTCATCACTAACTTGACATGTGAGTAAATGTTTCCTTTGTGTTTTGTCTCAGCTTGCAGGTTGCATGGTAATCTGGACTTGATGCATGGCAGTTGCATGACTGCAGTAGGTCTTGTTCTGGGACTGAGAGCACACAGCTGCAGCCATGGCTCAAACCATGCACGTGAATGGCAACGGCCCAGGTAACAAAACCCCTTTGTTGCATTATTATTTTCCTGCTTCCATTTATTTTTAATTGTGATTTTGCGTGCTTTTCTTAATGCAGTAGCATGTTTTTTTCTTTCTTTTTTTAATGTTTGATGTGTCTTGTGTGAATTTGCATTTTGAAGATCTTATATTTACCTTGTTTCCAATCTCATACTGTGATGATATTGTAGTCAGTGGGTCGGAGGTGGGCAAAGTCAGTTTTCCCATGGCGCATTGTTAGTAAATGCATCCCTACATGTCAAGTGCCTCATGGCTGCATCATGAACAGTATGTGCTCATCCCTGCTAAATAAAACTCAGCCTGACAGGGACACAATGGGGCTAAGTGTGGATGAGGTGTCCAGTTTCAGGTTTATTAAACTGGTTATTATTTACAATTTTCTTGTGGTTGTTCATTTGGAACACATGATATACCAGTCTACAGAAAGTCAGCAGATTAGTTGTATATTTCAAAATGAATTATTCTTTTTAATGAATATCATCAGCAGAAATTAATTCAAATACTAAAAAAGATTTTTTTTTTTTAAATATCTAAAGCACATTTTCATCTGTGCTTGTTACCATAGTTTTCTCATATAGTTGCAGGAATGTTAAACATTAGGTGGTGGTGTGGGAGAGAAAGAAAAAATGTCCAAACTAAGTTGCTCCTTAAAGTTGTTCCTCTCGCGCTTCTAAAACACACTGAGCTCTTGCGTTCACACGGACGCACATGTAGAGAAGATTTCCACGCCTCGGTGTGAAATAAACGCTGTCAGCTCTGAACACACACCTGCAGACGGCTCACATTCCTGGGACGACTAACAGGAGAGAGTGAAGCTTCTTGCTCCCAAAATCCCTCCAGGAATGCACAGGAAAGCAGGACGCTTGCACACAAGCCGCTGTCAGCGTCAGTCTGCTACGAGTGCGTGCACGACTCTGAAGCAAATCCAAATTTTCTTGAGGTATGGTCTCAAAGGTTGAGACCCAACAAAGGGTGTTTTATTGTCAGTTTTTACAGAATGTGAAAAAAAAAAAAAAAGAAAAGCGGAGGAATGCTACGCTAACAGCGCTAACCTCCTCCCCCCTCACGCTGTATAAATAGCTCCTCTGCAGAGTTGGCAGTTAACATACCAAAGTGGTCACCTGCTGCACAGAAAGAATTTCAGGAATATGGTGATATTCAACCTTTAGTGTGGGAATGCACCAGGACAGAACCCAGTGCTGGGTATTGGATATGTTCTATTCTAAATAATTAATTGATCGGGTAGTTTGGCCATTGAGACGACCCGGTCATCCCTTTGTCTGAATCTGTGATGTTGGTCTGTTGTGTTTTAAAGTGTCCGGCTCTGTTACACTTTACTAAAGGGGGAAATCTAGTGACAAAAGGGGTAAGTTGTCAACACTGCCAGTGGTGTAGTTTAGTCACTCACTCAATCAGTCAGCGACATTCAAGGTTATGGCTGGACGCTGATGCGGTATCTCTTCAGCAAAGGAAATGTAATTTTAAAAGGCATAAAACAAGGAGAGCCCAAATGCTGTAAGCTGAGGGTTTTGTTGTGTAACAACTGTATTTCTACTCTTTATTATTAGAGTATCTGCTTCAGTTTTTTTGTTTTTGAGTCATGCACTCTTCATATTCGGCGACGCGATTGTGCTCCAAGTGATTAAACACATTGGTGGTGTTACCTTTGGTCGCTATCCATGTTGCATTCACTACTGTCCGGCAGTTGCGACTGATAAGACCCAGTCAGGAAGCGAAGAGGGTGTCTGCGTCCACCTTTATAAAAGTCTCAGTTTCTGCTCGTCCAGACCCAAAATTTTTAAACTAACAGAGGTCCAGTGGCGATTAAACATTAGGTGTTTTTTAAGGGGATAGTTTGTGAAGGCGCGCATTGAAGATAGGATTAACCAACATGGAAAAGATTGAGTCTAATTGTCTTTTTCTGTTCATTTCCAAGCGGTACTACTGCTAATATTGGGGGGGGGGGTTCTCTATTTTTATTCATGCTGATTTAGACATTGTTACAGAGATAATTATAGGTGGTCTGAGCCTCCACACAAGACAATAATATTGCATCTTTATTTTCAAGCCAGGAAGACCCTTCTCAGATGAAATAACTGCCAAATGTGGGCTGTGGGACGCCTCCACAAAGCATCAAGCACATTTTTCAGATAAAACCTCAGCTGATCTCAATTTCACTTGAGTAACAGCCGCTACATTCAGTTTGCCTACAGTAAATTATATAGAAATACTATTCCAAAAACATTTTCTCAATGTGGTCTGTAAAACATTTGTGCTGTAAAACAACGTTCTGAACAGTATTGATGTTGACGGTTACTAATGATCACAATCTTCAAAGTGAATCTTGCGTGTGATGTTTTATTTGGTGCCAGATTAACATTTCTTTTTGGTGCTTTATGTTAAAAAAAACATAACATCAAATCCATTGTCCCTGAGAGGGGACCCTGAGTGAAAGTCTAAAATTAAAAACCCTGCAGAGGCTGAGTCATGGCTCAGGGCAGACCATCGTGGCGTTGGCCTGGTCTGAATACCACCAGTCTGCTGTGGACAGAAAACCCAGGGGCTGATTTGTTGACCCCCCCCTGCAGCTCATTCAAACCCACTGAAGTGGTTCGGTGTCTGCAGCAGGGACAGACCCAGCTAGCACTTAAAATACCCCATGGTACTGTTCACTCACTCTCCTATTATGTGTGTGTGTGTGTGTGTGTGTGTGTGTGTGTGTGTGTGTGTGTGTGTGTGTGTGTTTCTGTTTCTGTAAGTGCTGTGAGGTTAGAGTAATGTGTGCCAAAGGGGGCACGGTGCTGTGTTTTTGTAAACTGAACAGTGTAATTGTTGACGGCTCCGGACTCTTACTGTCGTTATGCAACAATGGGTGATGAATTAATGTAGTTCTGGTTTGTTTAAGTGTGACTGTATCTCATTGTGCAGATATCAGGCCCATTGTCAGGATGTGAAATGTGTCTCTGCTGCAGCTGAGTCAAACAGTGCGAGGGTGTGCACATGTGCATTAGTGACACTGCAGATTATACAGAGGAAGAACACAAATTACTCCGCTGTAGTAAAGCAGTTTATTGTAGAAAATTAAAACTGGTCATTAGGAAAATCAGAGATGACCTGCACAGTGGTGTACTTCAGTCAGTGGCTGGACAATGTGAAATAATTAGAAACTGATCCCAAAGACAAAGATAAATAATATGATTTAACCAGATTGGTTGATCGCAGCCATTCTGTTAATTGCACTCAAAGGAGCTATTTGGTAAGTGAACAGCTGTTAATGCTAACATTAGCTATGTAACAACAGCAAAACTTACGGTCTAGAAGAAACGCTGTGAGTTCAGCATCGAACTTCATTCCTTTACTCACCAACGGCTGTCTCCAGTGACGGAAGGAGATACCAATGTTAACTCTTATTTCTATCACTTCTTTTTGTTTACTGAAGTTAGCATGCTAACCAGCTAGCCAGCTAACCGGCCTGTCACATATCACTTTCTAATTGCAACTCTGCCCTGAAGACGCAATGCTGCTTAGAGGACGTATTATAAAGACAATGATGGGCGAAGCTACCGTGAAGTAATAAATAATAGCCCCATTAATAAAAAAGACGAGCTTTTTGTGGGGATGTTGGCGTCAGACTTCAAAAGGAGCGAGGCACTCAAAAATCATGTTTTGTACTGTTGGTGGAAAGGAACTTCTGCATCTGCTGTTTATAACACAATGTAGAGCAAAAACAGGACAAGGTAATCTGAACTGCAGCAGCTGAGATCGAATTATTTTGTTTTATTTATATTACTTTGTCAAACTACTGTCTCCAAGGTTACCGGTCACACCATTTGAAACATCCAGAGAAAAACAACCACACAATTTTATGAAACCAAAACAGAGTATTAGCTTCCAGACTCTGACAGTGCAGAACATTTCCTATTTAATCATCAGTTTTCGAATGTTCTCTTCACTACAAATAAACCTGTCTGCACCGTCACAGCGTCTGTGACTGATTGTTTTCCTTGCCCATCTATGAGAAAGGCCCGAGGTGGGCAAAGTTTTTCAAACTGCTTCAGTGTTTGCAGAGGAAGCCCAAACATTTCCTCCGGTCTGCATCATCATGTACAGAGTTAAGTTGTTGAATTTGGCAGCAGCGCCTGGCACAGCCGTGTGAGTTTCTAGAAGAAGCTCATACATCACAGCTCCGTCTGTCCGGCCTCTGCTCACTGGGAAAAGGGCAGGAATGTGCAGCTTTAATGTACTTATTGTTTCTTGTTTTGTTTCCTGTATTTTTTTTATTTTTTTTTTGTGGACGGATGTGTCTCGCTGCTCGTTACGTGGAGCTGCTGCAGTTTGAGGCGTTGATCAAACGTTGGCTCTACTTTTTCTTGTGAGTAATTAGGCGCTTACAGCTCGCAGGCAGAGCCAGGAAATACCAGGCTGGTTGTATGAGAAAAGGACCTCTCTGTGTGTGTGTGTGTGTGTGTGTGTGTGTGTGTGTGTGTGTGTGTGTGTGTGTGTGTGTGTGGGGCCACTAGAGTCCCCTCCACCCAGGCACTTGCATCATGCTTTGCTCTCAAAGTTTGAGCACTTCTCTGTATTATTCCAGCTGCAGCTGTGTGAATGAGACCAGCGAGGTTTAGTTTTTCACTGTTTTCATGCTGATGAGTTTTCCGTCAGAAAAGTGGAAATAAGGATAAAAACAAAGTGTTTTGGGGCGTTTGCAAGCATAGTTCATGTCATCTGGTCTGAACACTTCAGTGCTGTTACGTCTTGTTTGTAGAAGCTACAGTTTCATACTTTTGAGAATGCGCACGCTTCACTGCAAATCCATCAGAATCAAAAACACTTGGCACGGCTCGTCTTTCCAGCTGTCTTCCTGCGTTCATTAGCTGAAAATGTCTGGTGGATACAGCAGGGTGCACAGGAGAGGAGCTGTGAGGCGTGTGGTAGCAAGTCCAGGTCTTTCTGGCTAGCTGCTAATAACTGTTCTGAATCCAGACATGCAGCAGAGTGCGCGTGGCTCAGACTGGAGCTCAGACCTGCAGAGTATTGTACGCCCTGTAGTTGGATCAGATCTGCTCTCTCAGTCTGATTTGACTGATTGTTGGGCCGCCAAAGGCTCCAGAGCAACTTGAAGATGTTCTTTCATATGGTGTTTTGCTGATGCCTGGTGGTAACGATGATCCAAAACCTTCATTATTAGACCGCTGTCTTTCAGCTTGTGGCCTTCATCAGGGTCATGAAGACCACAAGCCGAAATGCCTTGCTGGAGTTTTGACCTCCTTAGTCTTCTTTTCTTTCTCTATGCACCTTTGGAAGTAGGTAAAGTTTTGGCAGAAAGCATTGCGATGGCCCAAAACCTCCCACAGGTGTTCAGCTGGGCTAAGATCTGGTGACCATGAAGGTCCTAACCATGCTCAGAAAACTATTCAGTGACCCCCTGATGAGTTCTGTGTGGAAGCTCCTGTATTTGTTATGTTTCTTCACTCTTTTATTCCAAGTTTTTATCACTTTTTTTGTACAAACAGGAAACTTTTATTTCATAATTTAGTTTATTTGCTCCTGCACATCTAAAAAAGATGCTGGTAGAGCAGAGAACAAATCCTCATATTCACCACTGATCATTCTGTTATTCCTCTATTTTATTTTTCTGATAAATAGATTCATTACTTATTTATCTATAAAACATCAGGAAATACAGAAAAATGCCCTTCGCAAATCCATTGAGCCTAAGTTGATCTCTTCTAACTGCTTTTTATCTCCAAAAGTCCAAAATATCCAATTTACAACGATTAAAAAGGAAAGTAGCTATAACCAACCAGCAAAGTTTTTGTGATAAATAACTTAAATGATTAACTGATTTTTAAAAATGACATTTTATGGTATGTTGATGAACTGAAGGATTCAAGAAGCTGGGAGTAGAACGTGTTCCTCCCCCAAAAATTATATCTTGCATCTCATCTCATTAGAAAAAAAGAATAACCTGGTGTGTGGTGAGTCTATATTTCTATAATCAAAAAACTATGTAATATCCGGTTTATACACTGATTGATTGTCGGTACATTATAAGATTTGAAATCAGATCACTGATGTTTGACAGATAAGCCGAGCTATGATTAAGTGAGAAGTAAAACTTAATGCATTAGTGAGATCAAACCCAGATATTTTTATTCTCTGGTTGGAAGACAAACAACTGGCAGACAGATTTAGACCAGTAGCCTAATTTATTCTGTCTGTGAGGGTGCTCTGGATGTTAAAAGGCTTTTGTCAGCTCTAAATATAAACTTTTAACAGAGCCAGTGCAAAATAAGCCAAGCCCTGCCTGTGTGTTTTTCCTCACAGATTTAACATCAAGGCCCGAATTGGCCTTCAGAGCAATATTTTAAGAGCAAACACAAGGAGAGAGAGAAGTAACTGAAAGGATGTTGGAGGAAAAAAATATACAAAAAGCAAACAGGCACGTCTTTAATGCTAAAGTGCAGAGAAGACCTGAAGTTTGGATGTGCTGTTTAATGCAGAACACGCGTCTGTTAAACTGGAAATGATTAAAACGGTGTCAGGTCAGTGTGTGGGTGAATCTGGCTCCAAAGGGAAGAGTGAGTAATTAGACTGCGGCTTCTTCCGATATCGGTGTGTTTGACTTAATTTAAAGAACAACTGTGTTCCTGCAGCACATGGTTTCTCTTAGAGCCTCTGGCCTGGAGATCAGCTGTTAAAGACGCTTTGCGAGGAGCTTGTGGAATTTTAACGGCCACATTTTCTTTTCAACCGCTGCAGAGTTTTATACAGAATATGCTGTTGGATTTAATGCACAGCTTAATGTTTTGGTAATTAAACTGAAATATTTTAATATCCCAGCTGAGAGAAGTGAAGCAGGGCTGTGTGCCAAGCTCTGAATGCTATTTTTAAGTTGTTGACTTGGCACTTGCGTCATGTTTAGGACAGTAATTAAAACTCTCGTGACCAAAAAAGGTCATTTTTTCTTTGTGCTGTGCTACATCAGGTTTTGAAGGAGTTCAACAATGACATCTGGACACTGTTCAATACGTTTGTAGCAATGTTTGGATAAACAAAGTAAACGATGATCAATGAGTCACACTGTTGCACCGAGTCACATGTTCGATGTCCGAACACACACGCATTGTAGTTTATCTTGACTCAGTCCAACACACACAGTCCTGCTGCCCAAATACTCATTAGAGAACCAAATGTGGATTAATCCACCGCTGAAAATAGTCCCCAAACAAATCCACTATTTCCTCCTGTTTGAGTAACATTTGCTCAAAACTACAGCATTCAGTGGGAATCAATACGTTTGGGGCTGAGACCGTCAGACATGGAAGAGAAGTCAAAAAAAGTATTTAGAGACAAACTAACCGGTTGTTTTTTAATAAGATTGGTTGACAATAGAAAAAAATTATAAAATATAATCATCTGTATCCAGTAAATAGAGAAAAATAAAGCATCTTTATCCAAAAAAAACAAAACTGAAGAGTAACTTTAGTTGAAGAATAACAATCATTACGCCACAAACTTTACCATCTTTTCTCTGATGGTCCATGATGTTCATGGCAGAACAAAAGTTAGACACTACATTTAGTAATTTTATAACATTATTTCAACTCATCACTTCTCTTTATGCAAAAGGAAGAAGAAGAAAGCCAAAGACAGGAAGAGAGCTGAGCTGCAGCTCAGGTCCGATGAGTAGAAACAGCTTGTCAGTTTCTATATACAGCCCAAGAAATCAAAAGTAGGACTGGGCCGAAATTCGATAATATTGAATATCGCAATATTTCCCGCCGTATGCGATAGTTTTCATAATATCGAGGCGAAAAAACAGCAATGATTTAATGAACTAAATGTATTGTAAACTAAACAGAACATGGTCCACTTCAGCCTCTAAAGCTGTAAGGGAGAGGGATCCTGCTATTGAAGCTCACATTTTTCTACCCTTCAGTCTGCAGAGGTACATGAGTCTTTACTTTTATCTAGGTGGAGGTCTTTTTTAAAAGTTCCTTAAATACTATCAGGGCTTCGTCATACTGGTGGAGCTCAATTTGGTAAAAGGTATTTGGGAAAGTTTCAGGGTTATCGCTTCATCTCCAAAAAATGCCTCATTTGTTGGTTGTGCCCACAGTCTAACTTTAGACCGGGATGATTGTACAAGGGGAAGAAGAAGAGAACTTTTTAAAAAAAAATCTGCTCAAAAACATGTTTTACAGTCCCCTGGCCTCGACAGTGATTACAGGAGTCAGAGAGAAAAGGCTGCAGATTGTGGCTGAGTCAGTGTTGTGTAATCCCTGTCAAATCGACAATGTAACAGCTGTAGATAACTGGGGCAGACTCCCGGGCTCTCGCCAGTGTCGCTGTTGGCTCCCCCCGTCACTGGAGCGTGACCCCTTCGGTTGTACCGTGCCCATGAGGTCATCGCTCAGCTGTTGGGGGTCCCTGCGGTACCAGAGGGCTGCCTGTCACTCCTCTGTGAGAGTGACAAGGCCGCTCAGCGCTCAGGAACCCGTGCCAGAGGAGGGGGGGTAGTCCTCCAAACAAGACTGTGACTGTGCTGCCTCACAGGGATTATTTATACCAGGAAAAAGAACAAAAAAAAAAACAAAAACAGGATGTAACTTTTTTTTTTAAGACAGTGCAGAAGAAAGAAAACAGAGTCAGCACACATGAAAGTTGAAATGAACTTTTAGCTAGTAATACATGCAACTAACACATTTTCTGCACATTATTTAATTTGGTAAATTGTTGTTTTTCATATGAATTGTCAGAAAATAGTGAAAAATGCCCTTAATTTTTGTTTATTATCATAATTAACGAAAAAAAGCAGCAAATCTGGACCCAGTGAGTATTTGGCACTTTTGTGTATTTTCTATCGATCGTCTAATCCATTGATCAACTTAAAAATTCTGCTCTAATTTCGTAAAACAGCAGTTCTCGTAACTAGAGGTGAAGCAATTGGTTGAACGACAGGAAATTCACTGCAGTTTTGATCGTTTAAGTCATTTCTCATGTAAAAATCTAAATCATTTGCTAGTTTCAGCATCTCAAATGTGTGAATTTGGTTTAATGTTTACTGTAAATGGAGTCAAGTTGAATGTCTTTGTGTTTTGAACCATCGGTTTGACAACTCGAAAGCAGTTTGAAGATGTTTTACAGATTAAAATTGGGGAAAAAAATGTATAAAATCATCAATAAAATGATGAAAAACTTGCTAGTTTGAAGCATTACTTGCTATAAAAGGTGAGATTACTTCTGAAACAGGTCAGCTGTATCCAGAGATTTATTTACACATGGACCCGCTTTGAATTATAGCTGTGAAAGTTGGAATTGAAGGTGTACACTGCAAAAGGTGGATCAAAGTATAAACCAGAGTATAAAAGTTTGACATGCACAGCAGAGAAGCGATTTGTCTTGAGAACAGGCTGTTATTGTCGTGAGTTCACCTCCCCTCAGCTGAATAACAGGACTCTTATTTGGGTAGGGAAGCGCCCGGCTCAGAGCCTCACGGGATTGGAGGAAGCAGCTGTCCAATAGTGCGCCAGAGCAGAGCTGTGCTTGGTTTACACCAATAGTGGGATTTTTTTTTTTTTTTCCCCTTATGGAGAGAGGATTGAGAAAGAGTGCACAGTGAGGAGAAACAGCAGTTCAGCCTGATCTCAGTACAGTATATCCTGTCCTCTAAAACTGCCGGCACAGACAGACAGAAAGAGAGAGAGTGGAGGGAGAGAGAGAGAGGAGGGAGTGAAGAAGAAAATGGAGAAAGTGCTGTTGGTCTGAGGTGAGTGAAGCTTTAACAACAAGGTGCTGAGGTTTTAGAAGCAGGCTTTAGCCCTTGTTAATTCCCTCCTGTGTTTGAGCTGAATGGAGAGGATTGACGGGAGAAGCTGGGCGGACTGGGAAGGAAGAGCCGGGCTGTTTATTTCCAGCCTGTGTTTGCTTTAGTTGGGGAGAGTTCCAGGCATACCAAGAACAAGACGCTGTATTTAGCCAACACAGTGCGACTGTAGTGGAGCCTCCTAATCTCTGCTCACTGACAGAGGGCATTTTTTAGCTGGACCTTTGGAGTTTGGTCTCAAGATTAAAGTAGATTTGATTGATCTGTTCAAAGTGTAGAAACTCTAAATTCACTGTAGCTTTTTTTTTCTCATAATTTCTGTCTGTCACTTGTCTGATGCTGACATGAGGGATGGATTTTGGACTAGAAAATATTGACATTGTCTTTTTTCCTGTCTCACTGACCCTGTTGGCTCATCTCTTAGCCAACATTTGTAAACAATAGACTGTTTATCTGCAACAAGCTTTGCACTTCCACACTGGTTTCCACATACCCCCCCCCCCCCCCCCCCCCCCCAGCGACATTATACACGTACAACCAACATTTGTTTTTAATTTTTGAAGGTTTTTTTTTTTTTTATGTCACTTTCTAATTGTTGTTTTGCGTCATACAGTTGGATCTCACATAGTTTTGGGCTGACTTAAACCACCCCTTGCCAAAATGATTACCACTCATGCTTTTCCTGCAGAGATGTCAGAAACCCGAGACACGTTTGTACTTGCACTGTCAAATTAGGGTGATTGTAAGCGGCCGAGGAAACTCTTAACACTTTAGCTGACACTCGTTTCTGTTTCATTTGTCGACCCGCAGTAAATATGCAGATGTTTTTTGGTCTTAACTAAAACGTTGTTGTGGTCTGTGTTTCAGAAAGAGGACAAAGATGCCCAAGCACAGAAGACGACAAGGACTCTGTGGCCCCCTACTATGTTGAGACTCCTTACGGTTATCAGTTAGACCTGGACTTCCTCAAGTATGTCGACGACATTGAGAGGGGCAACACCATCAAGAAGCTGAGTATCCAGAGGAAGCCCAAAGTGGCCAAATCCTTGGCAGTGCCTCGGGGCAGCACCGGCGGGGGCAGCACTCAGGCTGAATGGACCTCCACGGACTCCTTGTCTTCCTCCAACAGCGACGACAAGCAGTCCCCGGTCTTCTTCACCTCCAGGCCCCAGGTCGCTGCGCCGCTGACCCCCACCCTCTCCAAGGCGACCTGTGAAGTCCCCCTGCAACAATCCTACTCCATTGTTGCAGAGCAGAAACAGCTCCTGCCCCCTCCCTCGCCCAGGTTTGCCCCTCGTCACAACCCCCAAGTGGAGAAGACCCTCATGGAGACGCGTCGACGGCTGGAACAGGAGCGTCTGCTCCTGCAGCCGCTCAGCGAGCCCCCAGTGCCTCGCCGCCGGCTCGCCAGCTTCAGCGGCATGGGCTCCACCAGCTCGCTGTCCTCTTACTCGGGGTCTATGGCCCCGAGCCAGATCTCTCCCGGCGCCCATCAGCCTCTCCCCATCAACGGCCACCTCCCTAATGGAGAGTATAACCCCTACTACCCACCATCCATGGGCAGCTCCATCCGCCACAGCCCAATGAGCTCCGGCATGGCCACGCCTGTCACTAACGTCAGCCCGCTACACCTTCAGCAAATCCGGGAGCAGATGGTGGTGGCCCTCAAGAGGCTGAAAGAGTTAGAGGAGCAGGTGAAAACCATTCCTATCTTACAGGTTAAGATTGCTGTTCTACAGGAAGAGAAAAGACAATTGGCTGCTCAGTCCAAAAATCAAGGTCCCGGAGGTTTTCGTAAGCGCTCCTACAGTGTAGGCAGCGTTGACCAAATGGAGAACCCGGGCCCCATCCAAAAGGAACCAGAGTTGCACATCATGGAGCCTGAAGCCCAGGAACAGAGCGCTCAGCGGCTGGAGGAGTTCAGACGTCTGGCTGCTGAGGTCCAAGCTCTGGAGAAGACCACCCAGGACAATAATCTAAACGAGCTTCAGCCTCACAGCCTCACTCAAAACCAGGCCCACCAAAAGTCCATCGGCATAGTTACTGATGAAAACATGAACAACCTTCCTGTCCGTCAGAGAAAGCTGACAAATGATCTCTGTTTCCGGGATGCAGGAGTAGTGACGGAGCGGCAGGAAGTGCGCAGTGCTGCGGTCGGCGTGACCGAGGCCATGCTGGGCATGACCAGTGAAGCTGAGAAAGAGATCGAGCTCCAGCAGCAGACCATCGAAGCTCTGAAAGAGAAGATCTACCGCCTGGAGGTGCAGCTGAAAGAAACCACCCACCAGATGGAGATGGGAAAGCTAAAACTGGAGCTCCAAGCAGCTGGTGGGTCAAACAAGAAGAAAGCGGACAAAGGTGTGATGGCCAGGCCGGAGATGTACAACGCCTGCGTGGAGGCCAAAGTCCAGATGCGCAGCCACGGAGTGGGTGACCATCTGGAGTTCAGCCATGTTGGCACAGCTAAAACTATACAAACCCACAGTGTAGGAATGTCCTGTCAACCCAGTGTTGCCAGCATTGCCACCGGCCCGGAGATCCCTATGGACCGGTGGGTGGTGCATGAGCGCGTGGAGACGGCTGACCAGTGTGTGGGGAGGCGGGTGGAGACGTGTCACCAGCAGGTCGGCGTAGAGCTGAATGTTTGTGAGGTGGGAGTTAACACAGAGGAGTCGGTGGACAGCCTGGCTCTCTGCAAACCCATGACAGAGTTGAGCAAAGAGAGCAGGACGGTCGGCTGTGGAGATTGTTCAGTCGACGTGATCGTCAGTCCCGTCAAGGCGCTGGTGTCGCAGGGAACTGACCCAGATCCTGTGATGAAGGTGGACGCTGGCGTTATGGCTGCTCCTGACTCAGCAACTCAGCAGACCAATACTGAGACAGAGGTTTCAAACAAGTCCACCAACACAAGGACCGCTGTCCTAACGGACTCGTTCACTGAGATGGTGTTGATCACTTGTGATAAACAGACCAACACGGCGGTGACGGAAATGAGGACGGTCGCCGCTGGGGAGGGACTCGTCAAAGACGTTCACTCGACGGCAAAGACGCGTTCGATTGCTGTTGGAACCACCACAGATGTGGAGTCGTTCCTCGGCAAATCAAGCTCAACCAAAACCAAAGAATGTGGCGTTGGGCCAGTTAGCGTCCACGAGAACTTCTTGGTTGGCTTAAAAACCAGAAACATAGCATGCGGCCCCTCCCAGCCGGCTGAACCTGTCACAAGCAGCAGCAGCAAGGAGACTGCGGAGGTTAAAACGGAGCCTGCACCACCGCAACCTGAGGCCCAGGGGGGCGTCGGACTGGACCATTACATCGAGAGGGTGCAGAAGCTGCTGCAGGAGCAACAGATGCTGCTCGCAGAGAACTACAGCGAGCTGGCCGAAGCTTTCGGTCAGCCCCAGTCCCAGTTTGGATCCATCAACAGTCAGCTGGTCAGCACTCTCTCCTCCATCAACTCCGTCATGAAGTACGGAAGCGTGGAGGACATCCTCAAGCTGCAGGCAGACTCTGTGGCCTCCGACAAAGGTGAGACGTTCAGCACATGCAGCATTGAGAACACCGTTCACTGGTTCACAGTGTTGCAAAAGCAGAGTTCTTGTGATAACCGGTTGGAAAGTCATGCCAGGTAATCAAAGCATAGTTTCAAGGGTGGACAACAGAAAATGTACACACAGACACACACAGGTACACACAAGTACACATATCTCTCTTATCTTTCTTAAATGAAATTACTGATCTCCATCAACTTAGAGCCTGAGGAGCGTTCAAATACGGTACAGTTTGATTTCTGTTTTAGGATTTAGTAGAAACAATAAGCTAAAAAACTTAAGGATTGCAAGAGAAATTATTTAGTTATAGTAATTACAAATCAGATGTTATGATGATGTTTTTCAGTGCACACTGTCTGCGGAGATTGAGCAATTACTCCTGGGTAAATTACCTCAAGAAAGCTGAATTCATCAGTGATTTTCCTTTTATTATAGTTATTTTATTTTAAAAATATGTTTATTATGTTTTGATACCGTAGTACAAACTTACAAAAGGATAATAAGGAGAAAAAATAAATCAGTAAATGGGGAAAAAAGCAGACAAACACACACAGAACATATGACAACAATTGCCAGAGTCACAAATTAAGTACAAAGTAGTGTTTCTTTTAAAATGAACAAAAGTATTCATACACATACAATTTAAATACACAGCACAGTGTGAGTCCAGCTACCACATCCATAAAATTCATTAAAGTTATTTGTTTATTTATTTTATGTATAAAGTTTTATATGTGTGTGTTTACTTTTGTGGGATGTAGGGACATTGAAATTTTGTTAAATTCCCTTGGAAAAGTCATTAAAGTAATGAAATAATAACCATTGTATTTTAATTGTATGAAATGTAAAACAAAGTAATTTCATTTGAGCAGGGTTGTTTCAGAGGACGATAAAACAGCTGTAGCAATGACACACACAGATGTGGTTTGAACGCCAGCGCAGTTTCTGCTGCACTGTTCACACCAGGTCCACACAGAGTCCTGATGGGATCGGACAGGCCAGAGTTATCTCTGACCCCGAAAAATGCAGCGGGGGCTTTGGATGTGAACCAACAATGAGCTCATTTCTTTTCGGGAGCCAGTAACGTCGCACAAATCGGCCACTTGTTGTTTTTGCGGACCGCCCTGCCTTCACTAACACCTCACTGTTGATGCTGATTCATGGCTCCCTCCGAGTTACATAACCTGCATTCATGCTGGCTGGCACATGAATGCAGGGCGAGTGTGTGTGTGTGAGAGAGCTTGTTTCTGGTCAGTTACTGGCCTCTTTTGGTATGTGTCATACGTCCTTCTCCGGTAACTGTAAGTTCAGTATAATCACAACACTGCACACAATAAGCTAAGTTAGAGCGACTTCATAAAAGTGTCTGTTCACAAGTAGTTGCTGCAAGATATAGAAAAATCTTTTTCTCCTTTAAGCAGTGTGTTGGTTGGAGTTGCATTTTACACGTCAATTTCCCAAATCCCATAGCAACATATTCATGTCTTGTTTTGTCCAAAAGTTTAATTGATAAACAAAATAGTTGCTCATTATTTTCTGTTCATTGACTAATTGTTTACCAACTAATTGTTGCAGGTCTACTTGTCATTAAAATCATGTCTTGCGGTTGGTGGTTTTGTAGCTTTTTGATGTTTTAACAAAAACCCACATCGTTGCAAAGCCTGGTGTCGGGTTCATTGACTTTGTTTCTGTCGGCCATCAGTGTGTTGTTTCCTCTTTTGTTAATTTATTCCTGCCAACAGCTGTCAATGTGAAATTGCATCATATTTGCAGAGTCATCATACAGCCCCTCTCTCCTACACATGCCCAGACCGTGACAGTTTATTGACCAACACTTTGGCTGTGATTAAAAGTCTGGGCTAATTTAGCTTCTTGAGCATAACTAAACCAGTGAGTTTAAGATTTGTTGTTTACATTTACCAGGCAGTAGCTTATTTAAGAATGATCTAACAAGAGTCTAACACTTGACATGAGCTAAGTGGCCTCAGCAGCGTGTGGTGTATGGTTTGACCAGACTCGTCGGTAACTCCTGTCTGTGTTGTCGGACACTGACCCTCATCCACCTCTCCTCTTGTTTCAGAGCTCGGTCAGCAGCTGCGCGCCACGTCGCTCTCTGTAGCCAACACACCTGCCCAGCAACAGCAGATCAGCGCAGCCGAGCAGAAGAGCCGCATGGACCTGCAGATGTCCACGGCGCTACACGGTACGACTGTCCTCGCCACACAGGAAATGTTGATGTTTACGATGAAATTCAGATGTGATGGTCCAACTTTTAGGGCTTTAGCTGAGCCACTTGAAAATGAGTGCTAGGACTGAAGGTCAGTCACATTACGCTTACACAATACTCTTGTCTTGCTTTAAGACTTTGATTTTGCTTCAGGTCCAAACAACTGAACCCACATTCTGATAGAAACGGTCAAAATGAAAAACACTGACAGTCGAGAGGACGGGCAGATTGTTTCCATTCCTGAAGAGGAAACATGTTTTGCAGATTTAAATAAGTTGCAGACAGTGCAGTGAACATAGAAGCTCTATTACCTGAGTCAGTGCAGATCTTGTGAACTGACAAACCAATAAATATGAGTCCTGGGAAGGTTTTTGCTTTGTGAACATACATCAGTGTGGAATGGCTGAAGAGATAAATATGATCCAGTGCTTTAACATACAGGAGGTTAAGGAGAACCAGCCGACCTGGGTTTACAAAGAACAATGACGTGTGAGAGTCTTAGTGTCTGTGATAAATGTTAGAGCTCCATGATGTTACAGTGTCTGTTTGAGAAGCTGCAAGAAAGAGACTCGGCTCATTAGATGGTGTAAATGCAGTGTTCTGGTGGACGGAGGCTGACTGAGCTGGAGGCTGTGTCCGTGTCTGACTCAAGTTATCTGATCAGATGTCTGGACTATGGTTTGGAAGCTAAAAATACATTTTCTAAACGCAACATTGATAAGTCTCTCCAGTGGTGAAGTGATAATAACACAGCCGGTTCAGAAATAGCAGCAGATGTTCAAGGCTGTTGTTGTTTCAGGAGTAGAGGGAGGATTTCACACGCTCTTCATGTATAAACACGGTCACCATCGTCATCATCATCATCACCATCATCATCAGTGTGGCTTCCTCCTAACGCTGCTCCCACCTGTCAAAACATGGGCAACGTGCTGAATGACTGTGATGCTACTGAGCTTACACACACCAGTGTAAACATATGCGAGTGCATACATGTCGCTACACGAAGACACACACACACAGACACACACACACACACACACACACACACACACACACACTCTCAATCACTGTCTCTCTCAGTTGTTGCCCCCCCCCGGAGCAGTAGAAGAGGCCCCTCCGCCGGGGCAGGTCTTGGCAGATGTGCTGAGCGTTCTGGCTCTCTCTGCTGGGATTCTGGTTTTCAAGGCCTGTACTTAAAATAACTGAGATACTTCAGGGTTTGGAGGAACTTCCAGCGCCTCGCTGACAGATCGCCCTGGAAAGAACACGAGGTGGACACTTAATGGTCGCTCTCCTCTCTGCCAGAGCCTCTCCATCATGTCACTGAACTTTAGTGGACCATACAGGCTTTATCAACCATTGCTAATGAGCTGACTAGGCTGGTTAATGCTGCAGGAGAAGAGAGCAAAGGGAATAAACTCTCAGAGGCTGCTAAATAGTATTCCTAAATGCAATGTGGAGATGGAGATGCATTTTAACCAAGTGGTATTTACATCTTGAACCATGTTAAACAAATCTTTGACTCTCTTAGGTGTCTGACACTTTAACTTTGTTTGCTTTTTTATGTGACTTTATTCTCTGATATCTTAATGAATGCCTGTCTTAATGAGGTCGGGAGACTTCATCGTTCTGTCCCTGACAAAGTCTTACATGTTGCAGCTGTGTTGCAGTCGTGTCAATAAACCTAAACCTAAAGGGAGATTTTATAATAGAGCTGTTCTGATACCTGCACAGGTACCAGAAATGCCTCCGATAATTCCTAAGATACTGGATCAGGAATCTGCAAGTACTCAAGTCCATGCACCGATCTGATACCATGTAATGTGTTGATAAAGTTTATAGTTTCACACCCAGATAAAATGACACTTTCCTGGAAATCAATTCTTCTTCACTGCTCTAAATCAGTAGCCTACACATAATAGTATAATATAAGTTCTAATAAAACATCCCTGGTGCAGACACTGGGAGCCGCTGTGAAGAAGAATTGATTTCCGGTAAGTAGCCTAACGTTAGTCGAGGTCACAGATAGGTGGACCACAGTCCGGGTCCAGACCCAGATAAGGTCCAATCCAGACCCGGACCGATAAAATACAAATGATTGAGAATTATTACAGTTTGACGGAGTGTTTCTGTTTTAATCGCCGCAGCTTTTCAAGGAATCAGCCAATGCACTCAGAAAGTCCAGGTTTCTGAATCTATATCAAGAAAGAAACATTATTTATCCTTTTTTTACAAGGAGCTTATAAGAAAAATAAACCAAGATAGGGAAAAAAAAGATGCATTTCACATGTAGGATTTAACTAAATCAGCAGTTGTTACGTCATTAAGAGCAAACTTTAACTTTTCTGATCCACGAACTCCAGAAAAGTGTCACATTTACTTCGTAATGAGTCTTTTTCTCTAAATAATTCTGCTGTGTTCTTCTTCTCTGCCTCTCAGGGCAGCCGTGCAGTCAGAGCACCCTGAAATCCATCATGAAGAAGAAGGACGGCCGACCCGACTCCAACGGCACCAAGAAGAACCTGCAGTTTGTTGGAGTGAACGGAGGGTGAGTCAGGAAATATATCCACGGCCTCTCCTGTCATGAATGTTTCACTGTGCCTGTTGGAAGGTTTTAACACGGTGGTTTGGTCGTGTATCGGAGGTTAGAGGTGCTGCTGTTTTACATTTACAAGGCTGTTGTGTTGATTTTCTTTCCTCTTTAACGCGGGCCTGTTAACATCCACCTGGTTCTCTGGATGAGAGCATGTTGCATGTAAATGTCATTAAACCTGAGCTGCGTCGCAACACCTGAGTCCTCAGGTTTCTGTGCCTCTGTCGCCCCCCTGTGGCCCAGGTACGAGAGCACGTCGAGCGACGACTCCAGCTCAGAGGACAGCAGCTCCTCTGGGTCGGACGAAGAGGAGGAAGTGGAGGAAGAGGAGGAGGGGAAGGAGCACAGAGGAAAGGAGGAAAATAAGAACGCGGAGGGAAAGAGCATCAGGGAGGAGTTCCAGCCTGAGGGAGCTGAGGATGTGGACAAGAAGGATGAAGAGGAAGGTTCAGAGAAGCAGGAGACGAGGGAGAGGTGGGTTCTTGAAAATCGCATTTATTTTAGCGTTTCACTGTTCTGAACTTTTACTGTTTGTGAATAATGGCTTCAAATTCCACATGAGACATGTGATCCTAGAAAGAAAGTGTTTGATTTATCCCAGATATTTATTGTTTTCTTTTGCTGTTTCATTCTACACACGTGACGGGTTTATAGAGCGAGGCAGGTCGAGGATTACCATCTACCAGGGATGACTTCTGTTTTGTTTGTTTTGGGTTTTTTTTGTTTGTTTTTTACCCGAGCAAGAGAGCCAACAGGAGTGATACCGATAAACCACCAGAAACTATAACATTTGTATAGATAACGTACATCATCCAAGGTGAATCGTGGCTTTTGATTTCATGGTTCTATTGATTAATGACAGAGTAGAAGCTAAGCAGAACTGGTTGTTATTAAACGTCTGTGAAAGACAAACTGCAGATCATTAATTGAATTGAATAAAACTTTATCGTTCAAACAGAGGTGGACATTTGTCTCACCTCAGACACAGTATCAGCTGAGTACCAGCTGAATAATGATGACATGCAGGTTGTAAACAAGTTGAAATGATTGCTTCAACATCTGATAAAACCACTTGTAGTTATTTTTCTTTTCACATTCTACATTTTCGACACGTGTGAGATAAGGAGCTAATTAAACGCAGCACGCAGGATTGAAGTTATTTGAATTTTTAAACAATGTTTTGTTGTTCTCTGTCGTCTCTTTCCAAAGGTATGAGCTCAGTGAGAAGATGTTGGCTGCGTGCAGCGTTCTCAAAACTCACCTCAGTGACTCGAAGGCTGTGAGCAGTAAAGATCTGGTGAGGAGCTTCATTTCTGCTCTTGTCCTGTTCAAACTCAAATCTGCTGCGGTTTGTACAAAAACAACAACAAAAAAAGTCCCACTGGTTTTACAATTTCGTTAAATGGCGACGCTCTGTGTCACTTCAGCTGCTGTCATGTCATGAAGCACATTCGAGATGTTTTTAGTTTAGGTTTTAAATGAGTTTGATGTGTATGAAAGTTCATTATTATTTATTCCAACATGTTTTCGCCTGTGATGATTGATTTTTTTCTTCAGAGAGCTTGTCTGAACACGGTGCAACACGAGTGGTTCCGCGTGTCCAGCCAGAAGGCGGCTGTGGCGGCCATGGTGGAGGACTACCTGGGGGCCTTCGGGGCCATCTCGCCGGCCGTGCTGCGCCACGTCGTCAACATGGCCGACGGCAACGGCAACACGGCGCTGCACTACAGCGTGTCGCACTCCAACTTCCAGGTGGTGAAGAAGCTGCTGGTTGCAGGTGAGAGCGGCTGCAGCGTCTCTGAAATATTAAAGCGCCAAGTTTAGATGAGGGAGATGAAGTTTGCCTCCGTTGTCGTAGGAACTGTAGATATTTCAACTTCCATATTTCCACTTTAGGAGTTGTCGTCCATTTTGCTGAGATTAAAAGTTCAGTCCTCGACTTGGAAACAGAAGTTGACAAAAGGATCTCACCACAGAAATGTAAAAATATATGCATGTTGGCTTGTGTTGAGTTGAAACCATAATTAGAAAATCTTTAGCAGAGCATCTGTATACGTTCTTCCTGTCTGTGTTTTCTTAGAGAAAGTGGTTGAAAAGTTTCTCAAGGTTTTCTTTATCCGTCCAAACCCTGGGATTATCTTTGCTTTCCTTTTTTTTTTTTTTTTTTTTTTTTTTTTTTTAAATGCAGCCAAGGTTTGGTTTCACTCCCCTGGCCTCCTCTTCACACCACCACAACATCTTCTCCTTCACCCTCTCATCCTCCTCTTCATCTTCCTCCCAAACAGAAAACAACCTAAAACATATTTGGTTTGATTCCGGCAGGGGACGTTTGTTTCATGTCGTACTCTCACTCTTCCTCTTCCTCTTTGCATTTCCTGTGTGCATCTTTGGTGAGACTTTCAAATTAAGATAAAAATGCAAAAATAAAGTGATCGCAATTGTTTGACAAATGAATCAATAACAGCTTTTTTGGTCAAACATCAAAAGGTTTTTGTTTTACACAATGAAGGGTCAGACTTCCTTGTGAACATGATTATATATTATCACTATAACACTGAATCTTTTTGTGCGTGTGTGTCATCATAACACTCAACAGATCAAATTACTTATAATGTTTTTTTATTCACATGCAAACAGGTCTTTCTAAAGAGCAGAGAAGAATGTGTAGAATGTGTGGCTGAGACAAAAACACAAACAAAACAAAACACTGCGGCCCACAGAGCATTTTCAGCTAAATAAAAGCCGGAAACCTGGAACGGCCACAGGGTCAGTTACAGCTCTTTACTTTATGAATTCTTAAACCAAGATTAGATGTAATATTCGTGCAGCTCACTCAGCCCAGACAGTAATGCACATGTGGAGGAGAAGAAAGTCGTTTTGTGATCCACACACACTCGGTCCTCGTCGACACATCCATGTGGCGATCTCTCTGAAGGCTCAATAGACTGTGATGAGGTCCCGGCCACTCGCTGCTCTAAAAGCCTTTTGTCTCCTCGGCCTTTTGTGTCCTTGTGCTGTGTGACAGCGTATCCACCCCCCTGTTCCCATTGTAGCCTTTGTCCTCGCACCGTCCCAGTTCCTCAGACCCCCCCCCCTCCCAGTGGTGGGGCAGCCACCCTCATACCCGCCTCCCTCCCATACAGTCTCTGATGTCTCCTGGTTGCCTGCAGAACGTGTAAAGGATGAGTTCACACAAAGCATCATGGTCCTGGGACTCTGTAGTGAGGAGGAGGAGGAGGAGGAGGAAGAGGAATCAACTGAAGCATCACAGGCCTCGTACGTTGTTGTGTTGTTGAGTGACAGGTGGCACAGTGACGAGTCAATCACAGGCAGAGTCAGAACGTACGAGGGTTTGATTGAGACCACCCATGATGGAAAAGTATGTTTAAATGTGTGTGTGTTTGCGTGTGTGTGTTTCAGATGTGTGTAACGTGAACCAGCAGAACAAGGCGGGATACACGCCCATCATGCTGGCAGCGCTGGCAGCCGTGGAGACTCCCAAGGACATGCACATCGTGGAGGAGCTTTTCAGCAAGGGCGACGTCAACGCCCGAGCCAGCCAGGTCAGTGACTGGAGGCCGGGGGGGGGGGGGGGGGGGGTCAGAGGTCAGAGGGCAGCAGCAGGGCACCAACAGCAGCCTCCACACACGGTTTATGTTTCAATGAGATATGAAGGTCGTAAACTAGGCAGGGTGAAACCAACACTACAGCATCATTAAAGGTTATTTAAAATGTTTTTGAATGCCAGTGTTTTTGTGATTCATTATTACATCAGAGATTCACAAAACCAGACTGTGAAGTTTTTACCCTCAAGTGGGAAAAACTGTCTTCTGGTGACACCAAGTGGTAAAGACGTGTAACTGTTTAGATTTTTAAGGTGGTTTGGGTTTTTTGCAGCTGTCATTGGGGAGCCTAGTCTTTAATGTTTGGATGGAGATGTTTTTAAAAAATTAAGGATGAATCTTTGTATTTTGGTTTTGAGTTTTGATGTAGTACTTCTGATCGGTGATGATTTCTTTTACAGGGTGAATCCGTGTGTGTGTGTGTGTGTGTGTGTGTGTGTGTGTGGGGGGGGGGGGGTTAGTAAAGAAAAATGATGTATGATTTATGGCCGTAGCTAATTGTTTTCTTTTTATCAAGTCATTTATTCATTATTTTTCTCAGTTAATTATAAAAAGTCAAAAAAGCATAGGGGTTACACCTTAAAACTGCTTGTTTAATCCAACCAACTGTCCAAAACTTAAGATATCAAAAGTATAATCATCTGAAAGAGAGAAAAGTAGCAGCTCCTCACATCTGGGAAGCTGCTGGTTTCAAACACTCTGAGGTTCCAGCTTCTCAAATGTGAAGATTTCTTTGTCACATGTGACAGTAAACTGAATGTCATCACAGGCTCCAGGAAACTAAAAAGGACGTTTTATTTTATGATGCAGACAACAGGATCAATAGAGAAATTTAATGTGTGCGTTAATTATTTGAATCCTAAACTTAACCCCAAAACTGACTCTCTTGTCCCTGGTGCAGGCGGGTCAGACCGGGCTGATGCTGGCGGTCAGTCACGGCAGGATGGACATGGTTCGGACCCTGCTGGGTCACGGGGCCGACGTGAACGTCCAGGACGACGAGGGCTCCACGGCGCTGATGTGCGCCAGCGAGCACGGCCACGTCGAGATCGTCAAGCTGCTGCTGGCTCAACCCGGCTGTGATGCCACGCTCAGCGACAGCGTGAGTAACTCATGAAGGTGCAGGGACGCTGACACAGCATCAGTGACGGGAAACTGCTCTTCACTTCCTGTATCTAACTGTAAAACAAGCTGAACGACAGTCATCGTAAGACGTCAGGTCGTATCAGTCAATCAAGTGAAATACAATTAATCTGCAACTGTTTTGATAATAAATTTTCTTTTCTTTTTTCCCCTAATATACAATAATATCAAACGCTTCAAATGTGATGCTGCTTTGGATTTGGACTGTGGGTTGAACAAGTCATTTTTCATTGTCAAAACCATTGATGAATTATTGAGAAAATGATTGACACATTGATGGTGATCATCGTAGTTGTCGTGTGAGCCGCTGCCTGAACAGCAGCCGGTCAAATCCCTCTGGGATTACAGGTTATGAAGTCACGCATATTATTTGAACCCACAAAGTTGTTCAGTGTATCTGCAGATTATTGATTTTATTCAATGTTTTATGACTTTGCTTCTGAATACGCTGCAGAACAATATGTGTAATTGTTTAATATTGATATGGATAGTAAGTGGTATTAGTAGAATTAATAGTCGATCTGGTTTTGGGAGATTTACTAAATACTGATTGATGGCTTTCTAACAGGTTTTATTTCTCAGTTTTTCTAATGTTTCATCCTTGTTGACTTGTTTCCCTCCCTGCAGGATGAGAGTAATGCCCTGTCCATAGCTCTGGAAGCAGGACACAAGGACATTGCAGTGTTGCTTTATGCACATGTCAACTTCTCCAAAGCCCAGTCACCAGTAAGTGTCGAGTCACTTTTATTTTTATATCCGAACATCACAAATGTGCCTCAGTCTCAACAGTACACAACACCCTCTGGTTCAGATAAAGAAAACCTCTGTCCTCCTTAATTCATCTTCATTTACATCTCCACTCTGATCCCAACCATTTAAACGTGTCTGTGTACGACTAACCTTCCAGGGAACCCCTCGACTTGGCAGAAAGACGTCACCCAGTCCCACCCGGAGGGGCATGTTCGATTAGAGGCCCCGCCTCTGCCCAGAAACCCTGCGCTGCTATTGGTTCACGCTGAACGACGCCTTACCCACAGCTGGATGAGGTGACTTAATCCCCAAGCACCAACCTACCAACCAACCAACCAACCAACCAATGAGATTTCTGGAAGTAATTTTTTTATTTATGTGCACGCCTCTCGTCTCCATGACGATCCCAAAGTGTCCTTTGAACATGAATGTAACCAGCTGGTGCCTCAAGTCCCATCAGGTTCAGGCTGAAATAATCAGCAAGCCACTGGAGTTCAGACCAACACGGACATTAATTCAACTACTAAATGCAACTTTTTCTTTGCCTTGTTTTTAGTTTTTTCTTTTTTTGTCAATTTGACCAGTTTTTTTTATTCTTTTTTTTTATTTCTAAAGCTCAATGTTGATCATTCACGAGCACCAAAACATCTTTTTGATTAATTTTTTTTTTTTTTTTTGTGAGCGCATCAGAGTAGACAGATGGAGAATAATCCACCCTCATGTTAGAGGAAATATTTCCTGTATATATTGCTCGCCTCGACATCTCGGTCTGCGCCCAGCTCAGACAAACGCATCAGTGAATAGACGTGACCTAGACTGGAGAAACTGTACTTTTATACAAATCCTTTGTGTCTATTTAAAAGAAGAAGAAGAAGAAGAATCACAGTATTTTGAATATTTCCTATTACTGCTTAACGAATCCATGAAGTTATATATTTATCAAAGTATAGTTTTTAATGCAGATATATGTATTTCATTGTACATACGGTGGTCATTAGAGTTTAGTTATTCTCTCTCTTTGTCTTCATGTCCAGTTTCTCTCTGTCTTGTCATGTGTAATATAAAGTGTCTGTCCTGCTCTAGTGTTCATCAAGGTACTGACTTTCATCTTCAAATGAGAATTGAAGTGCCTGAGACTTTGCCATATAACAATAAACATCAGTTAAAGATTATAAAGCAGCGTGTCATCTTCATTGATGACCCACAACGAACTTTAGCTACTTTGCAGATTCTGGATAATACAAAAAATAATCAACAAGTAAATGTTGGTGTATCATTTATTCGTTTAAGTAAGACTTTATTGATCCTCGAGGGGAGTTCACAGGCTTCCCAGCAGTGTATAAAGTAATTAATTACACATGAATTCATCATTTATCATTATTCAACTGTAGGTTGAGGAGATGGGGGGAGGGGGGGTCACTGTGTTGGCTGCATCACATTATCACAGAGGGACAGGTATTTAAGGAGGAGGTGGTTATCTGTTTTTTAATGTGTAAATATCAGAGAATCATGATGGCTGAACAAACAACAAAAAGCTTAGACATTTACAACCCAAAATAAATGAATTTATCTGGTGACATATAGTAAATCTCTGTTTTAAAATCTCAGGTTTTTTCTCTGACATTGAAAGGCTTTAACAGTATTAAAAAAAAAACAAAAAAAAACAAACAAGTTTTGTCACTGTCATTTGAGTTTGGTGACTGAGAGTTTGGAAGTCAAGTGACTCACAGCTGAATCAGTCGGGGTGACGGAGCTGGACGTCTTCTGAGCGGAGGGTTTCCTGCGAGGAAGAAGAGCAGAAACATACACAACATGAAAAATTCTCCATCTAGTACCTGTTTCTTCTAAATTAGTGAGTACCACTAATTTTGTTAAATTTCTATCTAATAGTTGGTGATTGAAGTCCTTAAATATCAAAATGAAAAGCTGTATTCATTTTAAATAAGTTTTTTTTAAATATATTTTACAGAAAAAAACGAGATATTCTTTGCTTCAGTCTGCTCCCTCTTCTTTTTTTGTTTCCATAATACAATAATGTTTTTAAATTAAATTCAAGTTTATTAGCAAGTAGATAAATACATTTTTCTGTTTTTTGTACCAAGTTTTTTCACCTTTTTTAGGGCGAAGGCAAAAAGCCTCGACGGCTTTTGGCAACTTGTACATGTCTATTTTTAGACATGTAATTTTTATTTTTGTACTTGCAAATTAATCTGCTGCACTAAACAGGACCTGCAGACACAGAACAGACCACTGCAGACTCAGTAGGTGGATTTCGAGGTCCTGACAAACCTGTGCAGAGGCAGGATGGACGCCGCCCGCGTCCTGGAGAGGATGCGTTTGTGTTTCGATGCAGGTGGGGGGACGAGGCCGAGATCTCCCGGCCTGTAGCGGGCCAGCTGAAACTGGAAGCTCACAGATGGACCCAGAGTCGTTGCGCTGAGAAGACACAGGAAACAGGATGATGATGGTGATGAAGATGGAGTTGCAACTCACACATAACTGTCCTGTCGACGTCATTCTCCATCTGATAGTTTTTCTGTTTTTGTTCTGATCAGGTGACTTTATTATTGACCTTTTATTGGGATATACCAAGATGATTGGAAACAATGTGGTTGCTGTATTTAGACAGTTGAAACAGAGGACAGTGAAGCTGAGAGACGATATATAATATAAAAGCTAATAAGCACCAATAAAACAGATAAAAATAAAAAATAAAGGTGTAGTAAAGAAAATGATAGAAACAGAACTTATTGATGAATCAGAATGGTGGACGACACCTTTATCATATTTAATTCTCTTTAAAATAAGAAGGGAAATAATGGGAAAGCTACATTAAACAAGACAAGATTCAACTTTCCCATAATTTCAAACATGTGTCCTGTTGAAGTCTAATATTATTTTCATTTTTACAGATGTCATAAATAATGTCAACACAATCATCAGTTGTTGGTATTTCTGGCTTTTCTGGAATCTGGATCAGATTCTGTCTGAGCTCAGAGGAAACATCTGTAACATTTTGGGCAAAAGTTTATGAACCACGTTAATTTTCTTAATAGAAACAGAGATTCGGAGTCAGTATCTGCATTCTGGTAAAATAACCATAAAAAGACATAAAATTAAATCATCTGTTTAACCGTTAGGTTTAAAGTTTTCTGACTTCAGACACCAGTCTTTATCAACGTCACTACGTCTGTAGTTGGTGCACTCTGCTTTTGTGGGGCAGAATAGTCTCCATACTGATCACAGAGTCCATTCACAGCCCTTTAAAAAAAAAAAGCAGTTAAAACAGTTGTACCGGGTACGAACAACGTCAGACATCATCCAGTGACAGAGTGGTTTCATTACCTGGCTGCTGCAGCGTCTGAGGTCTGCAGCTCGTCCAGTTTCTCAGTGTTGGAGTTGACGAGTGTGGGTCTGTCCAAGACCACCAGCAGCTTCTGCACCAGCTGCTTCCACTGGACGACACTGAGGTCCCGGTCCGAGTCCTGCTCCTGCGGGAAACAGAACCGATATCAGGGCTGAAGTCATTCAACGTTCCTGAGAGGCTGAAACCATCTCGTCGTGCCGTTTTACCATCAGAGCCTGTCTGAGAGTGACGGCTGCTTCCTGCATGATGCTCTTCATCCTGCTCCTCTTCCTCCTTTCCTCCTGTAGCTCTGAGTCCAGCCGACTCACCTCGGCTTTGTTTTTACTGCTCTGTTCAGACAGCGAGGCCCAGTCCTGCCTAAAATAAACACAATGATGATAAATACATCACACGTGGGGGTATAGCTCAGTGGTAGAGCATTTGACTGCAGATCAAGAGGTCTCTGGTTCAAGTCCGGATGCCCCCTGTGGCTTTATGTTGTTTCCTTTCATCAGTCCTCATTGTTAATGTGGACTGGGCTCTGTCAGAAGCCAGTGTATGTGATGGTGCAGTGTAACACCAGTACAGCGACTTTCATCCTCTAACGTTGTCCAGATAAGATTTGGTTGATGTGATGCTGTTTGTCTCCTTTCCTGTTTCTATCTGTCAATAATCAATTGAATTGTCCCATAGTTCCATCTCTATGCAGCACTTTGGTCATTTAACTGTGTCTATAAATAAATTCACTTCACGTGGAGCGGAGTCGGGCTGTGAACACAACGCTGACATGTTATCACCTTTAAAGTTGATATGAGCAAACAGTTGCTTGTTTAAACATCCAGCAGCTACACAGCAAATTATCATTCATGTGGACTCCTGCCTCAGGCCGCCTAAAAAATCTAAATCCAATGTTCCCTCTCTTTTAGCTCCTTGTTGGTCTCCAAGAACTCCACACGAATGAGGGAAATATTTGGCTGTTTAGCTGCTAAATGCTCCAATATGTTCACGGCTGGTTTCTAACCGCGTGTCTGTTCCACGCAGGTCGTGTACAGGAGGTTTTTAGAGCTTTCTGCTGAAAACAGCTGCCGCGGCTGGAGACTGCACTTTGGAGAGCAGTGAGAATGAACCACATTTATCAACACGACAGGTAATCAATGAGCTGAAACTGATTATTAAAGCTCTGGGGACCTGAAGAATTTAGCTGGTAACATGTTGTGATTGTAGAAATATCAGTCATAACCATGTTCTTAACTAAGTTCATGCAAGTTACTCAAAACCTATAAGGCACTTGTTTTTTTTAAATCAACATGGGTTTTAATTTTCAATGTTTTTTTAAATTTTTTTATGATTAATTAGTTCAGTTTTTTTAATTTGGTGATTTTCACCTTTTTGCTTTCATTCATTTTGTTTATTTCATCATTTGTCTCCTTTTTCACTCTTTAAAGTCAGTTTTTCTTCATTAAGATTTACTGCTAGGAGGCACACAGAGTGTTTGGTCAGGGGAGGTTTCACTGCCATCTGCTGGACACTTTAATGGGCAGCGCTGCACCAAGTTTTCCTTTTTAATTCAGAGTGTGATCAAATGCTGCTGCACGGTCTCGTCTTGTCTTTGTAGTTCCAGTTGTCTGTGTGTGCAACAAAGTATAAATATAAAGATTTGGATAACGATACAAAGTAATAATTTAATGGTATTTTGAGGTACAATTACTTGGCCTGTTATTGTAGTTCAAATGTCCCTGATTAACTTTGTATGTCGACTTTTCAAAAGAGCCTAATAAATAACATTGAGTCTTCGTGTTCTGACCAGACAAGTGGCACTTGCTTTTAATTTTAGGTGATTTTGATAACGTATGTTCCCTTTATGTGTGTTTTTTAGTATCTATTGATACTTACTTGTTGTGTCTTTGTCACTGGAAACTTTAACTTTTATTTAGTTTCATTAAAAATATACTGCTGTACTTTATCATACTTCATCCTCTGGATCTGCCACCTGCTCACACATTTGTATTTTTCTACTAATAATAAAAAAATAATGAAGTTAACTTAATGCATATTGGGATATTGTTGTTAATGTTAACACCAAAGAAAATGAACGTGGAGTCAGTGGCATGGACAGTAGAGACCTGAGTGCCTCCATCTGGACCAGGACGCTTCTGTGCTCAGTCTGAAGCTGCTGAAGCTCCTGCCTGCAGACGTTCAGCTCCGCCTGCAGCTGCTGACACTTCTCCGTCAGCTGCTCAACCACCTGATGGAGAGAAGACGTCCAGTGTTTTTAGTGAATCGTTTGTGTTTTATATTAAAACCAGGTGAAAGGAAATACAAAAATAACGTTAATGGTCATTTGATGGTGGGAAAGAAGAAAGGAATTCTTAAAAAAAAAAAAAAAAAAAAAAAAAGCTCAATGTTCGTCTATATTCTGCTAACCTTCTTGCGGATGCAGCTCTTGCGGGACAGCTCGCTAAGCATGTGCTCCAGGATGTCCACGTCCACGCTGAGTTTAGTCTTACGGTCCAGCAGGGCCGAGTTCTCCTTCATCAGGATGTGAGTCTGCTCCGACAGCTGGTTTAACTGAGCCCTCGCCTCCGTGTTCTCCTGAAGGGCCAGTCGGGTCGTCTCAGGAACCTTCTGGTCCACCAGCTGCTTCACCTCTGCTTCCATGGCCGCCACATGGCTCTCCATCTCCTTCTCCAATCTTTTGACCAGGGACAGGAGAAGGGAGAGAAGAATAATGATCTACTCACTTCTACTGTATGTATGTATGTAATTATAGGCTATCATTGCTACAATCACAGAGGAAAGTGCCAACCTCCTCTTTTCCAGCAGTGCTTTCATCTCCAGGTTGTGAATGTCAGCTTTGTGCTCCTCCTTCTGAATGGCCACCTGCTTCTCCAGAGACGCCATGTTGGACATCAGCTGCTCCTTCTCCTTCTGAAACTCCTCCAGACTAGCCAGCCTTGCCACTGGACAGAGGGGGGAGAAGAGGAGAGTCTATATCACACTGAGAGTCCAGTCTTTCAATACATACAGTGCTTTTGCAAACCTTGTGTTCTTTGGCCTTGCTCACTGAGGTTTAACCAAACCAAAGAGTTTGTTTCTGCGTCAAGTTTGTGTAAAATGAAGTGTATCTCAGAAAGTCAGCTAATGTGTTGATGTTACAGGTCCATTGGGATAAAAATAAAATAACGTTTTTCAAGTTGTTATCTCGTGTCCATGGGTATATAATTTCTCTATCTAGTGTTAACTGTAAACATACATATTGTCTCACATTTTCAGATTAAAATAACAACATATTGTTTCCAACCTTTTATTTCTTAACTACTAAAATGTTATCATAGATTTTGGGGTACATTTGCTGTAGCAGCTATCTGGTTCACTTAGCACAATTTATTAATTTCCAACAGGGTGGATGATATGGCTCTTTCATACTGCTTGACCGTGGTTTAACCCAGAGAAATGTTCAGTCTCACCAAGTGTCCTGTTCTCCTTGGTGAGCTCTTCTATCCGGTCTTGGAGCTCTTGCCTCAGCCGGCTGTGCTGCAGCTGCAGGGCGTCTCTGTCTTTATCAGCAGCCTGCCGCTGACTCTCCAGGCGCTCTGACAGCTCCTCCAACTCATCCTCCTTCTCCAACACGGAGCATTTCAAATACTCAACAATGTCCTTTTTCTGTTTCTCCAGTGCACTGTACTGCGAGTTAAAGTCCCTCTTCTGCCTCTCCAGTTCATCACATTTCAGCTGGTATCTGGGGAAGGAAGAAGAATATGGGTTTTGGTTTAAGGACGAGGTCTTTAATGATTCTTGCAGTACATGCTGTATGTAGAGTAGGTTGATAGGTGGTGGAATTACATCAGCTTGTATTAATTTGACATGTTTTTGTCCAAAAAGACTTACAAAAAATGCATTCAATATCAAAGCAACACAAAAATAATCACAAAGAAGCACCAATTGACTACAAAAAGACTCAGCAACAAATAGAGGCAAAAGTACCACAAAGACAACAACAAAAAAACATAAAAGAGACACAAAGAGATGCAAAACATCTACTAAGACACAGAAAATTACCACAAGAGATTAAAAACTACTACAGTCAGATGCAAAATGACAACAAAGATACTTAAAATGACAACAAATATATGCAAAACAACTACTAAGAGACACAAAAGGACCAAAAAAAGAGACACAAAACAACTGCAGAGAGATGCAAAATTACTACAAAAATGAAAATGCACAAATATGAAATCCACAATATATGAAACACTACTGCTTGTTTGTAGGAGAGGTGGTGGGGGCCTTTTAAATGGCTGTGCCCAGAGTCTCACAGTTCCTACCACGGAACGGGTGATCAGTACGCGTTGTAACATCAAAAAATATTAATAACTTTGGTACTATTCGGTTCTATAGCCAGGGTATCTAGTTATACTGGCTTCAAGCGAAAGTGATAGTCTAACAAAAGACAAGCTAACAAAACAACACGCGAAAGTGCTGCGCAAATTACGTAAAAGTTGCGCTGACGAAAAAACGAGACTATAACAGAGTTATTCACTATCTGCAGTGAATTTACTTGCTTGGATAAACATATGACAGCAGTCTGTGAATAAGGAAAAGCTGAGTGATTTAATTCCCGCCTGCTTTAACGTTATATTACCTCTCCAGCTGTTCGTTCAAATATCGTATCTGAGTCAGGTACAAATCCTTCTCTTTGTCGTCAGAAACGTTTTTATCTGCCGGAGTCTCGCTTTTCTGTGGTTTCTTTGCCTCATCTTGTTTGTTGCTGCTTTTCTTATCCTTCTTTTTGGGCATTGTGTAAAAGAAAGTTTGAGAAAGTTTACGCTGAGAGAAAGCAGAGAAACTAAACAAGATACGTTGTTGCTAGGCAATGCTGCATTCAGGGAACAAACACAGTGAACAGAAGGATAAAACTGTCTGACAACAGGAAGGTGACACGTGGAGGAGGAACAGTCATATCCTGATCATCCAGACAGATTTGACCAGTTGCCTCAGCTGCTGTGTTCAACTGGTCTGACTGGTCGCTGTTACTGGGAGGTCGAGTGGAGAGGAGGAGTTGATATATCAGTGAGTTTCAGAGGAATCAGCAGGAAAGGAAACAGTGATGACTGTTGGTTTGGAGAGAACGATCAGTCCTGGAGTTTGATCTGCTCTAATGATGGTGGTTACTCTGTCTGTCACAGTGACAGAGAAAAATCTATCTCCTCCTCTGTCTCTCACAGAGTAGCAGTGTCTGTGGACTGTCCTGTCAGTCCACTGGGTGTCAAACTCATTTTCACCGAGGGCCACATCAGCATAATGGTTGCCCTCAAAGGGCCAGATGTAACTTTGAGGCAGTATAAATGTAACTAAATGTAATGTAAAATAAATGCAACTACTCCTTAATGTTAAATAACTCTGAATCTTATTATTCAACTTACAAATATTACATATATATTTGCATAAATGTAAAAATAAATGTTTGCTTGTTGCTCTGTTATAACATAAATCCTTTTAATTTGTCAGCTTATGAAACCCACATTACTCCATCAATCAACGATCAAACTATCCAAGTGAATAAGGATAAATAAGTTATGACATTAACTTTGTTCAAAACTTTTTTGTCATAGTTGAGAGGGGCAGAATAACGGTCCAACCAACAATTGTGAGCTGCTAAGAACACGTGTGACAGGTGTAGCATTTTACACAAACAAATGGCTGCACACAGCTTTGCTAGGGGATACATCCAACTAATGAGAGATGGTTTGATTACAGTGAACATTTGTCTGCATCAACACATAAACCTGCAAACACTAAATACATTGCTACACATATAACGTAGTATATGTAATAAACTCAAAATAACAACACAAGGGTTGTCTCAGTTCACAACTATATTGGTCAAGTTTTAAGGTGAAGTTGATGAGGAGATGCTGCCACATGAATCCTCTCTCCACCATCCTCATTCATTGATCATGTTCTGAAAATAACAAACACAAAGCAAAATGCAAGCACAGTCATTAAATTGCACACAGTTTAACTATTCTTGTTCTTGGTGGAAATACATTTTATTATATTTTAATTAGGTTTTTAAAAATGCTTACCTACAGTATGTGTTTTCTGACCAGATATCTGACACCTTTTTTCCATGGCCAGTGTGTCAATGTCTGGTTTTCGGTCTTGTGCTGAGGCAGAACAGCATGGAGGTTGTTATCAGTGATGCGTGATCTGTGCTTGGTCTTGTTTAGATTCATGATTGAAAACATCTGCTCGCACAGAGAGGTGCTCACATACATAGACGGAACACGGGCAGCGTGAAGTCGAAGCTGTGGCATCAAACCAGGGGGCAGTTGACGGTAAAAGTCCTGGGCCCTCATTTATCAATCTTGCGTGAAAACAGGTGCAGATCTGAGCGCAGAATTGGTCGTACGATAGGATACACGTGTGATTCATGAAACATTCGTATCTGACCAATCCCAGCGTACGAATGATCGGGTCTTGATAAATGCGGCGGCTGAATTCGATCGTCATTAACATGTTACGCCCTTAAATATTCCTGGTTCGGAGGCCTCGCCCACTAAGGTCAAACATGGAGAGAAGAGTTACTGGCAAAAAACGAAACTTTTCAGAGATGGAGATCGACATCCTGACATCCGAGGTGGATGAAAATAAGGATGTGCTTTTTGGCAGTCTGAAGAGTGGGATCAAATGAGCTCATAAAACCGCTGTATGTGGAAGAGGGTAGCGGAGATGAGTTTGGCTCTGCAGTGCCCCCTCCTGCAGCCGCGCGCCAACACAGCTGTTTTGAAAAATAAAAGAATCGTGTGTGTGTCCCCCCCGGTCACCTGGCCACCACGTTTAAAAGTGATAGCTTGGCATCACAAATCACCTGTACATTTATAGAGTGATAGTTTTTGCGATTGATGAATGCGTAATCATTCATGGATGGTGCCTTCAGACGCACATGAGTGAAATCAATTGCTCCAACCAAATTTGGAAACCCAGCAATCTGGAGATCCCTGCGGTCTCTGAAAACGCGCTCACGTCTGACACGCGCGTATTGTTCCTCCAAAACGAGTAAATCTGCCATTGTTATGATTTGATAACTGTCAAAGCATCTGTTTAAATAAGGGAGTGAGTAAACATCTGACCAACCACAGTGCAACAATGATTATCTCACCAGATGCTTTTAATTGTTGTTCCAGTTGTGTCATACCCATCGGAAAAAAACAAAAACAATTACACAATTTTGCCATGAGTTCATTTGCAAACACACATTTCTGCTTGTATTTATTATTATTTCAAATTTTAATGTGCAAAAATTAGATGTCATGTTAGGCTATTGAACCTATCATATTGTTTTATTTTACAAAAAATTGGTATCAGTAAAAAACGTGGGCTTTTTTAAAATTCAAATTTTTATTCGTTTTAAGAATCCGTTTTGATCTGTTCTAAATATGTGACTGTTTATGTTGAGGTTTGTTTAATAATTATTTTCAGACTCAGCCAGATTTTGCTGTGCTGCACCGCAAATCCAGACTCAGATTTGCGGACACGAGCTCAGACCTGACGTGAGATCTGATCGTAGCTTCCGCTCACGTCCAAATTGATAAATCCCGAAGCTTGCGTGGAAATGGTCGTACGCACGGTTTTCTGCCGTAGGTTCGTTTGATAAATGAGGGCCCTGGATTGCAGCATCCTGGAACTTTGCTCTCAGGCCACTATCGCTTTGAAGCTCTATTAACTCCATCTGTCATAAAAACATCATAGTATGGTAAGGCATTAAACGTCATAGTTTATTAAGCCATAAAAATGACAAAAAACGTCATAGTAGCCTATACTATGGTATAAAATCTCAAATATACATCATAGTATATTAAGACATAAAAGGTCATAAAATCGTCATAGTATGTCAAGGAATGAGAGAAAGTAATATAATTAGGCATAAAAATGCCAAATTAGATCTAAGTGTAGTATGGCAGAAAAATGAAAAAGAAATGTCATAGTATAGTATGGCATGAAATGTCAAAAATATATCATAGTATAATAACGCATAAAATGTCATAAAAACGTCATAGTATGGGACGGCATGAGACAATAGCATATAATTAAGCAGAAAAATGCCAAAAAACGTCATAGTATAGTATGGCAGAAAAATGACAAAAAACGTCATAGTATAATAAGGCATAAAATGTCATAAATACGTCATAGTATGGTCAGGCATGATCCGAAATGATATAATTAGCCATAAAAATGCCAAAAAGATGTTAGTATAGTGTGGCAGAAAAATGTCAAAAAACATCATAGTATATTAAGGCATAAAAGGTCATAAAATCCCCATAGTATGTCAAGGAATGAGACAAAGTAATATAATTAGGCATAAAACTGCCAAATAAGATCTGACTATAGTATGGCATAAAATGTCAAAAATACACCATAGTATAATAAGGCATAAAAGGTCATAAAAACGTCATAGTATGGTCAGGCATGATCCGAAATGATATAATTAGCCATGAAAATGCCAAAAAAGATCTAAGTATAGTGTGGCAGAAAAATAACAAAAAACGTCATAGTATAGTGTGGCATAAAATGTCAAAAATACATCATAGTATAATAAGGCATAAAAGGTCATTAAATCGTAATATTATGGTCAGGCATGATCCCAAATAATATAATTAGCCACAAAATTTCAAAAATACATCAAAGCATATTAAGGCATAAAACGTCATAAAAAAGTCATAGTATGTCAGGGCATGAGACGAAATGATATAATTAGCCATAAAAATGCCAAAAAAGATCTTAGTATAGTTTGGCAGAAAAATTATAAAAAAGTCATAGTATAGTGTGGCATAAAATGTCAAAAATACATCATAGTATATTAAGGCATAAAAGGTTATAAAAATGTCTTAGTATGGGACGGCATGAGACAATAGGATATAATTAAGCAGAAAAATGCCAAAAAACGTCATATAGTATAGTATGGCAGAAAAAAAAACGTCATAGTATAATAAGGCATAAAAGGTCATAAAAACATCATAGTATGGTCAGGCATGATCCGAAATGATATAATTAGCCATAAAAATGCCAAAAAATATCTTAGTATAGTGTGGCAGAAAAATGACAAAAAACGTCATAGTATACTATGGTATAAAATCTCAAATATACATCATAGTATATTAAGACATAAAAGGTCATAAAATCGTCATAGTATGTCAAGGAATGAGAGAAAGTAATATAATTAGCCATAAAAATGCCAAAAAAGATCTTAGTATAGTTTGGCAGAAAAATTATAAAAAACGTCATAGTATAGTGTGGCATAAAATGTCAAAAATACATCATAGTTGGGGCGTCGTGTAGCGTAGTGGTTTAAGCAGGCGCCCCATGTGTAGAGGCTACAGTCCTCGCTGCAGTCGGCCCCGGTTCGAATCCCGCATCGGACGGCCTTTCACTGCATGTCATTCCCCCTCTCTCTGCCTCCCTGTTTCCTGTCACTCTCCACTGTGCTGTCCATTAAAGGCATAAAAGCCCAAAAAAAAAAAAAAAAAAAAAAAAAAATACATCATAGTATATTAAGGCATAAAAGGTTATAAAAATGTCTTAGTATGGGACGGCATGAGACAATAGGATATAATTACGCAGAAAAATGCAAAAAACGTCATATAGTATAGTATGGCAGAAAAAAAAACGTCATAGTATAATAAGGCATAAAATGTCATAAAAACGTCATAGTATGGGACGGCATGAGACAATAGCATATAATTAAGAAGAAAAATGCCAAAAACGTCATAGTATAGTATGGCAGAAAAATGACAAAAAACGTCATAGTATAGTATGGCATAAAATGTCAAAAATACATCATAGTATAATAAGGCATAAAATGTCATAAAAACGTCATAGTATGTCAAGGAATGAGACAAAGTAATATAATTAGTCATAAAACTGCCAAATAAAATCTGAGTATAGTATGGCAAAAAAATGACAAATAAACGTCATAGTATAGTATGGCATAAAATGTCAAAAATACATCATGGTATAATAAGGCATAAAATGTCATAAAAACGTCATAGTCTGGTCAGGCATGATCCCAAATAATATAATTAGCCATAAAATTTCAAAAATACATCAAAGCATATTAAGGCATAAAATGTCATAAAAAAGTCATAGTATGTCAAGGCATATGACGAAATTATATAATTAGCCATAAAAATGCCAAAAAAAATCTTAGTATAGTATGGCAGAAAAATGACAAAAAACGTCATAGTATAGTATGGCATAAAATGTCAAAAATACATCATAGTATAATAAGGCATAAAATGTCATAAAAACGTCATAGTCTGGTCAGGCATGATCCCAAATAATATAATTAGCCATAAAATTTCAAAAATACATCAAAGCATTTTAAGGCATAAAACGTCATAGAAAGTCATAGTATGTCAAGGCATGAGACGAAATTATATAATTAGCCATAAAAATGCCAAATAAGATCTGAGTATAGTATGGCAGAAAAATGCCAAAAAAACGTCATAGTATAGTATGACATAAAATGTCAAAAATACATCATAGTATAATAAGGCATAAAAGGTTATAAAAATGTCATAGTATGGGACGGCATTAGAAAATAGCATATAATTAAGCAGAAAAATGACAAAAAACGTCATAGTATAGTATGGCAGAAAAATGAAAAAAAAACGTCATAGTATAGTATGGCATAAAATGTCAAAAATACATCATAGTATAATAAGGCATAAAAGGTCATAAAATCGTCATAGTATGTCAAGGAATGAGAGAAAGTAATATAATTAGGCATAAAAATGCCAAATAAGATCTTAGTATAGTATGGCAGAAAAATGACAAAAAACGTCATAGTATAGTATGGCATAAAAGGTCAAAAATACATCATAGTATAATAAGGCATAAAATGTCATAAAAACGTCATAGTATGTCAAGGAATGAGACAAAGTAATATAATTAGTCATAAAACTGCCAAATAAAATCTGAGTATAGTATGGCAAAAAAATGACAAATAAACGTCATAGTATAGTATGGCATAAAATGTCAAAAATACATCATAGTATAATAAGGCATAAAATGTCATAAAAACGTCATAGTCTGGTCAGGCATGATCCCAAATAATATAATTAGCCATAAAATTTCAAAATTACATCAAAGCATATTAAGGCATAAAATGTCATAAAAAAGTCATAGTATGTCAAGGCATATGACGAAATTATATAATTAGCCATAAAAATGCCAAAAAAAATCTTAGTATAGTATGGCAGAAAAATGACAAATAAACGTCATAGTATAGTATGGCATAAAATGTCAAAAATACATCATAGTATAATAAGGCATAAAATGTCATAAAAACGTCATAGTCTGGTCAGGCATGATCCCAAATAATATAATTAGCCATAAAATTTCAAAAATACATCAAAGCATTTTAAGGCATAAAACGTCATAGAAAGTCATAGTATGTCAAGGCATGAGACGAAATTATATAATTAGCCATAAAAATGCCAAAAAAGATCTTAGTATAACATGGCAGAAAAATGACAAAAAACGTCATAGTATAGTATGGCATAAAAGGTCATAAAATCGTCATATTATGTCAAGGAATGAGAGAAAGTAATATAATTAGTCATAAAACTGCCAAATAAGATCTGAGTATAGTCTGGCAGAAAAATGCCAAAAAAACGTCATAGTATAGTATGACATAAAATGTCAAAAATACATCATAGTATAATAAGGCATAAAAGGTTATAAAAATGTCATAGTATGGAACGGCATTAGAAAATAGCATATAATTAAGCAGAAAAATGCCAAAAAACGTCATACTATAGTATGGCAGAAAAATGAAAAAAAAACGTCATAGTATAGTATGGCATAAAATGTCAAAAATACATCATAGTATAATAAGGCATAAAAGGTCATAAAATCGTCATAGTATGTCAAGGAATGAGAGAAAGTAATATAATTAGCCATAAAAATGCCAAATAAGATCTTAGTATAGTGTGGCAGAAAAATGACAAAAACCGTCATAGTATACTATGGCATAAAATCTCAAATATACATCATAGTATATTAAGACATAAAAGGTCATAAAATCGTCATAGTATGTCAAGGAATGAAACAAAGTAATATAATTAGGCATAAAAATGCCAAATTAGAACTTAGTGTATTATAGCAAAAAAATGACAAAAAACGTCATAGTATAGTATGGCATAAAAGGTCAAAAATACATCATAGTATAATAAGGCATAAAATGTCATAAAAACGTTATAGTATGGTCAGGCATGATCCGAAATAATACAATTAGCCATAAAATTTCAAAAATACATCAAAGCATATTAAGGCATAAAACGTCATAAACAAGTAATATTATGTCAAGGCATGAGACGAAATTTTATAATTAGTCATAAAAATGCCAAAAAAGATCTTAGTATAGTGTGGCAGAAAAATGTCAAAAAACGTCATAGTATATTAAGGCATAAAATGTCAAAAATACATCATAGTATAATAAGGCATAAAATGTCATAAAAACGTCATAGTATGGTCAGGCATGAGAAAATAGCATATAATTAAGCAGAAAAATGCCATAAAACGTCCAAGTATAGTATGGCAGAAAAATGAAAAAAAAACGTCATAGTATAGTGTGGCAGAAAAATGTCAAAAAACGTCATAGTATATTAAGGCATAAAAGGTCATAAAATCGTCATAGTATGTCAAGGAATGAGATAAAGTAATATAATTAGGCAGAAAAATGCCAAAAAAGATCTTAGTATAGTCTGGCAGAAAAATGTCAAAAAACGTCATAGTATATTAAGGCATAAAAGGTCATAAAAACGTCATAGTATGGTCAGGCATGATCCGAAATGATATAATTAGCCATGAAAATGCCAAAAAAGATCTTAGTATAGTCTGGCAGAAAAATGACAAAAAACGTCATAGTATAGTATGGCATAAAATGTCAAAAATACATCATAGTATAATAAGGCATAAAAGGTCATAAAAACGTCATAGTATGGTCAGGCATGATGCGAAATGATATAATTAGCCATAAAAATGCCAAAAAATATCTTAGTATAGTGTGGCAGAAAAATGACAAAAAATGTCATAGTATACTATGGCATAAAATCTCAAATATACAATATAGTATATTAAGACATAAAAGGTCATAAAATCGTCATAGTATGTCAAGGAATGAGAGAAAGTAATATAATTAGGCATAAAAATGCCAAATTAGATCTTAGTGTATTATAGCAAAAAAATGAAAAAAAATGTCATAGTATAGTATGGCATGAAATGTCAAAAATACATCATAGTATAATAACGCATAAAAGGTCATAAAAACGTCATAGTATGGTCAGGCATGATCCGAAATTATATAATTAGCCATAAAAATGCCAAATAAGATCTTAGTCTAGTGTGGCAGAAAAATGACAAAAAACGTCATAGTATACTATGGCATAAAATCTCAAATATACATCATAGTATATTAAGACATAAAAGGTCATAAAATCGTCATAGTATGTCAAGGAATGAAACAAAGTAATATAATTAGGCATAAAAATGCCAAATTAGAACTTAGTGTAGTATGGCAGAAAAATGACAAAAACCATCATAGTATAGTATGGCATAAAATGTCAAAAATACATCACAGTATAATAAGGCATAAAATGTCCTAAAAACGTCATAGTATGGTCAGGCATGATCCCAAATAATATAATTAGCCATAAAATTTCAAAAATACATCAAAGCATATTAAGGCATAAAACGTCATAAAAAAGTCATAGTATGTCAAGGAATGAGACAAAGTAATATAATTAGGCATAAAAATGCCAAATTAGAACTTAGTGTAGTATGGCAGAAAAATAACAAAAACCATCATAGTATAGTATGGCATAAAATGTCAAAAATACATCACAGTATAATAAGGCATAAAATGTCCTAAAAACGTCATAGTATGGTCAGGCATGATCCCAAATAATATAATTAGCCATAAAATTTCAAAAATATATCAAAGCATATTAAGACATAAAAGGTCATAAAATCGTCATAGTATGTCAAGGAATGAGAGAAAGTAATATAATTAGGCATAAAAATGCCAAATTAGATCTTAGTGTATTATAGCAAAAAAATGAAAAAAAATGTCATAGTATAGTATGGCATGAAATGTCAAAAATACATCATAGTATAATAACGCATAAAAGGTCATAAAAACGTCATAGTATGGTCAGGCATGATCCGAAATTATATAATTAGCCATAAAAATGCCAAATAAGATCTTAGTATAGTGTGGCAGAAAAATGACAAAAACCGTCATAGTATACTATGGCATAAAATCTCAAATATACATCATAGTATATTAAGACATAAAAGGTCATAAAATCGTCATAGTATGTCAAGGAATGAAACAAAGTAATATAATTAGGCATAAAAATGCCAAATTAGAACTTAGTGTAGTATGGCAGAAAAATAACAAAAACCATCATAGTATAGTATGGCATAAAATGTCAAAAATACATCACAGTATAATAAGGCATAAAATGTCCTAAAAACGTCATAGTATGGTCAGGCATGATCCCAAATAATATAATTAGCCATAAAATTTCAAAAATATATCAAAGCATATTAAGACATAAAAGGTCATAAAATCGTCATAGTATGTCAAGGAATGAGAGAAAGTAATATAATTAGGCATAAAAATGCCAAATTAGATCTTAGTGTATTATAGCAAAAAAATGAAAAACAATGTCATAGTATAGTATGGCATGAAATGTCAAAAATATATCATAGTATAATAACACATAAAATGTCATAAAAACGTCATAGTATGTCAAGGAATGAGACAAAGTAATATAATTAGTCATAAAAATGCCAAATAAAATCTGAGTATAGTATGGCAGAAAAATGACAAAAAACGTCATAGTATAGTATGGCATAAAAGGTCAAAAATACATCATAGTATAATAAGGCATAAAATGTCATAAAAACGTTATAGTATGGTCAGGCATGATCCGAAATAATACAATTAGCCATAAAATTTCAAAAATACATCAAAGCATATTAAGGCATAAAACGTCATGAAAAAGTAATATTATGTCAAGGCATGAGACGAAATTTTATAATTAGTCATAAAAATGCCAAAAAAGATCTTAGTATAGTGTGGCAGAAAAATGTCAAAAAACGTCATAGTATATTAAGGCATAAAATGTCAAAAATACATCATAGTATAATAAGGCATAAAATGTCATAAAAACGTCATAGTATGGTCAGGCATGAGAAAATAGCATATAATTAAGCAGAAAAATGCCATAAAACGTCCAAGTATAGTATGGCAGAAAAATGAAAAAAAAACGTCATAGTATAGTGTGGCAGAAAAATGTCAAAAAACGTCATAGTATATTAAGGCATAAAAGGTCATAAAATCGTCATAGTATGTCAAGGAATGAGACAAAGTAATATAATTAGGCAGAAAAATGCCAAAAAAGATCTTAGTATAGTCTGGCAGAAAAATGTCAAAAAACGTCATAGTATATTAAGGCATAAAAGGTCATAAAAACGTCATAGTATGGTCAGGCATGATCCGAAATGATATAATTAGCCATGAAAATGCCAAAAAAGATCTTAGTATAGTCTGGCAGAAAAATGACAAAAAACGTCATAGTATAGTATGGCATAAAATGTCAAAAATACATCATAGTATAATAAGGCATAAAAGGTCATAAAAACGTCATAGTATGGTCAGGCATGATGCGAAATGATATAATTAGCCATAAAAATGCCAAAAAATATCTTAGTATAGTGTGGCAGAAAAATGACAAAAAACGTCATAGTATACTATGGCATAAAATCTCAAATATACAATATAGTATATTAAGACATAAAAGGTCATAAAATCGTCATAGTATGTCAAGGAATGAGAGAAAGTAATATAATTAGGCATAAAAATGCCAAATTAGATCTTAGTGTATTATAGCAAAAAAATGAAAAAAAATGTCATAGTATAGTATGGCATGAAATGTCAAAAATACATCATAGTATAATAACGCATAAAAGGTCATAAAAACGTCATAGTATGGTCAGGCATGATCCGAAATTATATAATTAGCCATAAAAATGCCAAATAAGATCTTAGTCTAGTGTGGCAGAAAAATGACAAAAAACGTCATAGTATACTATGGCATAAAATCTCAAATATACATCATAGTATATTAAGACATAAAAGGTCATAAAATCGTCATAGTATGTCAAGGAATGAAACAAAGTAATATAATTAGGCATAAAAATGCCAAATTAGAACTTAGTGTAGTATGGCAGAAAAATGACAAAAATACATCACAGTATAATAAGGCATAAAATGTCCTAAAAACGTCATAGTATGGTCAGGCATGATCCCAAATAATATAATTAGCCATAAAATTTCAAAAATACATCAAAGCATATTAAGGCATAAAACGTCATAAAAAAGTCATAGTATGTCAAGGAATGAGACAAAGTAATATAATTAGGCAGAAAAATGCCAAAAAACGTCTTAGTATAGTGTGGCAGAAAAATTAAAAAAAAACATCATAGTATACTATGGCATAAAATCTCAAATATACATCATAGTTTATTAAGACATAAAAGGTCATAAAATCGTCATAGTATGGTCAGGCATGATCCGAAATGATATAATTAGCCATGAAAATGCCAAAAAGGATCTTACTATAGTGTGGCAGAAAAATGTCAAAAAACGTCATAGTATATTAAGGCATAAAAGGTCATAAAATCGTCATAGTATGTCAAGGAATGAGACAAAGTAATATAATTAAGCAGAAAAATGCCAAAAAACGTCATAGTATAGTATGGCATAAAATGTCAAAAATACATCATAGTATAATAAGGCATAAAAGGTCATAAAAACGTCATAGTATGGTCAGGCATGAGATGAAATAATATAATTAGCCATAAAAATGCCTAAAAAGATCTTAGTCTAGTGTGGCAGAAAAATGTCAAAACACATCACAGTATAGTATGGCATAAAAGGTCATAAAAATGTCATAGTATGGGATGGCATGAGACGATAGAATACAATTAAGCATAAAAATGCCAAAAAAACATCACAGTATAATAAAGGCATAAAAACGTCATAAAAACGACATAGTATAGTCAGCTATAAAATGTCATAAAAGCATCATAGTATAGTCAGGTATAAAAAAAATCCTAAAACATCATAGTATAGTATGGCATAAAAACGACATAGTATAGTAAGGCCTAGGACCTTCTGACTGAGAGGTGTCAGGCCGAGACTCAAAGCAGGACTCAGATGCAGAGATTTTAGATAACAAAAGGCTTTTATTGAATACACCGGAGACCTCGGACCGAGTGACAAACAAATGGCTATAAACAAAACTAGACACTATACTCTGACTATAGAGAAAACAATAAACACTCCAAGAGGAGGGAAAAATAACTCTACTAAAAAGAAACAAATAAACACCAAACGCTCTGTATGGAGGAAAAACCTGCCTATATAAAATAATTTGGCTACAAACAAAAATCACTCTTAAAGAGGAAAAAACCAAGAACTATGAATCTAAGCTAGGATATGAGTTAACAAACAAAAAATCACTCTTTAACGAGGAATAAACAAAGGGCTATGAATTTAAGCTAAGGTAAGAATTAACAAACAAAAAATCACTCTTGAACGAGGAAAACGAAGGGCTATGAAATTTAGCTAAGGAAAAACTTACAAACAAAAAATCACTCGTCACGAGGAACATACGGCTTACTATGGCGATTACTATGGCTGTGGACATGGACCAAGGCTCTGGTGCAGGACAAGGACGAAGACACTCTGGCACAAGACAAGGGGAACACAGACTATTTAAACACATGGAGGGAAATAGGGGACAGGTGGAAACACTTAGGGCAATCAGACTGAGACACATGAGGAAGGGCAAGTGACCTGAAACGAGAGGAGAATTACTTTTCAAAATAAAACAGGAAATGACAGGACAAAACAAACCCAAGACAAGACAACCTCACCACGGTGTGACAAGAGGCAACAGCTCTAACCATTGGTCTACTAAACCACTTGTGGACTGAAATATAAAAGCGTCAAATAACGCCATAGTAATGCTAAGGCATAAAAACTTCAAAAAACGTCATAATGTAGTAAGCCATTACAAATTTCCTAAAGACGCCATATTATAGTAAGCCTGAGGGAAGGACATTGAGTTGGTGCATGAAACATCATAAAAACAGTAAAGTAAGGCATTAAAAATGTCAGAAAAATTTTATTATTGCTATATTATAGTAAGGCAAGGCATAAAATCTTTATAGTGTAGTAAGGCACAGAGTTGACAGGTAGAACATGCAATGTCCATACAGAAAGGCTCCAGGTCCAGGATCCTCATCCAGGACCTTCTGACTGAGAGACAACAGCTTTAACCATTGCCCCACCAAACCACCGGTGGTGTGGTTAATAAAAGCGTCAAAAAATGTCATTGCGTCATAAGGCATAAAAACGTCAAAAACGTCATAAAAATGTCATAGTATAGTAAGGCATTATAACTGTCAAAAAACTATTTACAAAATATTATGATACCTGTATGTAGCTGTTTATTGATTTATTAATTTGAGTAAGGTTACTTAATCTGTTACTAGGGGTTAACATTATTATACAGCTATATATGTATAAAGCGCCTGTCGCTCATTCTCACACACACACACACACACACACACACACACACACACACACACACACACACACACACACACACACACACACACACACACACACACACACACACACACACACACACACACACACACACATTTGCTGTGTGCAGGTTACCGTTCATTCTCACTTATAAAATGTGGTGGGGAGAGGTGAAGGGGTCGGTGCGATGTATGATTGGAACATAAAAGGTTTAGGGGTTGTTGCACAGCTTAACCCAACCAAAATGACTGAGGAACAGTGCCGGGTCTGTAAATAACGTGGCAACCTAATAAATGTAGACAAGTAAAACATCTGTGATGTATGATAAACCAAACAGTTGACAAATTAAAGAAAAAACCAAGATAAAGTGTAGTAGTAAGGTGTTGAGCCAAAACAGCTTCAGTGGTTGTTAAATTGGGTTGAGAACTGGTGACTGTGAAGGCCACACAATGATTCACATCATTTTCATCGTCATCAAACCGTTCAGGTCACCAAGGGTGACTGGTGTGCACATTAAAGACATGGACCACGAGACATTTAACCATTTATTTTGTTCAGGAAATTCAGCAAGGAACTGATGGTAGGATGCATGGATGGATGGATTCTTCAGTACAACAAACAAAAGTAAATAACTTGCCACACATACCACAAAGATAATAAAGAAACGGTAACTATAACATCTTACATTCTTAATGCATACAAAGGAAAAAAAGGAATCTCAAACATTAACCAGGGTATTGCTTATCCTGTTAACAAAGAACATAATTAAATGCAGGATACAACTTCACTACTTCTTGTTCTAAATTACAACAATTTTCAGGTCAAATAAACTCATAAATTAAGATTCATTGAAGGTAAACATAATTTGAAAGAAATAAAAATTAAATAAGATCAAACAAAGGACATTGGTTTCCAGCGACCTACTGATGTGGCAGCATGGTCTCTAACAAAGGGATCTCAGGTGTACACACCCAGTGCTTTTTTAAACTCCCCTATGCTTTCTCCTCCCTTGCCCCACCCACCCACCCAGTCTGACATGTCAGCTTGAGATTTTTTTTAACAATAATAGAGTACAACACAATTTAATAGAATATATACTGTCCACTACCTCCTCAGCAGCAAACTGCAGACAGATATAGTCAGAGAGCAGCTGCTGAACATAGCAGAGCATTAGCAGCTAAAGAGACAGATTTCCCTCAGGAGCTGGTGGAGACCAAACACAGAAGTAAAAGAGAGGGAACACTGGACTGACATCATCATGAGACATCAGGTGACACAAACACCACTCCAAATGCAACAAATCAAATATAATAAATGTCAATTAAAAGTTATAAATGAAGATAGAAAGCATTGTCCTGTCTTTTCTTCATCTCTTCCCTCCACTCCTCCACAGTCTTTCCACCAACAGTCACACAGTGTGACACCCCTGCAATGTGAGTGTCGTCAGTGTCAGTCCTTCTGGGTTGTCCACACTTGCTGCAGATGTATGATGTCGGCAGCCGGAGGGGTTTTTCCTCCAGGCAGCGGCCCCCGCTCTGCCACAGCAGCTTCGGGACGCCTTCCTCTTCCTGTAGGCTCTGTTCCTGGGTACAGGGAGTCCAGGCAGAGGAGGTGGATGAACAGAAGAGGTTAAAGGACTGTCCTTGTCCCACCTGTACCAATGACAGACCAAACACAGAGCTAAAACAGAGGGAACACTGAGATCTGAGATCATCATGAGACATCAGGTAAATAATAGTAATAAACTATAAACGGGGGCTACTGCCGGGATGAGTACATGATTTATTTCCAGTGTTCAAAAGTCACCCTGATCATATTCTGGTTTTGAGAAATGTCTGATATAAAAGACTCTGATATAAAACAATGTCACATCCCTCCATCATGTATTATGTGGGAAATAGCTCATATTCTGTGTTGTTTTTTTTAATAAAACAAGAGGCAACATGTCTTCAAACTGGCATTTAAAGGGTTAAAATCCTGAAAACTAATAAACATTTGGTAGGTTTGAGCAGAACTGAAGTGGTTTAAGAGATGTATGCAAAAAAAAGCAGAAAAAAATATTGATATATGATGATTTTATAGCATTTTCTTTGTGTGTCCTTTTTTGGACGCGAGGAAACCCAGAGGGTACAAAATGTGTTACCAGTGTATAATAGACCTGTAACAGTAACTGACATTAGATTTTAAAAATATGTAAAAAAAGACACTTTCTTGCAGAAATCCATACCTTCAGCTGTAACACAGCCAAAATGATCAGCAAATCAAAAAAGAAAAGTGAAGAAAATGTCCAAAAAAGGACAGAGGGACCCCTGAGGGTTAATAAATCCCATGAACCGCTATTTAAATTACCACTATTATGTTTTTTTCTGTGCTAAATTTAACATTACTGGGGAGGAGAGCAACGCGACTAAAAGTGACAGCGAGAGAGGGCTAGTAGCTTCTCCTCTCCTCTGTCTCAGCGGAGACCGTCACAACTTCATTCACTCTTTTAACAAAACAAAAAAAAAAGCAACGAAGGAAGCAGTAGCTTGGTAACTTGCTCAGCTCCGAGGAACTCCTCTCAGCTATTCTAGCTGTAGAGGAGTGCCTCGGAGCTGAGCACCCGTGGCACTAATAATAAACATATAAATCAAAAGTTATAAATGAAGATAAAAAAAAGCGAGGGGAGGACCAGCATCACTGGATGAGGGGCAAGGCTGTTCATCGTTTGGAGGAAGAGGAGGAGGAGTCTGTCATTGTCCCACCTGTGCCAAGGACAGACCCACTGCTCAAGAGAGAGTCTGGCCAGCACCTGGACACACAGACTGTTTTCAGCTTTCATTAAAAGATAAATCAAAGTACCGATTACAACACACCAACATAACTTTATTACAAACTCTTACCACTGAGTCCTCAATCTGAAGAATAAGAATGAATGACCACCGAGTCCTCACGGCCCCTCTGGACCACGTGGCCACCGGGTGAAGACGGCAGAGCCAGTTGCAAACGGCCTCCACCAGGCGGCTAACACTGGCCCAGTTTGCAGGGCCCGAGTTTAGTCCAAGAAGACAGCTGAAAGATAATCAGAGAGCAGTGTGTGTTAATATAGATCTGATATTAATTAGAGGAAACTGTGATATATGAAGTGAATCTCAACTCTAGAGACTCTCCTTCCCAGGGCAGGAAGTGTTATTCCCCGTCGCTGCCTTGAACAGTCACCTGTGCTGCCTCTCCTGTATCTGGGAGGGAAGACAAATCGCTATTCCTCCTGCTCTGTCTGGCAGGTTTTGCCAGGAGCTTGGAAGTACTTGGCACTTGCTTGAGGAAAAAGGTTTTGGAGCAAAAATGAATTCTATGTTTGCATGAAATGATAATATACAATATACTTAATCACAAGCTATGAGATACACACACATGTACCTGGGATGAACTGGTGAAGGTGGAACCTGGAAGGCTGACGCCGCCCTTTGTCAGTCTACCAGTCTGTGTGTACAGCTGCGCCTGGTGGGTCCTGAATGCAGCTGAGGTGGCTCCTCTGTGTCTCCATATGTCCTGGATGCAGAGAGAATCCAGCAAAGAGACGTCCAGGGTGAAGTGGAGATCCTGGATGAGGAGGACCATCTCCTCTGCCCCATGTTTCCTCCTCCAACAATCAGGCCGAGCTTCCCCTCCAGCTGGGAGGCAGCTTCAGGCAGCTTGAACAGAATCTGTGGTTGCAGCTCAGAGTTACAGGATCTCTGAAAGTCTCTGAACACACGTGGCAACTCAAGAAGCTTTCAAGCACAGAACTTTTCTCAGCCATTTGTCTTGGTATGTAAATTGTCTTTCAACAGCAAGACTCACCAAGTCACTGTCTCTGCACCTGAAAATAATCCAAACGTGTGTTTTCCAGCAGAGATCTGACGCCCTGTAATGGTGTCTCAGCTCTGATCGACAATATCAAAATCTACTTTCACTTTCTTTCATCTCTGTCATTAGTTAATCATTCACACCAGGATGAAGTGCTGCCATGTTGTTGTGTCACCAGCAAATGGAGCTGTAACCACGTCAAGTAGAGTTTAATATTTTCGTCTTGATTCTCAAAAACATCATTTTCATCAGCTGTTTATTTTAAACATGGTTTGAATTTATAAACATGACAATGAAAATAGTTTGTCAAAGACAGAGTTGTTGAGCAGAGAAAGAGGAAATATTGTTGGACACATTCAGATTCAAACTATTTGTCACACCGTGGTGAGGTTGTCTTGTCCTGGGTTTGTTTTGTCCTGTCATTTCCTGTTTTATTTTGAAAAGTAATTCTCCTCTCGTTTCAGGTCACTTGCCCTTCCTCATGTGTCTCAGTCTGATTGCCCTACGTGTTTCCACCTGTCCCCTATTTCCCTCCATGTGTTTAAATAGTCTGTGTTCCCCTTGTGTTGTGCCAGAGTGTCTTCCTTCTCGTCCTGCACCCGAGCCTTTTGTCCATGTCCACAGCCATAGAAGTCGCCAAAGTAAGATTTATGTACCTCGAGAAGAGTGATTTTTTTTGTTTGTAAATTTTCCCCCAGTTAAAGTTCATAGCCCTTTGTTTTTCCTCGTTAAGAGTGATTTTTTTTTTTGTTTGTAATTCTTGCCTTAGCATGTTTTCATAGATCTTTGTTTTTCCTCGTTTAAGAGTGATTTTCATTTCATATAGCCCAGTTATTTATTATTCTAGATCCTCCGATTAGTAGCGTGAGTAGATTATTTTTTGGTTTATTTTTATATAGTTAGGTTTTTCCTCCGTAGGGAGCGTTTTGTGTTTATCGGTTTGTTTCTTTTGATTAGTACCTTTTTCCTACTCCTGGAGTGTTTTTTTTTGTTCCTAAGATTCAGAGTCTAGTGTCTAGTTTTTTCATAGCCATTGGTTTGTCGCTCTGTCTGAGGTCTCCAGTGAATTCAATAAAAGCCTTTGGTTTTCTAATATCTCTGCATCTGAGTCCTGCTTTGAGTCTCGGCCTGACACTATTAAAATGTTTGGTTTCAGACACAATGAAACTTTCCTGAAACTACTTTTATCAGCTTGTTTATTCAGATCTCAACTTGCTTGTGTTGTTGTAAAACTTCCTGGAGCGAACACACAAGATAAAAACAACACTTTACATTTGGACTAAAAAAGCTTTGACAGGAAGAACAAATGCAGCTCAGACAGGAGCAGATGTTTTATAGTAATATTTCACAAAAACCTTCTTTGACCAGGACATTGCACAACGTTCACTGTGAAGCTCGTCAGTCACGCGACAATAAAACATGTAGATCTGCTGCCGACTCTGAGCCAACACCACTGACTCTTTTCTTTTCTAGACCTCCGGTGAGCCCAAAATGATTAAAAAAATTTTTTTTTATCAAGTAATAACTTAACATTGAAATGCCAAAAAGATTAAAAACTTTCAGTGGAAGATAAAACAAGCTAATCCACTAAATCAGCCTCTGCTACCAGCTGAGACAGATGTGCAGCTGAGGACTCTGCCCTTCACGACTTCTGTACTACTTAAAATCTTGACATTAGCAGCAGGAGAGAATAAAACAGCGACTCCTGCACTGAGATTGGAGCCGTGGCTGACCATATATACTCCCCCCCCCCCCCCCCCCCCACAATCACCATCATAAGCCCCAGTCTGCCTCATTCACACTATCACTGTCTGTGCCGTCTGGAAGAACTTTCTGGCATTAGGAAAATAATCAGTTACAAACCACCAGGGGAGAAGATTCTGGCGGAGAGTCAGGGTGAGAGCAACTCTGACAGTGATCAAAGCCGAATTTGAGGGGAAAACACATTCAACTGCCATTTTAAAGTTTGTCTAATATTGATTTTATTTTCTACAGTTGTTGCAAAACTTCATAAGAGAAAAGTTCAGTATCAACACAGTTTTCATACAGTCCACACAGTGTGAGCACGACTTGCCTCTTCCAGTGTATTGGCCAAAGTTTAGAACCTGAAGATCTGCCACTTCACTTCACTTCACTTCACTTTAAATGCAATTATTTTATTATATCATTGATCTTTTTGATTTCTATTTTGACAGGTTGTTTGGGGGGGGCTCTCAGTACAATTACAATCTATATATGAATGAGAAACATTCATCCATTTACATTCAGTTACTGTCTAGTGAGAGTAACATACAATATTCTCATTCACATCCACTGTAAATTACTTGACATGAATAAAATGTAGGAATACTGCATATTTTTTAAACAATCAGTTAAACAATCAGTGATAACTTGATAAAAATCTCACATAAGCTTTAATATTCAAATAGTTTGTATATTGTTTTAATCAATTTTCTGGAAATAAATTAAGAAAAATAAATATTTGCCTTCATGTGCTCATCAGAGGAACAACCAATGAGCCAGTGACCTCGTTACATACGATTCCTTTATGACTTGATGTTCAGTGTGGCAATCTATTGTCAATAATTCTGCTACAACATGAAGGGAGAAACATTAGTATAGTAGATGTTGACATATAAATGGCAATGATGTCACAGGCGACACAAGTTCATAACAAGACAAAACCTTATTGGCTGTAAAAGTCAAACATCTTCACTAATTCCTTTACTCGCAGTATTTGCCCAGGGACCTTTCATTGCAGATACTGTGTGTTTTCTTAGGATTCTGTTACCATCTAAATAAATTGTACTGCTCTTCTGTTGTCATGAAAGATCCAACATCAAATACACAGAAAAAAAAACCAGAGGAAATGTTCAAATGTTTTGTCCTTTGTACATCTAAAACTAAAACTCCTTAATTCTTGTGCTGCATGTTATACTGTAGGTGTGGCTTGTCTTACACTTCACTCCATGTTTATTTTTGGTGATACCAATATGATTCAGCTGGTGGCCTTTTTCAATGACAGTCTACCTGGAGAATAACACTACTTGAATTTAGCAGGGAAGTTAATCAGCTCACTTGTTAATAAGCCTCCAAACAACATGGATCCATTCACTAATAACGAACCCTGACAGCATTTAGTTTGCTCATGTACTGTCGGCTAACCTGCTTGTCATCCCTTTGCTCTGTAGGAGGATTATTACCAGCTGACCAGCTGTGTCCAGTGTCTCTCATTTCTTGTGTCTCCTGGCAAAGGTAGGTAAAACATGAATCTATGTTTTGGATATCAGTGTGTTTCACAGATGTGTTTCAGTGGTGATTCTGTGAGGAGATGTTTCTAAATGGACACCACATAAATTAGGTCATTAAACATTTAGATATACTATTTTTTTGTATGTATTGGCAGCATGTTGCGCTTCTCGGTCAAATCAAGTATCTCAGGCTGTGCTTACTCGCAGCTAAACATTACTGTGACAACATGGAAGCTCATGACTGGCTGTTGCCCTCAGCTTGCATGTGGTTGCTGGACCCTCCGTTGGTCTGTGGGGGCTGTAAGCGGTCTGGGAGCAGCACCTCAACAGTAAAGCTGATTCTCTTGGCCTGAAAGAAGCTGTATGTGTTGTCAAATCTGAGCACATCTATGGAGGACAAACAGAATGGATTATTTACACCGTCGATCGTTAACATTTCTCCTCACTCAAGCCGATTGAGCAGCAGACTCACAGACTCCGGGGCGTTCGCAGGTCAGTGATCCGTCTTCAGGCACTAAGTGGGCGTTGTAGCGCTGGCTGGGCACAACTTCCTGCATCTGAGCCGCCTTCTTCCATTCACCCTTTTTAGTCTTCACAAACACCCCAAAGCCGATGTCTGCCCCCTCACTGGCAAACTGCCACCTGACAGGACAGGAAACAATGGTCTAAAGTCTTTTTGTGGATTTGATTTATAATATATATATATATATTATATATATATATATGTATCTTGTCGCCTGAGATTTCAGTTTAATAACCTTTATAAAACACCCATGATATAAATATTTTATAACATTATGATGAAGTTGCTTTTTGGCCAATCAACTAATCAGTTAATAAAAGAGCTGTTTTAGCACCAGCATGACTTAAATAACTTTTTAACACCATTGCTACCACTGACCTGAGGACGCAGCCCGGGAACAAGATCTCGTAGTCCAGCTGTTGGGAGGATCCTCGACTGACGGTCAAGCACTGCTCGTAGTCCACCATAACGTGGTCCCGCACATAGTAGGAGGAGGGAACTGGGCCGACGTGATTTATCTGCAACAGAGACACAAAAAAAAGAGTCAAAATACAGGTGTCAGACACCTGATAAATGAAATGTGTGAGTGGCTGAAGGGAGAGGAAACAAGGGGGGAAAGACAAAAGTTTCACTTACTGTGATTCTGTGCCATTATAGATCTATGAACATTTGTAAGTTTTCACAAAACTGTCTTATTAAACATTAAAACAAAAAACAGCAAGGGCTCTTTTCCACTGTTTATTCACATAGAATAAAAACCTATCAGACAGAGTTTATACTAACACAACTCTCATCTTGTGTCCCTTTTGAAAACTTTAAATAGTTCAACAGAAAGTTCAGTACTGTTTTGGAAGCCTCAGCAAGTTTTGTTTCTGGGAGGGGAGCATTATAATGAGGGAAGTCAAACTCTTCTGAAACCACTTCTCTAAAAATATTACAAAAACGTCCTTTCAAACTTATCAGTCGTTATTTGGAAACTTCCACCGACAGAAGGAAAAGATACAGACAGAAAGGCATTACTAAAAGAAAAAAACACACATTATCAAACTATATATTCCATTAGAGAGCAACACTTCATCAGGCATCTCCTGATTTCTGATTCTTGACATAAATTATTAAGTAAAAGTGTGAGGAAAGACCTCATATACAAGATACATAAGGCTCAAAAGTTCTTTCCTGCTGCACAGATCCCTGCAACTTAAATCGGACAGACATTAACAACTCCAAAAAAATGTTTCCTGTGATTTGCAAATAAATCGTTTCTCTCAGGCCCGTAAATGATGTTTAATTCTTCTTCTGGTGGAGAGTTAGCAAGGAAGATTGACAACAAGCAGCAGGCTAGCTTAGCTTAGCACTAAGACTGGAAACAGGGGGTAACAGCTAGCCTGGCTCTGTCAAAAAATGCCCACCAGCTCCTTTGAAGATCAATAATCAACACTTTATGTCCTGTTTGTTTAATCTGTACAAAAAAACAAGTGTAAAAATTAATCATTGACGTTTTACAAAAATTTATGTGCTGGACTATTTCTTGTCTGAGTGCAGTAACTAAGTGAAGTTGTCTCCTGGTTTTAGCTTCATATTTCCTGCAGAGAGTTGTATCAATCTCCTCCTTCAACTCTCGGCAAGAAAGTGAAAAGTTCCTACAACCTAACCAAAACAATACAGTAGAATGTCAAGGACACACAGCTAGCTAACTAAAAAAAAAGAGTTTATTAATAAATAAAAAAATGGTAGAAAAAAGAAAACACTTTGAGGCTGTGCATCACAGTTTCCTTGAATCCTGAATGTGGCCGAAAATGAATTTCTCCCCTTCTGTTGCTCATCAGTCCTTGGCCCAATTATTTATCTACAGAAACAGTGAAGTACACACGTCAGTTTACTCATCTAGAGTATTATCTATTAGCGCAGAACTACTCAAGCTGCTGTTTTCTGCTCTAGATGCTCAAAACTATGACAGCATCTCTTGTGCCGAGGCCCTTTGTTCTCTCTATGCAGCGAGGCAGAGTTGCAGTTACTGTATGTTAATGTGGATTGTCTGCAAAAACAGGAAGATATCCTCTTTCATCACCTGTTTATCATTCACAGTGCAACCCCCCCCAAAAAAAAGACATCCTTTTTGCATCGTTTCCTTGTTATATGGTAAATGTACAGCAGAAAAAAGCTGTGTACAGCTGTATTGATTTGTTCTGCCACAGACAGCCTGTCCAGAATAGTCCTTCCATTGTCAATGACCCACTGTGATCAAACTGGCTCATTCACGTGTAACAGGATCCTCTCACACATCTAGTCCCTCAAGTCGGCAACATTTTATGGTCCAGTGTTATAGAAAACAGCCCACTGTTTGCAGTCAGGATGGATGTGACAGGAAAAACTGGTGGGATGGAAACTCACATAAAACATAGTTTGCAAGTCAAATGTGAACCCACAACATTTGAAATGCACAGTGTGCGTATAAGCCAGCGCCTCTCTCTGTAAAGCAAAGCTGCAAGCTGCCAAACTGAACACAGGATACGAGCCAGTGAAGGAAAACTACAGGGCAGGAGTCAACATATAAGAAACTACTGCAAAGCAAGTGGACAGTCGACTATTTCAGCTCTGAGTTATAGGTCTGATTACTTTTTCTTTTTTTTTTTTAAAAACTCTATAGGAGGGCTGATCAGTTTTGGTTCAGACCAGACTTGTGTCCAGTGCAGGACTGTTAACATGAAACACTTGTTGTTGCCTCATATCATTCAAAACAGCTAATCTACAGTCTGTAGAGCAATCATTACTCTAGATAAGATAAGATAAGATAAGATAAGATAAGATAAGATAAGATAAGATAAGATAAGATAGTCCTTTATTAGTCCTACACATTTTGCAGTGTCACAGCAGCAAAGTGGACAGTACAAGAAAAAAAATTCATTATAATATATATAGATATATAGATATAATATAATATGTACAATTAGATAATTACAAAAATTTGAGCAATGTCATTCAAAGGAATAAACAGATGGATTGGGTAAATATACGTTTGAATATACTTAAATTATTACTTTGGTGCTTTTCCTTTAAATAATTTTAGGACTAAATATCACTTAGGGAGCATACATCTTACTGCACCTGAGAAGTCTCCACCCAGGTGGAGCTCTGTCGACTCCATAAAGCTAAATATAGTAAATAATGTAATGTCATGTGGACAGAGTTAAAAAGCTGAAATCTGGATCAGCTTCAGGTCAGATTTTACAGTTAATCAGACACAAACAGGATTTCAGTGTCTATGATTAAGGACGTCAAATATTTATTCTCTTGTGTACCTACAGTCATTTCTCACATGCTGAAAAGTGATGTAACAGCTAAAGATAATAAAACCACTGGTGCAAGGCTTCACAAGGACACTTTGAAAACTTTTTGAAAAACAGAATTCAACAAGATATCGAACAAGATTTGACATAATCAACACTCAGTGGTCGATTATTATTAATTTAACATGACTGTATTAAATATCTTACTTCATAAACAAACTGTTTCCTCATGGATACTGGTCTCCTCCAAACTGTCAGCCCTCTTTTGCACCAAACAAACAGCACCCATAGGCGCGCAGGACGCTGAATCACTGACTCACCTTGGTCCGACAGCGAGGATCTCCATCAGGATCCGTCAGTTTGCCCCCGTATATCACCGGCAGCTCCTCTGCATCGATGTACTTCAGTAAAACCTCCTGCCAGTTAGCTGTCAAAACAGGAGCAAACAGCACACATTCATATTCATCCGAACCGGGTATTTGGAGGAAATGTTCTCTAAAATAAGACGCGATGACACGAAAGCGTGTCTCACCCCCAAGAATGTAGATCTTTTGTCTTGTGTTCTCGCTCAGGAAGTGCTTGACGAGGTTGTAAGCCACAGGAAAGAGTTTGGGGGCTACAGGAGAAAAAAATAAGTAAAGGTGTTGCCCAAATGTTAACCAGCAACAGTCGAAACTCTGTCTTTGAAAAAGCAGGACGGGATGGAAGGAAAAATGTACCCTTAATAACAAAGAGTCTCTTCAAACCCTCTGGGTAGTTGTCTTCAAACATCTGGAGGATCTGGTGACGCACAGGAACAGATTTTAAGATGCAGACCAACTCATTAGTCTGCTTCACGTCTTAGTTTTGTGAGGTGTGTGTCGACACTGTGTGTTTATGTGTGTGTGTGTGTCACTATACCTCTCCATATGTTTCTATAGCAGGCTTCCATAAGTGTTTCAGACCCAGACCTTCAACATCGTAGATCATAGTGATTGACTCCACATTCCTCCCCAGCTAGATGAGAACAAAGTGAGAGGAAGACAGGGAATTTTAATCTGTCAAACTATAAAATAACCTGTAAGATAAAAAAAAATACCAGCAGCTTTAGTGCAGGTGGTCGAGTTTGGTTCCCCCCGAATCCATTCCCTTTGTATGAAAGTGTTTGCTAAATAAATGTAATGTAACCAAGTGATGAATTCATCACATCCATCTGACAGAAGAAAACGTGATTTAAAACAAAAACAATGTAAACAAGAAGACAGGATCAATACAACATCACTAAAAGAAGACACAAGGGATAATCAGCTATATGTAATTTCATATAGAAAAATAAACTTGACAAATAAATAGCAATTTAACATAATCACAAATTTGAAAATGAGAAGTCATACTAAAAGACCTGAACAGGTGTGACAAGTGTTTTTGCACCTCTTTGCAAAAGCATTACAGATACTGATGTGTTAATGCTAAGTTTAGAATAGTTACATTTAAATTTAGGCAATATATTTGAGGCAATTTTTCTCCCAGACAAAATAAAAAAACAAAACAAAAAACCTTTTAAGGTCTCATTTGACTTCATTAGGGAAAACGGAGGGATGCATGCTAATGTTTGCTAATTAGCACTAAACACACAGTGCAGCTGAGGCTGATGGGAATTTCATTAGTTGTTCAGGAAGTTCTTCATAAACCAAAGTATCAAACAGACACAACATTACTGACAGGATGACGGCACTAAAGAAAAAGTCAGGGGATCAATCAAGTTATTAATCAGTAAGCTTAAAAAGAGGATGGACCGATCAAGAGACAGCTAGCTATCCATTAGCCGCTAGCGTGCCTGAACAAAGAAACAAATTGCACGTTTGTGAGCCAAAGAGAGGGATTACTCTGTGTGATACTATTTCCTGGTTATGGTTTTATACTGAAAAATACTTTAAAATTTAAATGAATTCAAAATGTAATAAACTTTCTGGGAGGGTTTGAGCTGCTGGATCTCTGTCCTCACCCTCTGTGTGCTCTCCACTCTTACCCTCTGTGATTGGAGGTTACATTCCTTCTGCAGCATCTCACAGTCTCTGATCTTGGACTTGATGAAGTCTTGTTTGGAGGCCGACAGGAAGAGGCCTTTGGGGTCCACCGGTCCGATCACGTCGTACCAGATGGGGCTGCCCTCACGGTCGAAGCCACACATCCCTCCTGACAGATACTTCTCTATCACCTGCAAACAGCAGCCAACTTTAATGTCAAACAACTGGTTAATCAGCCACCCACTGGGATTTGTCAAGATGATAGATTTATTTGAGTAAAATATTCCTTACAATTAGTCTTAAGTAGACTGAACCTATACTAAGTGACTGTTTATATATTTCTTTTACCTCTGGTGGACGCCACTCAGTGATGATTGTGTCTACTTTCATCTGTTTCCTGAACTCCAAATGCTGCAAGAGAAGATGAGTGCATGTCAAATTCAGCAAAACTATTCATGAAAGGATTCATGAATTTGTGGTGAACACAGAAGTATGATGACGCTTGTACAGCAGCAGATCCACCAAAGCACAAGGTAGTGAATTAAGTGGCTTAGGAGGTTTTAGACAGGAGGAAGATGATGTAAAACCTGCTCTGTCAGCAGGAAGGGGATCAGTTGTGTACCGCTGTGTACACACAACGGTACACACATACATGAGAACACATGCCCACGATCACAAACGCACCAAAAGGGAAAAAAATGTTTCAGACTGGCTCACAGGCCATTTCGATAAATAAATTCACAGGTTTGTTTTTACCCTGATTAATAGATTTAAGAACTGACAGAAAATAAACCAAACAAGTAAGTTACAGTCACTGTAAACACTGTCCTGTGTTTTTGTCTCTATTCCAAATTGCTGAAAGGCGGCTCAGGTAACTGAATAAAAAGCGGTGGCCCTGAGGGCTCAACACACTGCAAATGCATGCAAACACACAAAACACAAGCAAATGAAGAAACCGTCTTCACCAATGTGACCGCCACATGTGTAGCATTTAGAATTTTTGCATATGTTTCCTTAAGTTTCTTAAGTTGAGCTCTCAGTGCCACCATACTTTTAGGCTTTTTCTAACAAGTAGCCTAATATATGGCAATTTAGAAAAGCAGCAGTGTTAGTGTTAATATGTCACTACTTTCCAGCGCTAATGTTAGCATTCACCACATAGTGTGGCTTATTGATAGATTAAAATAGGCAGTGTGGCTATTTATGGAGTTATAGCTTTGTATTTTTTATTCTAAATAGATTATATTATATATCAAAAAAAATAATATACCTTTTTAAGCTTTGGTGCAATACATCTACAGAAAATGTAACAACTATGATGAATATACTGAACCGTGTAACTGTTCTGTTTTCTTGAATCTATTAGAATATTTCAATCTTTGAAAGTAAATATCTAGATACATTTTTTTTATCGTTTTTATTATTATAGTTATTTATTTTTTATATGCAGCCATTGTTAACGTCACCTGAAAGTTATGAATCAATATGTTTATATTAACACTGAGTCCATGTATACATGTACAGTATGTGAAAGGCAAATTCACAGCAAGCGCTCATCTAACGCCACAGCACTACTGAGCTTTTTTAGCCTCATCTATTTGTTGACTGTTTGATTTTATGGCACATTCCCTGTTGTTGGTCGGTCCGAATGATGTCAACGACCCTGTTTTAATACTTTTTCTGTGAACCTACAGAAATGAATTGAAATTCAATTCATAGCAACATCTTTGAATTTCAATGTGGATCAATGGAGCGGCTTGTTCTTATCCTTGTACTCAAAAATGCTTTTGCTTTTCTGACATATAGAAACTTGCTCACAACCAGCATATAAGACTGTTTGAAAACATCATACAATGATGGACAAAAATTAAAGCCTGCAGGAGAGAGGCTCATCAAATGGGCAGGTAATGAGGAGGAACTGTGAATATTTTATTCACCACCTTAAAGATCCATATATCTTTCTCAGGAGTTGGTGGAGATCCAATCAGAGCCATAAGGACAATGAATATTGGACGTTTCATGAGGTGGGCGTAAAAACATTACTCATGTTTAAATGAATGTGACCATTGCTGTGTGGCAGCGAGCTGGTTAACCAAAACAAGTTGATAAGTCGACGGTATGTTCGGGCTTTGTGTCCGTCAGTTTGTTGTGGTGTTCGTCCACCCCCTCCAGTGGACAAAAATCAGTTCATGCAGCTTTAAGTTAGGTGGCTGTAAATCCTATTGTGTCATCTTAAGCAGTCATTTAATCCCTTTTACCTCTATCTTATCTCCTCAGGCTGCTGTGATGACTCAGTTTCCCCACAGCGAAACGTTATCACACTGCTCCTCTCTAATGTGCAGCCACTCCTGAGCTGATGGACTGAACAGTCTGTGCTGGAGGTAACTGCGCTCTCACACACACAGTATAGACTGGTCACTGAAAGAGGAGGCATTATGGTTTTACCTCCGCTTTCAATTCAGTTCATAATTTGTACTGCCTTTCATTTTATACTATATCCTGCAAAACAGATAATCCACCATTATTACCTTTCGCAGCATGGCCTCTGACTTCTGCACATTGAAGTTTCTGGCTGAAAGACAGAAAGGAGAGAGACAAGGAGGCCAACATGATTAGCACAGAGATCTGTGGTCCATAAGTGATGTGAAATGTGAACAGGTTTTTAACCAAGGAGCAAAAGGAGCCGATACAGGGACCTGCTGCTCAGGGCTCAAATTGCCTGTATGGTATGTGCCCTAACCACTCGGCTATTGTTTTGCCCCAAATATAAAAGAATCTTAAATTATAAAATTTTCTTTTCATCTCTAAATGCGTAGAACATCCCCCACACCCCCTTCCTCTTCTCTAACAGTATTAAAACCACTGTGTCAGTATGAATCATCCAGAACACAGCAGACACTGTCTAATACCTCGTGTAAGGTGATTACAGCTCTGCAGCTGACAGTCCAGTGGAAAAGCACAACAGCGCTGTTGCTGTGAAGTGAGTGAGACTTACAACTTACTCCAGCAGTGGATTAAACAGAAGCTAAAGCTCCAGTCTGGCACCTGAGCTGCAGCCTCGTCTGCACTGAGTGACCCACAATTACAAAAGCACAAAGCGGGATCTGACAGGAGACTAGGCCGCCTGTTATTTTGGATCAGTAATAAGTGTTATTCTCACCACTATAAGATTTTAAATTGATGTTTATTCTGATTTCAGTTCAGTAACCACTAATGCATGTTTGGATCGGCTTTGGTCTCCAATAACCCCAAAGAGGATGATGGGTGTGAACGGACACTCCTGCCACTTCCGATAATGTTATCAAGCTGTGATAAAGGTTTATAACGTAGTTCATGGCTGGTGTGAGAACCTCCCACTCAGCTCAGTACCTTATAATATTTAATGACACTGCCTTCAAGCTAGGAATCAGTATCTGACACACTGCAGGTCCAGGTGTAATGGAACGTGGAAGGACTATGTGACCTTGTTGTGATCACCCTGACGGCCCCCAGTTTCAAACTTCTTACACCCTCAGATGAATTTAAACTTAAAATAATAACTTCAAGAGGAAAGCATTTGCATTTTGGGTGACAAAAAGATCTTGTTACTGAATGATCAGGTGAAAAATAGTTTTTTTTCATTTGCTCACAATATACAACAGAATAAAACCAAACAATGGAAATAAAACCGATGTGAGAGGAGAGGTGAAGAAGCCACAGACCTCCCCTCAACTCCAAGTGTGGGTGAAAACACACCTAACTAATAAATTACAGAATATGAAGAAAATAAATGAGAATAAGAAACACACAAAATGAACAGAAGTGGTCCCCAAATCAGCAGGTAATAATTGTAGAAAAATACAAAGGAATATTCAAGAACTAATTAGAAATCATGAATTTATTTTATTTCAGTTTCATGCTAAAATTCCTTTTATTTCATTATTATCTCCATCTTAGGAGAGAATATAAACTCAGAGGAAGAGGCAACAGATTCTGTCAAAAAAAGAAGAAGAAAAAAAAGGAGGAAGACATTTCTGTCACAAAGCTTCCTGTCCCTGAAATCTGGTACAAAACGTAGACAACATTTCATCCAGTGCATCTGATATACCGTCTGACATTCACAGAATGAATGAGTGTGTCTGTTGAGTTCTGCTGCTTATCTCTCAAGGTGGAGCTCTTTAAAGATAAACGTATTCCTGGTTGGAGTGAGAGTTGGAAAGTGTTTGTTTAGTTGAAGAAGAGGAAGAGGGTCGTTGACCTCTGGTACAAGACCCGTCTTCTGTTATTCGAGAGAAGCAGAGTCTAACTGGATCCGTTGTGCAGCCTACTGCACAAGAAGTGATGCACTTAACAAACCGCTCAGATTCTTCAAGGCACCTAGGTTGTGTATCAGTGCCCTGTCTTTCACACAGTATATCCTCTTGTTTTCTGCTGCTCTGTTAGAGGCGCTGCCATCTTTGGAAAACTCAAACATATAGAAATAAATATGGTATAAATAAAAAATCCTTTGACAGAGAGGCAATGCACAGTTTAACTGACTCGTTACACTGCAGCTTTTTTCTCTTCACATCCAGTACAAGAGAAACAGCTGTAAACCGAGAAGAACATTTCCTGGTCAACCCACACATTCATTAAAATGCTGTTAGAAACCATTAGGTCTGATATATAGAAAAGCCAAGAGATGATCATTCAAAGGCCTTCATGTGAGTGGTGAGCGGCTCAGCCTGATATTAAAGTGATAGTTTGGATTATTTGACACAGGTTTGTGTGAGGTAATTGTACATAGTCAGTGTATTACCTGCAGTGGATTCGGACCCTTTGAGTTTACAGACGCAGCCAGGACCAGGGCCATCCACAAAAACATGTTTTAGCCACTTTAAAAAAAATGGCCACAGAGAAAAACAAATTTTGCCATCAAACAGCCCTTTCCCTTTGTGCCCTGTGTTATGGGCACACATGGTAGGAAGTAGATGGGGTCAACCTTTTCAGTGTATGCACTTCTTATTGGAATTAATTGATTTAAATGTATAAATGTTTAACTTCCTGGAGGACTGTGCATAAAAAGTGCAAAACTGTTCATCTCGCATCGATATAAAGAGCCTCACATTAAAGGTGTGAGAGTCACCATTTATGTTCAGGTCAAATGTGCTCGAGTAAAATTACAAACAACAAATGCAAACAAATGTGTATATATGAGGAACAAAACTATCTACCATTTGGTTTGATCCAGATTTTTATAAGGTCAATCATTACTGCTCACTGTACACCACTTCGGGCTGTTTGCTATAGATCAATGAATAGGCTATTCCCGCTACTTGAATGGCAGCCATCTTTACATTCATAATTTGAATCATTCAGAGCGTGCAAACAGGGCCTCACTGTCCGTGTTCGGAGCTGTGACGCCAACCTTTCTGAGAGGCAAAGCGAGCATTTCACAGCTGCCATGGTCATCTCATAAGGCCTAATTACAGAGAACAATACTCCCTCACTCTGAATTCTTGTTATGAAACAATTTCTCACTGTCATTAAAATCCAAGAAACTTGAACCCTGGAGAGCAACAGAAACACGGCAGCTGAGTGTCTCCTGGTAGACGGGCTGCAGTCCACCGTAGTGCACCTTTAATGTGATTATCCCTGGATTAGATTGATACATGGAGTGCTAGACCTCTGCTCCAGAACTTATCAGAACAAGGCCTCCTTTAATCACTGCCTCCCATTTCCTCCAGAGTCTAATTGCACAACGTCATCCTTACCTAACCAAAGAAAATCAGACAAATTGAGCTTGAAAAGTTTTTAAGATTTCCTGGTTTGTTTTACCAGTGACTGCAGAACCTCAGAGTTCAGAGCAGGTTTGGTTTTTCAGTGGTTTGAGCATCGTGTTCAGAGCTGAAAACCATGTGAGTCTCTTTCTCAACTGCTCTAAACAGACTGTTTACACGTGTTGCATCAAGTACATGTGATAATCTGCATAACGTACAAGTACAGTGACGCCAATAGGTTTTCCCTGTGGATGCATGAGAACGATTACAGGGAAAATCAAATCAGAAATTTACCACAAAGGAGAGGGATGAGGGATGAGAGAGCTGCAAGATGCAGTCAGGGAGAAGCAGCAGGTGCTACTTGTTTTTTTTTTGTTTATCTTTATAACTCACCTCTGAGCCAGCGTAACAGGAAGTGGTCATGCTGTGCAGGAAGTTGAGGAAGAATGTCTTGTATCCTCTCTCGAAACTACAGCCAGAGGAAGGGAGGGAGGAACAGACATTTGATTGACATGTGTTGCACATGATGAGCAAAGAGGATTTCAATACTTGAAAGAGAATTCAGGGAAATCTTTAATCAATCTTTACAGTTATAGTTATGGAGCCTGGAGATAAAAGGCAGTTTTGGGAAATACAGTGTGGCACTGTTTATATTATCACTGTGGAGCTTTTCATTTCAGATAACCACATCTGATTCACTAACTAACTTGTGACTCTGTGACCAATTATTTTACACACTTTAATGGCAATGTTCAACAATGTTTGCCTGTTAACATTTTTTTTGCATGGAGAGAAAAACAGTCAACACCTTTTAGGTTTAAATTGCACTACATGGCCAATTAAGTATCCAGACATTCATGCACAAGGGCTGCAAAACAGTCTGACAACTATTAAACCAAAGTTTTTGTTGGACCAAGAGTTTAAAACTACTAATTATATTATAAAGTAAAAAAAAATGACCAATGCTTTATAGATCAGTAATAAGCCGTTATTAAGAACAGGTGACAGTTCAGTGCTGCAACATTTAATGTATTAATCAATTGACAAAAAATTAAACTATTTTGAAAATCAATTCATTTTAGTCTTTTTTCAAGCGAAAATGCCAAACATGCTGAATGATGCTTCCCTTTGTCACATTATTCACTATATTCTGACACTTATAGAGACCAAAAGTGATAGTGGATTATTACTGATCTATATATATTCATGAATTTCCCCTAGGGAATAAATAAAGTATCTATCTAGATATCTAGCTATCTATCTATAAAACATTAGTAAACAATAATAATTTATCAACCAATATGAAAGCCCTTAGAAACACCTCACTAGAAAGGGGTCGCTTGCGTGGTTGATGTTACAGTGATAGCAAGTAAGGGAACTATGGTGAAGAGATCGTATGGTGACATAGTATCAAGCACGATAATGTCACCATACAAGCTGTCAGCTACACAACCACAGATAATACTGGAGCATCACTCTGAACAAACCACGTGATAAAAATGAAACTGTCCAGTGAGATAAGGCAACTGTGAAAGCAGCATCACCCCAAGTAAACTCCGTTATAAAACGGCCATTATTATTATTATTATTATTATTTTTATTAATATTATTATTGTTGAAGTTGTTGATGTTGTTACGAAACTTACCTGCTCCAGTGCTTCAGCCTGTTTAGGACTGAGGTCTCCTACTCTTCCGCTCATGTCTGCAACCTGATGATAATGGAAAAAGACAGAGCTCCTTCAAAGTCAGACTGATAGACAGAGAAACAGCACCGTCACCGTCACCGTTAACCGTTATCCGGCGGCGGGTACCTGCCTTAGTCACCTCCCCGTGATGCTCATGCACGGCTCCGGTATCCTGTCCTCCCCGCTGTCAGCTGCCTGCAAGTGAAAAAAATGTAAACACGAGTCTCGCACCGCCCGTTTGACGTCCAGTCCAACCGGCTGACTCGGCCAAAGATAGGAGAAATGACAGGAGGGATGAGTGGCAGATGAAATAAGAGGAACCGCGGAGAGGAGAAGCCCCGCCCCTTGTGCAAGCGTAAGTAACTTCATGTTTACACACTGTAAATAAGTAATAAGTAACTCAGAATAAAAATTTCTTCATCTATGAATGGCACCTTAGATGAATTAGACTAAAACCTGCTGTAGAAATGTGAGCTCGAAGTCTGAGAAACTATTCTATTCTATGGAGGGCACGTTTTGTAACTACCGAGTGACTCCGATTGAGGACAACAGACAATCTTTGTTAATAATTCCGAAAATCCCGCACTTGCGCACTAACAGGAGCATTAAAAATCGTTTTGTTTTTAATTTGATTAAGCGATTGAGTTATTCCCATCAGCTCCTATTGCCGCTCAAATAATAACAAATAATTTAACATATTACAGCCGTATGTCCTGGTTACTGAGCGGTTATGATAGTGTCGCAGTACGCAAGCGCAATAAGAAACAGGTACGAGTTTCTAAATGCTCGGGAAAAAAAATTACTATTCGTGTTAAGATAAATGACACACCGACCTGATGGTTTTTATAAAGCTATCCAGCTGTGATTGTAGCGGTTCTCTTGGGTCTGAGTCACGGATTTAAAGCGAAGAAGGAAGTACAAGACGGTACTCTCTCAAATTGCTTCATTCTTCTTCGGTTGTATAAACTGGTAGTGGAACATATTCCACTTCTTCAATTAAGCAGTATCACACGACAGGGAGTGATGTTGTAATAAATATCAGACTGTGATACTGCTTTTATACAACCGTTCTACGAGCGTCATATTAGTTAGATAAGCAACGACAGATTATATGATTTGTTAATTTCATCATTTATTTGGTAATGCCAACACAAATAGTTCCGCAACTGGACTCGTAATGGACTGTTGCCAAGCAACACATAAACATTTTCCTGACCTACACAGTGCACGATAGCTTGCTACTTTGTCTACTCGTTACCTCAGGAGTGCGCCTAAGTATCCAGGCTTCCATCCTTCCCTTCATCATCTTCTGACAACCATACATCATTTAATTCAAATGTTATCTCTGGAAATATATTAATCTTTGCAGTTTGTTACAATCTAAGATAAATAACAACCGTTAATATAACGCTGATTGGTTAATAGAACACCTGTGAATCGGAGTGATAGATGTAGTTAAAAGTCCCAGTGCTGTTGTACTCTATATCAGCATTCATGAAAAACTCTCGCCCAATCAAATCACTTGGTCAGAACTAACTGTTGTATAATGACTTACATGATGTCTTCATCTTTACAGTGGTTACGTTCACCGTGTAGTTTAAAACATGTGCCGTTGAGCATGTTGAACAAATGTATTCATCTTTGCAAAGTTTGTTACAATATAAGATAGCTAACGACCGTTAATGTAACGCTAATTAGCGGTTAATAACACATGTAAAGCGGAGTGATACATGTGGTTAAACGTCCCAATGCTGTTGTACTCTAAATGAGCCTCTAGTCAAATCACATTACTTTGTCGAAAATAACTTTGTGTAAATCCCTAAGGTATTAACGTAGACGAGAAAATAATCCGCTCTCGTCTTCCGGTTGGAGCCGGAAGTTGCCTTCGCTTGTTTACATTCTTCGACGGCTCTGGCTACCTTGCGAACGAAAACGCTAGCAGCTTTTCTCCAAAAAATTATGGTTGACAGTTGATTAGGTTTGTGTACTTATTACAGTTTTTAGCTGTATTTTCTTTCTGTTGTCGCTGGGATCATGGCTTCAGCTCGCTGCTGGTGCTGTCTCTGGCTAACGTTACCACTCCTCCTGCTGCGGTGGCCGGGGCTGCTTGTGACGGCGGAACAGGTCGCTTTGGTGGAGGTTTTCCAGGAGCAGCCGCCCGATGTCAGCACTCTGCTCCAGGGGGAGGTGGTGGGGTCCAGCGGGGGCAGCAGAAGCTCCGAAGACCTAGAGGAGCTGGAGGGAGAGTTGGTCCTGGTGAGCCGGAGAGCAGAGGTTATTTTATGGTCAGGTTTTGAGGGTGGTTGTTCCGGACCCTCTATGATTTGGTAAATATGGATGGAAACCGATAGATATTGACCAACAATAGAGTACTGAGTGGGTGCAACTAACGGTTATTGTCATTAACAGTTAATTTGTGACTAAAACATCAATAATTTAGTTTAAATACGGCAAAAATTTTACTTAAATAAGTTACCAGAGCTGAAGGTAATGACCTCTGCTTTTCCAATTGACCTGAAGTATTCAACTTCACGATAAAACTGCAATTGAATAAACAATTAATGAATTAATTTTAAATATACTTACTCCTGAAAAACATTATACTTCACTAAATTCACATCTCTGCACGGGAAAAGTATGATACACAGCTGCAAGTACAGAGAAAGGAAATACAGTGGCAATATTCTGGCTTGAATTCGATTTAGTGGAGTGTTTTTTTTCTTAATGAAGGTCGCAAACGTGGATGGAAAAAGCAATCAAGTACAATAGATCTGCAATGATTATTCAACTAATCAGCTAGTCTATCAAAAGAATATTAATTCCCCGATTTTAGTTTAGTCGTTTAAGTCATTTTCAAGCCACCGTGCCAAATATTGCTGCTTTTACTCGTTTTCTGGTATATTGGCCTACGTGACATACTTTTGGGTTTTGGACTGGGCAGACCAAACAAGACATTTAATGATGTCACCTTGTGCTTTAGGAAATAGTGGAGGGCACTGTTGACACTGCTTTCTGATGTTTTCTAGACCAAATGATTTATCAAGTAATTGACAAAATAATTGGCGGATTAACAGAATAACAAAAAGAATTGTTAGTTGAAGCCCTTAAATACAACTCTCACCTCCCTAAACTGTCACTGCTGTGGAGCCCCTGAGCAAGGCAGCTTCTCCAGCGCATCTGCTTGGAGGCTTTGACTTGTCAAAGCAAGGTAACACCCATTTGCAGCACGGGGAAGTTACATGTGACAATATGAGGAATTCCACCCTGCAATAGAAATGCCTAACTTGTCTTCTGTCCTCAGGTTCAAGATGAGGAGACGCAGGTGAGTGGAGAAATAAAGGAGGATGACGCCAAAGAGCAGGAGCTGTGGATTGGGGTGGTGCCTGTGGATATGGACGACAGCAAAGCCTCCACTGGGAACCAGGAGTCCTTCGCTGATGCAATGGTCAATAAAGTGAGTGTGGCTGGTGCATGCTGGCAGTTGTTTTCTGTTGAAAAAAACGTTGTTCATACCCATGTTTTACTGCCTTTCCAAAAACAGGACAAAGATCAGAACAGACCTTCATTAGCAGTGAGATAATTAGTTAAATTCCTGAAATCTAATATTCTCCTTTCTCTGTTCCAGATGAAGCGAGCCTTGGTCCTAGGAGCTTCAGCGCTGATCATCCTGGCTCTCAACCAAAACACCGTCAGTGAGGTAAAAATTCAGAAACATAACTGGAAAATATAGAGTAACTGTTTGGATCTCATTTCTTTCTCTTTGTCTTTTGCTCTGTTCTGTGGGTGTGTCTGTCAGTTGGTGTATTAGCAGTGCAGATATAAGCTTTTACATGAAGATGATTTAGAATATTTTCAGTTACAATCATTATGACAGAAAGCTGAGGTGGAGTTTGTCTAGCTCATGTTGGTCATTTCTGCTGCAGATGGACCTTTCTCAGGTGCTGTCCAAACCAATCATTGTGATCCAGACATCTGAAAATGTCACTAAGCTGATTGGAGCTCTGCTCAGGTACATAACACCCGACTGTCACAGATACTGCTGCTGCTTCCAGATGCACGTTTCCCTCATATCACTGATAAAAACAACATAATACAGTTTATTTAATGAATCATACAATACTTTGAAATGCACCAGATTTTAGGATTTTAACATTCACTTAAACAATGTAGTTTCCACTGTGTATTAAATATTTCTAGCTTAAAATTTGTATTTTAATGTGATTCTGTGTTGTTTGATGGTAAAGTTCTTATTTTGATCACATATGTAGATGTATTTACCTTATTTTGTCTAAACATTTTAAATAAATAAACTACGTAGATTATTATAGATATAGCAGGTGTCTGTACACAGCCATGTTCCTTTTCTAGTTGATATCAAATCAGTGCAATCGTAAATCGAGTTTTGATTAATCCTTCAAATGCCCAAGGCCTTTACACACCTTAGTCAGATGTTTTAGTGTTTTTATTCTGCACATAGTCCAAAAAAATAAGTCATCCAAACATGAAGTGGTGATAAAAACCCACAAGTTTAGGGTGATGTATTTAGTGGAGTTAATCATGTTTCCTTCAAACCGCCATACATCCTTTCATACTGTACATGAATCCCATTATCAAAACAAATTGTGCAAACTCAGTTTATGTTTTAATCTTAATCTGGTTATTTGCAGTTATCAGTTTATAGTGTGCATCTACTCTAAATATAGTGATGGGGGATTTTTATTGTCACTAAATATCAGTTGATCTCTCCTCAGGGGCCTCCAGGCGACAGCGAAAATCACATACAGGACCATCTTGCAGGACAACCTGGTGAGCTCCATAACAATCAGCTGATCAGTGTGTTTTTCAGTTGTTAGCACCCTCCAGTGGTGAGGGAACAGATGACAGGCTGAGCTGACAGTGAGCACATGCTGCTGTGTGTCCGGGCAGGGAGCCACGCTCACGCTATGGTCCAGCTGCGGCCGATCGAGAGGCGGGCGCTACGGAGAGTGGCAGGGGGTCATCTGCACGGGAGAGACCAACTCACAGGTCCAGGTGGGGGGAGCAGAGCGGACACAACATCAGCTTCATTAGCAGGTTTTCTTAAAGCTGCTGTAGGACTGAGGGAACTCTGCTCTGCTGTGTGTGAAATGTTTATTTTTCTTTAACTGTTTCATCATGATCATGAATCTAAAGGAGGAATTAAACTGACACAAGGAGGGAAACAACCTGAAGGCACTCGTACAAATGAGAAATAAAATGCGTCGTGACATAAATACAAAACTAAAATTGACACAGAGTGGTTGTTCATAAGTCCTAGTGGAGTCTCTGCACAGTGGTCATGTAGATTTTACTTTCATGCACAGCGATGCAGATTTTTTTTAATTCCCTCTGAGTGACTGTTAATGCTCAACTGTTATCTGCTGCAGCTTTAAGTACCAGTCAAAGGTTTGGACACACAATGAAACATTTGACTGGTACAGTATATTTATATGTATAGACAAAATAATCAACATACTAGTTTTCTCCGCAGTTTCAACCACATCTCACAGTCGTCATTAGTGGATGAAGTTTGCTCAGTTTTCATGGAGAACTTGACTGTGAGACGTGGTTGAAAGGTCAGGAAAAGTTTGGGAACACGGCTTTGACTCAAAATGATTTTGTCACATTTTTGTCTAAGGTCAAGAATGAAGCTAAGAATTTAAGGTTTATTGTTTTTGTTTAGTTTAAACTGAGTAATTTAGCGGTTTATTTGGATGATTATCGTAGAAATCATATTTCAGAAAAGCAATACTCAGAAATCTGATTAGTGGTTAAACTTTTTTTAAACTGAGAACTCGGAGGCTCATTTGCATTTCCTCTTCTTTGCCAGAAGCATTTTCTCAGTTGTGTGTGACACACTGATAAACAGAGAGGTTTTCAAATGAACTGCAAAGTCACCAGATGATCAAGTACCAATGCTTGTCTCTCTTCTTTCTGTGTCTGTAGAAATACCTGCAGCAGCTGTGGGACACTGTCCTCCTGGTGGCTCTGATCCTCAGCACCGGAGTCATCGTTCAGGCTCGCTGGCAACACCAGGACCACCAGCTCAATGACGACTTGGAGGTAAGGTTAAGGGAAGCGCCCATGCAGTTAAAGCTGAATAGCATAAATATGTAAAATAACTTTTGCACATGTCTTTTTCCCAATTTTATACAATTAATACATTTTTTAAAATCACTTACAAATTAATAACAAAAATTAATAAAAAATGGTTGTAATTTTTGAACATCTGTGCACCAAGATTCAGGATGTTTTTGAGCCATTCCATGAGATTAAAGCACACTGGTAGAGAGTTTCTTTCTTTATTGGCTGCTGTTCTCACCATTGTTAGAAACATTTAGATGTTTTTGGTATGTGCTGTAAGCTGTGAAGTGTAAGTATATTCTCTCCAGTGTTGCACATATAGAACCAGATCATGTAGTTCTCAAAGGAGAACTCGTCCTGTAAGTGTAGCCTCGCTCATGTACTGGTGTGAAGTCGGTGTCCACACAGAAGCGCACTGACCTTCAGACATTTCAATAAGACATCATGTGATGTTCTCCTTTGTTGTGTTCTTCAGCTCCTTCCCAAACAGGACGTTCTGAAGACGATGTCGTCTCTGAAGACCAAAACATATCGTCAGCCAAAACCCTGGTGTGACACATCGCAGCCGCTAGAGACGGACAACTGCGCCGTCTGTCTGGAGCCGTTCAACAACAACCAGGTCAGCTGACACTCCTGACACTAAGCCTATAACAGCTTAAGTGCAGGACAGTTGACTCTGCAGTGACTTATTTAACTAGATCCCCAGTAACGGCTACTCTTTCTAGGCTAAATAAAAGAATAGCTACAACTACGTATTAATGAAATGAGTATAACTTACATAAATGAAAAGAAGATGAAAATAAGCTCACATAAACATAAATAAATAAATGTATTTAAATCTGAAACAGGTAATAAAATAAAATAAGGTACAAATTTTTTATTATAATATATACCCACGAGTTTAGTTTCTGTAACCTGCTCCTTATGATGACTCATGAATTGTGAATATATTGTATGATACAAACTGTTGGCTTCACCTTGTGTTGCTGTCGTCCCAGTGTCTGCGGGTGCTGCCGTGTCTTCACGAGTACCACAGAGACTGTGTCGACCCCTGGCTGCTGCTGCAACACACCTGTCCTCTGTGCAAACGCAGCATCCTCAGTGAGTTCACGACACAGCATCACACACTGCTACACAGCTCTGTCACACATGACTTAATGAATTGAAGGAATAGTAAACTACTCCATTGCAAGTAAAAGTGTAGAATGATTAGCATGAAAACACACTGGATAATATTTCTATTGGTTAAATTGTACTTCAGTTTGGTACTGGAGTAAATGTGCTTAGTTACTTTCCACCACTGTTTTCATGCAAATAAACTTATCATCCGTAACTATACTATCACCTTAAAATACCATTAAGGAGGAATCCTCAAACACAATAGCAATATATTTTTTTAATATATCACTAATCCTGTAACAAAACCAAAATCAACATTTTTTTTTCAGGTTATTACGATCACAATTTATATCTCAACAGTAAAAGCAATATTGGTTTATGATATTGGGTTTCATATCATAGAAGACTAAGAGAACTAGAAAATATGGACCGGCTGGGAGCAGTAAAATCTTGGTATTTACAATCAATAAATTATCAAATCAATTACCAAAACTGTTGCAGATTAACTTTCTGTGACTCTCTAATCTAGAAGTTTATATATCGTGTCAGCTCAACATTCAAATGAGTTTCTCAAAATCTGTTTTTCTCCAACCGTCCCCAGGCAGCGTCTGCAAAGACAGTTAACGGTTGCCTCACCTCCTCCACCGTCGCAGCAGCAGCAGCAGCAGCTCTGGAATCGGCTCTCGTCTTCGGTGACACTCCAGTAGCTGTGTTTTTGTTTTTTTCCCCCCTTTACTGACCTCGCCGCTTCCTCCTTCCAGCAATGGACTGTGGGAGCCAATCTAAACTTCTCACCGCAGTTGACTGGCAGTCCAGACTGTGGAGCAGTTGGATTTTGACCTCTGACCTTCGTATGGGTCTCGCAGGTATACAGTGGTTGTATAAACACAATACTATGAAGTTACTGTACCGGTACTGTTGTGTATGAACAGTATTTCTTCCTGGGATCATGTTACTGTACAGCTGTGTAAATATTTGTTTGTATGTGTGATGTACAGCCGTGAAGATGTGACTCTTCACACCAACACCTTCTGTTCTGTTCAAACAGCTGAGCAACAAATCGTTTGGCTTTTAATCGGCAACGATGACTCAGCTTTTTGTGCACAAACATTCAGTGCTTTCTGATTTTAAAACACGTACGTATTGAATGACTGGCCAGCGTCAACGTTCACTTTAGGTCCAAATGATGTCAATAACCAACTTATTAAGTGGACTAACTGAGTTTAAACATGACTGATATCATCTCGTGTCCAAACTCCATCCATCCATCCATTTTCTACCGCTTATCCTCTAGTAGGGTCGCGGGGGGGCTGGAGCCTATCCCAACATCTTTTCGGGCGAGAGTGTCCAAACTCATGATTCACAATTAAGTGTTAGTTGTAGAGGTTCTGTAGTTGTAGTGCAGAATTAACTGTGCCACAGTTGGTAGCAGATGTGGGAAAAAAAAGTCTTTGCACTTGTCCTTAACTTGCCTTATTACTTCAATGCAGATTGAGAGAAAACACAAACACACCTCCTGAATTATACTTTGAAACTTGACATGTTTATGTAACCGTAGCTAATTCAGTTGTAGTTGCGCTGACAGAGATAGAGATGTTACACGTGTAGTTTGTGGAGTCTGTGGCCTCAGCTTCGTTGGATTTTCACCTCTTTGATTTATTTTTATCTTTGGGTCTGTGTGAAGAAGTCTGTTTCTGATAGCAGAGTCACACAGACAAGAATGTGCATCTCATATCATGTGACTTCTCTTACTCCTCTGACATAAAGCTTCACAGTTGATCATAATAATTGAAGTTCAAATTTTGTACTTGAAAGCAACTGCCTGATTTCAGTGCTGAGTTTCCATTTAAAGAAATAAGACCAAATTAACAAATTTAAAAAAAAAAAACTGTCAAAATGTCAGAATTTTGCAGAAGGATGTGTAAACTATATGTTTACATACAGTTAAGAATCTACATCACAGAACAGGAAAATTGTGTGAAATCTGAGGTAATTTTCTGTCAAATGTCCTTGTGCAGGACAATTTAAAACTTACCAAAGGTGGGTCAACAATCAAGATACAACTCAACATCTCAACATTGAGGAAAATAATTCAAGGTCTAACTGTGCAGCTGTACATTGAAGTCAACACATTCTACTGCTAAAGGAAAAAGTCAAATCCACTTGTTTTTTTTGCATCCTGTGAGTGATGAGCCAAAGACAAAGGATGTCAAAAACATAGTATTATGGTATTTATTTTATGGTTTGTTTTTTTTTTTTTTTTTGCAATGTCAACTCCAAAAAGCAAATTACATGTGTGTTTTTTGTTACAAAATGCTCTGATAGATCTGTTCTCTTCATAGAAAATAGTCTGTGCATGGCAACATGTAGGTGGTTTCCCTACAGCTAGTGTGAGAGACGCGAGGCGCCTCTGTACAGCATGTGCTTCCAAAAACAAACACCACAGCATCATAACGAGATGGTTATAGCGTCTCTAGACTTCTTTTTTTGTTTTGGTTTTTGCGAAGGCTGGACAACAGTGGTTTGAACTGGGTGGATGACATCACATGCATGCAATTGAACGTTACATGCAAGCAGCTGTCACACAAGCTACTCGCACAGAGTGAGTAGTGAGAGCAACACAGTCCACCGCTGATGTCCAGACTTGATCACCAGGTCAGTAATTGTTCTTCCAGCTACAGAAGGAACGGCAGTCTCTCTAAAAACCCTCATCCTTTGTATTCCTAAGTTGTCTACTTGATGATGATGATGTCAAAGAAACTTAATTCAGTCTCTCTGGATCTTAATAATAAATTGATTTGTTACTTGGCAAAAATAAAAGGTCTTACTCTTTGTCCTCAGTCCCTGGCTCACACTCAGAACTTTGGTTTTTAATCAGCTATAAAAAGAAATTCATTTAGTCCAAAGACTAAAAGTAGATGTTCAGAGTCTCTGCTTGACAACCTCTGAAAACAAAAGGCTAAAGTGCCAAAGAAAGTCTGTAAACTAATTCAACTTTTCACCAGCAACTGAAAACCGTCAGTGGGCTTCCCTTCTCAGGCAAAGACAGTGACCTCAGGGCTGGAGCGTGATTGACCCAGAACCTGATTCACTCAGTCGACACACATCATCCACCTTCCTGCCATCTCTCCCTTCTACCATCAGTCCGGTTGGTTCGAGCAGCAGGCCGTCACACATGTCATGAGGGGATCATGCCTTTGTTCCTCTTGCGGTCAGCCATGGTGCGCCGGTTGTGGTTGGACACGCGACTCTTGTTGGCCTCCTTCTTGCGCCGGTCCAGGAACGTCTCCAGGGTTTGACCTTGGCCTTTGGCTCGGCCGACAACGTTACTGGTACGCTCCGGTCGGAAACTGGGAGAGAAGAATGAATGAAAATCAACAAATATTTTTAAAAATGTAAAGGAAACTTCCCACTGAATTTTTAAATGTCACAATTTTCTTCTGAATTTAGGGGGGAAAAAACTATTTAACATGAAAAATAAGAACATTTACATTTCTTTTTTCCTTTATATTATAATGGACAGATCATGCCCTGTTCACTCAGTTCTTTTCTATCTGTTAATTGCAAAATTTCTTTAAAAAACAAACAAATCTTCTTTCATTTTTTCATTACCATTAAGTTTTTACCATTTGATATACGATACTATACAATATACAACACTTTCTAACCTTTAACCCTCAATTTACAGAAGGAAAAAGTCCACATGAAACAAAACAGGCAGGTAAAATGTGTAAATGTGTCATTATTTTTAGCAGAAAAAGCTTGAAGCTAAAGAAAGCCGGATGAGTTCAGTCTTTACCCTTTCCTTTGCTGCATGGCAGCTCTTCTAGCTTCAGCTCTCTCCCTCAGCAGAGCCGGGTCCTGCACAAACTGGTCCCTGTTTACGTTGTTCTGAAATCAAATGGATTCACATGTAAACACACAGTTCGAAAGTCACAAAGGTAAACAGACTACAAAACATGCAGACCGCACATTTGTAGCTAAAGTATTTCATTCCAAAAGGATCACAAAGTTACCTGAAACCTGTCAGGTAATGTTTGAAAAACAAATATTCTCTGCTAAATATTAATTCGGAAAATGTAATATCTTTACATATGTAATAACTTGGCATAATAGAGGCTCCTGTGTAAAATAGTCAGAATTTCCAACTGAAATCAATGACTTCTCATGAGGTGAAGACAAGCATGCGCTGTCTGCTGATTGAAAATCATTGAGAAACGTGTAATAAAATTGTTTTAATTGTTAAAAGTGAGTTATTCAAAGGGTTTCAATTCAAGGTACATGCAAAAATAATCTTGTAAATAATCCTGAAACAGTGGTTAAATATAAATAAATGTTACAGAAAAAAACCTTATCATGGGTCAAAAACGCTGTTCTGGAACAATTTCAGTACCTGTAAAGTCTCTTCCTCCTCGTCATCTTCACCCTCCTCCTCATCCTCTGGTTTGTTTCCTTTTCTCAACACCTGTGGGACTGTGAAAGGCCTGCAGGAGAACAGGAACACAAAGTGAGAATGAAAAAGGTGAACTGAAAGCAATTAGCATCCTCTACAAGGGGAATTCCAAATTTAGAAAAGATCCTGTCAAAATTAAAAGGTGCTTATTAAATTCTACTTTGTTGTGTCATGATTAAAGACACAGACACCAAAAACCCAACTGTGACTCACCTTCTGTTCAGTAAGCTGTCTCCGTCCAGGTCGTTAGCTCCCACTTGGTTCATGTCGTAGGTGTCGTCGTACTCGTCGTCGTAGTCGTCCAGGCCGTACGTGGCTGCAGACTCCCCGGGTTCAATGACGACCTCGTCCACCACAGTCTCGTAGGCCTGATAACGAGCTCTCTGCTCCGCTATGTGCTGCTTGTCGTTGAGCATCTCTCGAATGTTCTCACCTTTCCTGCAGGAGTCAGGAAACATGGAGACTCGACTGAAGACGATCTCGCCTGTTCTTCACTTTCTTTTAAAGTTTTAAAGCTGAGTTTAAGGCAAATTGTGCAACCCCAAGTACACAAAAGGAGTCCAGGGATTTAAAATTTTTGATTAGTGAGCATATCGTTTGTGCTTTTTACCTCCTGCCCTTCCAGATGCGGGACATGTCCACCTGGTCCCTGCGGAAGATGTCAAACTCATCATCATCAAACACGCCGGATCTGTTGCTCAGGACACTTGGAAGCTCCTCCTTCACAGGCCTGAGAGGGGGAAAAAAAGCACATGGTCAAACATGATGGTATAAACTTTGATAGTATCTGCTCTGTTTACCCGAAATGATCTGCACAGTTTTGTAATCCATAGTCAACTAAAGCTGTGGCCCAAAGATACAGAGAGCAAAAACACAACAAATGTTTGTATACAGTAGGATTTGTCAGGTTTCTAGGTTTATCATTACAAAGTGGTGACTGTTACTATATGTCTGTCTTCAAGAGAAGCTTCTATAGCTTAAGGCTTGAATCATGTTTTTTTAGTTTAGTTACTCAGCAGGGTAATGCTGAGTGTGATATGAAAGAAAATGAATAACAGACTCCTTTAAATAAAATTACTTAATACTGTCACTGAAAGCCAAACGGAAATTTAAAACACTTACTGTTACTCTACACAGGAGAATCTCAGCCTAACTATCCACTTGGTAGAAAAAACATATTCCATATTATATGTGAAGCTCAGTGTATTGTCTCACCTTGGCATGGATCGGTCCAGTTTGTCCAGGCTGGGCGCTAACCGGTCCTCCAGGATGTTGTTGATGACCAGCTCAGAGTTGTAGTTGTACTCCTCCAGACAGGCCAGCAGGAAGCCTTCGCCCAAGTCAGGCAGCAGGTCCCTGATACACGACAGCAGAGACTCCAGCTCCGCCGCGCTCAGCGGACACACCACGCCCTGAAAACACAAACACACACACACACACAATGAAAAAAGTACACCGTCAAAGTCGGGTTGAGTCGTCTCTCTGTCTTGTTTTTCCCAAGATTTGTAGCTAGTTTGAAGTCTACACTTATATCATTCAGCTTTATGGCCATTGATTTCTTCCTGTAAATGCTCTGAAACTATTACTTGTATTCTTTATTATATAAAAAACTTTCCTGTCCTGCTCCTGTTTGTTTTAATCCTTGAGCCATTTTTTGTCTCCTCACTGGTCCCAGCAGGTAAAACTGTGGAACGGAGATTCCCAACATCAAAAATGTCTAGTGTTTAAATTTTTGTATCTTTTGTAGCTCAGTTTTATTGAATCTTACTGAAAAGTTATTCATTTATTCTGCGTTTTTAGTGCATCTTAAACTGCTTGTTTGCAAACATTAATTCTTTTTTAATTTAATTTAATTTTGCAATTGCATTTTATGTGTAAAGTACTCTGATGCATGACAGGTGCTACAGAAATAATGGTTGTTGTTGTTTGCTGCAACATTTTTGGTAAAACTGCATCGATTAGTAGAGCTACAGAAAATCTATCAGCAACTATCTTGACAGTAGAAAAAATTGTTTTAGGTAGTCAGTTTCTTTTAAGCCAAAACTCCAAATTTTGGTTTTAGCTTTTCTTTGTCATACATGACAGTCAACTGAACATGTCTGCTTTCTTTTGAAAATGTCCCTTTGATCTGTGGGAAATTATAAACAGGTGCTTTTCACGACATTCTAATATGTTATAGATACAATGATAAATCAAGAAAATAATCAGATTAATCAATAATAAAACTAATTGTTAGTTGCCGACCTACATTTTACCTCAATGTATGTTAATAAGCAGATAACATTGTGTGTGACTCCTTCAGCTGGTTACCAGTGAGGATGAACAGAGGACACTGAGCTGCCTGTAATACATTAACTAATAATCACACAACTCACGTTGTTTCCTTTTCCGGGAACATCCAACATGGCCTCCGCTCCCTTCGGTCTCTCTCCAGCCCAGCCAACTGCTCCCTGACTGGCTGACAACAACGAAGGAGCTTTAGGCTGAATCTGGCTCTGTGTTCTCCGTCGTCCCACGCTGTCCCAGGCACTTTCCACCCCCTGGAGCAGGTAGGACGTCCTGGTCTCATCACTGATAGAAACCCGGGGTTAAGGAAGAAACTTAGTGACACTACTCATATTACATGAGTACATTTCTGATTAGCTTTAATACCATCTCATAGAAAAATTGATGGCACTTTAACAGAGAAGTAGAAGAGGCTCTTCAGGTGCAAAAACAAATAATTTATTCCTTTCATGAGTCCCGTTTAATTCTTTCTATGTGATGTGTCTGCTGATTTTGGCTACATGCATCAAATATATTTTTTATATTTGGAAATAGGTGTACAGAGTTTACTTCCCATCTTCATCTAGAAATCTTAATTGTAGGTGTCACTTCTTGCAGACTGTTACTAGCCATAAAAATCTGTTTGTACAAAGTTAGTGCTGTAAAGCTGAAGGATACATGACAGGGAGAGCCTGTTGCAGGAGGCTGATGTCGTCGCTGAGCGGGAACTGCTCATCGTAGTCCGACAAGAACCTGAAACGACAACCAGCCGCTCAAAAGTCAAGTTTAGCCTGTGTGCATCATAACTCTCATTCTCAGACATTTTATCAATTTATTCTCCTGTTCATTAAGACTCTGTGACAAGCGAAGTCAAACATGCTAATAAATTAGTATAGCTATTGAGCTTAAGTCTGGCACTCAAGCTACAAAATGAAAACCAAACAGTCAAGTGGACATGTTCAATACATCCTGCATGTCAGGAATTCCAGATGCATTCACATTAGACAAACATTCATTGTGTATAATTTAATGAAAGGACAAAAACTGTCAGATGCTACTGCTAAAAATATGATAAATCTATCTACAACTAATGGCCTCACAGATCTTAACTGGTCTCACCTTTTCTCAGGTAAAAAAGATGTGAAATGTTGTAGTAGTTCCTCTGCAAATGTTTGCATGTTTTCTCTCCTGCAAGGCAACAAACGTGCAGAATTAATATTTGTATTAGCGTGTAATGCTAATCGTGCTACGATGCATGTTGAGAGGCTGTTGAGAGCTCACCCCTCCAGGATTGGCTGTAGGCAGGTGTGGTGCAGCAGCAGGTGAGCCGTCTCCACCATCTTGCGACAGGAGTGGGACAACCTCTTCCACAAGTTGTCCTGAAGACTAGAGGAGGGTTTGGGAATTTATTTATCATCAGCCAGTGGGTCTTTTTGGATTGTGCATTTCTCTTTTAACTATATTTAATGTATTCTCACCCTTTATCATCAAAATTTCTCTTCCTCAGCGCCTTCTCAAGGTCAGGCACAGTGGTCTCATAAAATGACGTCAGTCTGCCGGGTGGAAAAACAAAATTATCATGAAAAGGTTTCATGCAGACAAGGCTGTCAAGAGTTGAGAGGTGATGCTGCCAGTTGAGAGCTACGTTCTCCCTGCATCTACCTGCTGAGGAAGCCGTGCGAGTGAAAGGTGGAGCAGGCTGCAGGGAAGATGTCCAGGAAGGCATGGATGGTGGTAGTCGAGTCACACAGGTACAAAATTATATCTGCAAGTTCCTGGGACAGAAAAGAAAAGAAAAACACATCATCAATGACACTGCATGAAGCTCCAATGTCACTCACACATTTACAAACACAGAGAAGTCAATCAGACATACTCAGGTTAAAGTTTTCCTCCATTTAGAAAGACTTACATAGTTTACATATGTTCAATATTTGAGATTTGATATAGTGAGTAGAGCAGTTTCTACACACACATTTTCTAAAAATGAGACCTGAATATGTGTCTTACATAAATGTTTAATCAGTATTAGAAAGGTGCGTCAAAGCCAAAATAACCCGTTACATATAAAGACTACGCTGATGTTTTTACCCTTTATGGGAAGATTTCTTGTTTCTGGTACAAGCACAGAGTAAATCATTATTATACAGTATGTTTATTAACTGTAGACTGCTAATAAACATACAGATTACCTGTCTGAGGTTAGGATATTCACCTTTAAATACTATACATTTACCTTAAAGGAGAAGTTAATGAAACAGGCCAAGTATATTTTAGCTTAACTGGAGTAGACATTAATATTCAAGAATGGGTTCAGACCAAGACATTAGTCATAGATATTTTTACATAGATGTGTGTGTCTGTCTGACCTGCTGGCTCATGGTCATGGCAGTGGGCTGTTTATGTGCATTCAGCTTCATGGGCTCCATGGCGGTGGCTCCTTCACACTGAAGACCACATTTGTCTAAGACTGAGTCAAACACCTGAAGTCGATGAGGAATAAAAGGAAACAGAAAGAGAGGAGGATAATAAACTATAATCTCAGAGAAAACCTTTACAACTTACTCTAAATATTATATCATTTCTGAGTCTGAAGTGTTTTGAATCCACTCTTTGGAAAACCTAAAATAACTCTAACAATAACTCTAACATATCTTTAACCAATCTTACACTTTCCATATAAATATAAAGTTGTATTTTTAAAATTTCTTTTCACCTGTAACACAGTGGGCACTGTCTCATCCAGGTCACTGTAGTATGACGGCTGCTGGGTAAAGATGTTCTCTGAAAGGACATGAGAATTAACAAGATTAACAAACTATATATTAAACTATATATTGGATACATTTCTTTTCGTAACATACTACACTGACCAGGTAGAGAGCCTGCAAAAGCAGCTCACCTATCATCTTATGCAGCAGCTGGCTGTTGCCCTTTCCAAAGAGTACACACAGATCCAAAATTTTGGGAATGTCAAACAGGAAGTTGTCATAGATAATTTCTCCAAACACAGCCGGGGTGAGGAAGTTATCCTGAGGGGCGAAAAGCACACAACAACCCACGGGAAGGCAACAGGTTTTACTGTATATCAAGGCTTCACACTTGGAATTCACGTTAACAATACTATTGCTGGAAAAGCATAAAGTTCCCAAGCAACTGTAACGTCAAATCAGTTGACTAATGCTACTATAACAACTAGTAATTGCAGTGAAAAAGTAGATTATTATTTTTTTATGCTCCTACCTTGGACTCTTTATGTGTGGCCATCCTCAGGAAAGTCAAGAAGACCGACCTGTGGACGGAGCGCTGCATCTCAGCCATTGTCGGGGAGGAGGGCAGGGCAGTGAGGTCGAGGCTCCGAGGAGCGTGACACAGGTACGAGTCGAGGCACCTCTGCAGGGACTCGTCAAATACCACCTGGAGGAAAAGACAAAGCACAGCAGAGTAAGGCGGGAGATCATTTACAAGAAGAAAAGGGAGAGAGAGGGAGAGAGAGAGAACTTGGAGAGCAGTTGCATAAACCACCACCAGAATCTCTCTAGCTGTGTTTAGCCATCTCTCTGTCCAAACCTGGATGCTTTGGTGAGCTTTACTGCCGTTTTAAGGATTGTTCTCCTGCACTGGAAGAGTCAAATAAAGCTTGTTTTGACTGAGTGGTTAAAATTACCGACATAAATCTCCTCTTTTGAATCTTACAACTAATAATTACTAAGGGGAATTATATAAAGAAAGATATATAGCATAATAAAAATATTCCTAATAATGTTATAATAAAAATAGCTACCCCATGTATTTTATAATTAGGTTCTATTTTATTTCTACTTAGTCCTGTTTGTCTTTCATGTTTTTTCCCTTATTCTACAGGGTATGCTTGTTTTACTCAAAACAGCCACTACACATGGTCACATTTGTTTTATTCTGTTTGTTGTGTTATCTGTTCTTCATTGATTTACATAATATGTTATATTGTGTTGCATTATGATTTTTATCCATTGCATCCATCCACACCATTTCCTGTAGGCTTCTGGTCACTGAATCTAAATAGGATTTTACATTATTTCTGGCTTCAGTAGAAAGTTGGGGCTAAATACCAGAAAAGAAAATATGGCTCAGCGAGATGCTCACATGTTAACAGTCCCTTACCTGGCACCAGAACTTATCGTGGGGCAGTGCGAGCAGCCACTCCAGGTCCTCTATGATGAATCTGGCATATTCCAAAAACTCCTCCACCTCAGCAGGAGAGCCGTCCTCTGGTGGAGGCTTGTAAGGCACAAAACAGCGATCCTCCTTCCGGTCTGGGTGCTGATGTGGAACAGAAAGCACAGGGGTTGATTCTAATAAACTGGTCTTTGTGGAAGGTGGTTGGGAGGTGGCACCGCAGACTGTTGTCAGGAGTCTACTGACAAATTTGCATAGCAGCATGAGGAGAGCTGACTCACCAGCGCAGGCAGTGTGTGGTCTTTTCCCAGCGGGCCAGGCTCAGTCACCTGCTGCTCATCCAGTGGCACTCGGGCACAGGCCATGGCTTCACCTTCTCTAGTTTTTCTCTACCAAATTATTCCAAGACAACAAAATTCAAACTAGCACTAATCTATGCTTCTGTATACAAGTCATTTCAGTGTAATTGTAGGTGTTTGAGGTGCATTGTTTTACATTTACACTTTTTAAATAGTAAATTATTGTACCTGTTCAATCACACACCACAACAAGCTTTAGTAACTCTTTATAACTAAGGTGCACCAGTAGCTAAACAATGATGGATATTTCCATTACTGATTAAATTTCTCTACAGTGTGGTATTCAGCTCACAATGATATAAAACAGAGAATAGCAGTAGGCCACCTCATTGGGAAAGCTGGAACCAGAGGACTACTCGACTAGACTTTCTGCTTGAAAAATTATGAATCATTGGCTTCTTTTAGCTTCAGTATCGATATGTGTATTGACATCAGTGATCCTCATCCTGGTACTACTAGGTATCAGATCAAATAATAATAAGATAATAATAAGAATATCCTCCCGTCACAGCAGTCTCACTTTAAGTCTATAATGGTGTATAATGTCTCCTGACAGCCTTTTAAGAAATCATAATAAAAGTTTTACTGTCGACAGCAGGCCTGGAAAAATGTTCAAGTAGGGCTTCAACTACTGATTTTGATCATTTATGCCTCAAAAATTATCCAAATAGTTGTTGATTAATCTTCTATGGATTGATTAATTGACTTTTGTAGCTCTATACTAAAGACCTTTTATTAAAGAAAGAAAATTAACATTTTCCATTCTTTCATTGTTTTGGTACTACATTTTTTATAGTTTATGAGCGTATAAGTCTCCTGACAGCTTTAAAAATCACTTTAAAAATGCTACAGTCGACAGGAGGCTAGGAGAAACATTCAAGGCTTCAGTAAATTAAATTTAAACCTTTTTAATATCTCTTGAGGTCTTTTCAAGATCTGCAGATACCACGTAACAGCAGCCATAACCAACGTCTGAAAAACTTCAGCTACCAACAGCCACTCTGGTTAGTTAGCTGGTTAACAGCTGGTAAGGCAAAGTAAAGTAGTAACCTGTTACAGACTACGGCTTTCGTAGGTCATTAAGTTTAATGGCGTGTAGTTAATTTGCATATTTCTGACTTAAAACCTGCGTTTTCAGCTGATGTAACCTGTTCAACAGACGCGACAGCACGTTAATGAATGGAGAGCGGCTAACGTTGACATAACGTGGCTAACTTAACCAGCCGTTGACTTTATAACCGTCGTGTCGTCAGTCGTCTTGTAATGAGTTAATAAATAGTTAGTAAATATGCTCACCCTTGAATGTGACTATCTGTGACTCTTTCAAGCCATCTCATCGATGTCGTCGTAGCTTTTCAGAGTTTCAATTTCCAAACGTTTTCCTCATCATCTGTGTTGTTGGGAGCGGAAGTGACGCAGGTGCAATAAGCTTACACCTGGCTGTGGTTACCGCCCCCTGTCGACACCAGGAAGCAGAGCAGCACCAGCGCGGTGCCTATGTTATCCAAGTGTTTACGTAAAATTATATGACACAAAAAAGAGAATTATATGAACTACCACAGTGAAACTATTATTCAAGCAGACATCTGCCAAATCCATTCCTAAATTTTCACAATTTTACTCCCTCTCTACTCAAATCACCCAGTTTAATTAACAAAAAGAGTAATAAGCTTTTAGAAAATTATTGATTTTTTTCCCTATCACCTCTGACTGAGTATGCTAATATTGTGTATTTATGTACTCCCTTGCCTGTTTTTTAATCTTCTCTTTTATCTTTTAACATTTTCATTGTTTTTATATTCACCTTTTGTTATAATGTCATTTAAATTCAGGTTTGATGTGCTGTTGCCTTACCTGAATTACTGTATATTTCCTTTGGTTAAAAACGAAAAGAAAAAAAGACTACCACAGTGAAAATGAAGTCAAAGTCTAGACTTTAGACATGACTGACATAAAGCTTTATTGCTTCCATCCATCTCCTGCACCTTATCCACAGTGGTGGACAGTGAAAATAAATGAAGTGGAGTGAAAAGACAATATTTGCCTCTGGACTGTAGTGCAGTGGTATAGAGCTGCAAATGGAAATACTTAAGTAAAGTGCAAGTACTTCAAAAATGAGTACTCAAGTAAATGTATTAAGTTGTTTTCCACCACTGTTTGCAAATACTTATGTGCTTTTACTTGAATATAATTTTGAATGCAGGACTAAATGCTGACAAATGCTCATCTCTTAGGGTTAGGGTTAACATCTACTTCTGAGAAACATCTCTTTTTTTAATAACTTATCTCCCAACTTTATAACCTAAAAATGTCAATATTGAATAAAAGACCTGGAAACAGATTTGTTTTAACAGAGGACTATATGAAGAGCAGTTCATTTGCACTAGGATATATCCAAGTAAATATCTAATCACATCTTCATTAAACTACTGAGATTGTAACTGGACACAATATCATTCAATAATGACACTTGACACGTGATTTTCTTGGAAAATTATGTTTATAAAAAAAAAAAAGGATTCCCATGATACACAGAGAAGGCTGATGAGGATTGACATGATTTACATTAAGTACAATATTCTTTAAAATTATGCATTGCACGTCTGAAAGAGCATCGATAAATGATTAAAATCTTCAGATAGTCAGTCATTGGTTTGCTTTTGGGTTGGTTGGTTGAAGCTTTGCAACAACTAATGTTGCTGTTGTTTATTATTTGTGTGAGTCATGAATTTATTATCTGGTTTATTGGTTTGTGTCTGAACTGAACACTGCAAGGTTGGATTATCATAACTGACCAGAAACTCCATCTCTCCCTTTGTGTAAATGCTCTTGCTTCAGTTTTTAACATAAAGCTAAAAATGTGCAATGCAATAAGAGCTTAGTATATAATCTGGCAGATGTCCCATTTATTCAAAATAAAATACTGAAACAAAAAAAAATGACGACAAACACAAAGAATGGATTTTGTCTGCTTCCATGGCTTGTGGTGTAAAGCTAACACAAATACTTTCTCTTGGGTGTAAAGCATAAAATAAATATTTTATGGCTCAAAAAACAATAAATAAACTACCATACATCATACCCATCAAGCAGCAGTAATACTGTACCACATGGTACCCGTTTTAATGGCTTGCCTTTTCCATCCAGCAATAACAGAAATCTTTTTTTTTTTTTTCAGTAGGCCTATATTAAGTGACAGCCAACCATTTCTTCCAGTTTCTATCTCTAATAAATAAGCTCTAATCTATACTGACATTGAATCTAAGTAAAAGTTTGTGGCTTCTGTTAACGGACCACTCACCCTGCACTGAAGATTGAATATTGTACAGATCTGTGAGATATGAGTAAATGTGGACCCACCAGACTTACACTGATTTGAAGTGTACACAGTGGCACAAACTATGATGTAAATGTCCGTTTCATCCTCAACAACACGTGTTAAAGAGTTCATAGAAGTGAAACCAGTCCCATTCCCCTGAATGCTCCGGTTAACGATCAAACTTTACAGATCATAAACCGTTTTTCACCAGTTCCCCTCACATTTAAATCAAACTACATGGCCAAAGGTATGTGGACACCCAAACATTGTATCAATAGATCAATGCTGAACAACTTATTCCAAAACGTTTGCATTAATTTGCTGCTATAATCCGCCTCCACTCTACCAGGTTTTTGGACGCTGGTTTCCCATTCACAGATGTGGCCTCAAGTTCCTCCACATCAAACTGGGAAAACCATTTCTTTATGGACCTGGCTTTGTGCACGGGGGCACCGTTATGTTGAACCAGGAAAAGAACATTTTCTTGTTTAATTGATAAGTCATCTAATCCATGATATATCAGAAAATAGAAAAAAAGATTTTTGATCATGAGTTCTCCAAAGCCAATACTCAAATGTTTTGTTTTGTTCAATGAACATGGAAAAAACCCCAAAGATATTCAGTCACTATCATACCTGACAACCAGTAGAAAAAAAGACAGCAAATAGACATTGAGCGGCTGGAACCAGTGAGCAGTTTTGCTTAAAAAAATCATTTCAATATTTACTCGATTTCTGAAATACTTGCAGGTTAAGTTAACAATTAATCAACTAATTGTTTCCCTTCATTGGAACTACGGAGTCGTAGTCAAACGCAGTCCCAGCGTGCGCCACAACTTGGGGAAAAACAGTTAAAAATATTTTGTTGAATCTTTAATGACCATCAGAGCAGCATTAAGTGTTTTTAACTGATCTTACTGACTCTTCAAAAAGATCGCTGGATATTTATTTTTTATCCACAACAGATGCTTATTTCTGTGTTTTGAATAAATGTTAAGTCCTGAAAAACAGCTCTACCAAAAAACCCCACAAAAAACGTTAAGTGTGTACAGACTTTTGGCCATACAGTGCAAGTCAGAGAAAACCAGATGTTTGTCATAACAACCTATGTAGCTAAATACAGTATATAACATGATCTTTCTGTTAATATTAGATAATATTAGATAAGATCACAGATCAGACCAGTAGGCGAAGTGTGCGTAGTTATAAGAGTCAGCGTTACAGTATTCTGTTAAAACTATGACAGGACTGTAAAAGAATAGACAATTCTGGGAAAAATATTCTATGGGATTAATGAAGACCAGAGCTCATGAATACAATGAATAAAAAACAGCTACAACTACTCGATGCTATATTAATGAAGGGCACAGATGGTTAACTATGGAGAAATGCTGCGGTGGACGCTGGGTGTTGTTGCGTCCGATCTGGACAAGTCAAACTTTATGTCATCGTCACAGAAACGACCCAAGCTTCATTAGGAGCTTCTACCTGCATGTCGAGGATGTAGACAAGTCCACACTCAGGAGAATTGAAGTGTGCCCTTCCAGACGTCACTGTGTAGCCCTTCACCATTCTCAATGGTCTGCCCACATTTGGTCTTCAAAAGTCTGATCAGTTTTTTTTTTTTTTTTTTTTCACGATTCTAATGTGTAAAAAAATATAACATCAACACACAAACAACAAAGTCCAGCTGGAAGTCGGTTTGATGTTGACGCTTGATTAAAACTCCAGTTCAGGTCCGTAATAATTTGTTTTTGGTATGGAATGAAAAAAAAGGAGCGGGGGGGGTTTAAAGTCTGGAACAGAAGGATAAAGACTCAAGAATGTCAATAATACAGCTGCTGTTACCTGATTGTGCTTTTCTCACCTCCTGAGGAAATGTTGTGGGCACAGAGGATTAGTGATAAAAATACTCTGCGTCTAATTAATCTCAACGGGCCCGGTTTGAGGCTCAGTGACATCCATGGAGGGAAGGACGAGAGGAGGGAGAATAAGAGCAGGAGCCAAAATGGCTGATCAGCAGTCTCGGGGAATGGAGAGCAGTTTAAGTGACCGGGTGAGTATTGCACGTCAGTTCATGGTCGGCGCAGGAGTCGCACATCTTTAAGTCACCTTTATTGGCTGAATGCTGCTTCAGAGGAGGGAGTAGCTGTTGGGAAAATATTGAAGAAAGAAGCCCCCCCCCCCCCCTGCCTGGGATCTACTGCATGTGGGAACTGCACAAGAACAGGTGACAGACTCAAATATTTTCTATAGAGCAGTGTGCGTACCTGCCGCACAGCCAAACTTCCCAGACTCTAGGGTCCTGAAAACTTAAAAAAAAAAACCCAAAAAACAAGGAAGATAAAGAGAATAGAAGTTCCCGAGTCCCTCCCTCCCTTCCCCCCTCCTTCCCTCCTCCTGGAGCCAGTTTCCACCAGTACAAACCAGCTGACGTCCCAGAGTCATTCCACACTGGTCAGAGCTGGTGTTGGTCCAGAGGAATCTGGCGCTAGACCAGCTGTATCTGTCCAGAGTAGGTGGTGAGGAGGAGCATGATGGAGAAGCCCGTCAGCAGGCCGGCGTTCTGGATGGCAAAGGTGAGGAGGAAGCTGCTGCCGCCCGCGTCCTCTTCCTCGCGACTCACCTCGTTCATCTCTGGGAACTGAAACACATAAAAACAGAGGAACTGTAGAACTGGATATTGTTCCTCTGAAGTCCCTGCTGATGCTGTCTGTCCTGTTTTTGTATTTCTTTTTGTGTGAATAAGTCCAATAAAGATATTGAACAAAAAAAAAAACTGATTTAACACGTCAAAGTCAATTTCAGACTATGTGGAGCACACATTTTTATGATATGACATATTTTTAACTGAAAGACCGAGTTATGAAGTGAGCAGATGGCGTTTGAAAGACGTGGGCATTCACCAGGCAGAGCGGGTATAAAAGATGTCATCGAGTTTCCCCTCACTAGAAGTGTGGGATGCAGTGTTCTTGAAGCTTGACCATCACTTTTAACTAAACGTCAGGGTACCTCAGCTTCTGTTGCACCCCCTTTGGAACATCAGTTTTTTGATTTGTCTCTCATGAGTATCCCTGTTTCACTAATGTGCAACACTTAGTCGTTTGAGTGGATCTTTAAATTAACAGTTAAATCTAATTACACACATTCACCTCGGGGCTTCCAACAGAGCAGTTTAACTGCAGTGGCGAGACGTATCATGTTGTATCAAAACACAACTTCTGGCCAAAACTGAGCAGGATACAGATAACAGCTTAAAGCAAGTAATTACATGGTTACATTATTAAACTGTGTGCACTGTGTTCACCTTCTCAAACAGGTAACTCTTCCTTTATACTAAATGTACGAGAAGACATGAATGTGGATGTACTGTATTAAGAAGCCCTTCACAGACGGCTACAACTCTTTTTTTGGGGAGTGGTTCTCACCAAACCCAGAAGGTGTGACATCATCATTTCATATTTACAGCCAAGTTAAAATGTTTTCACTTTTAAGCGGCTTGCTAAAGGACGACTCAGCTGTAGCGAGTAAAAGAGGGTCAGAGATTTGTGTTTTTACTTTCTCCAACTAAAAACGACCCATTGCCTGTGCGGGTAACTGGCACGAGGCCTTGACAAGCTCTCATAGTCGTCCCAAAAAAAAAATACTGACCATGTCTGCCAGAGCGATGTAGAGGAACATTCCTCCAGCCAGGGCGAAGATCCAGTTGGGAGAGAAGCTGTTGCCAGCCAGGATGCCAAAGCCCATGCCCAGGTAACAGCAACAGGCCGACAGGAAGTTAAAGAACAGGGCCTGCTGTAAGCTCATGCCAGCGTTCAGCAGGATCACAAAGTCTCCTGGTGACAGAAAGAGAAGAAAATGTATCAAAGGTGTCTGTGCAGTATGTGAACATTAAGATTTCAGCCAAGCACTGACTTTGCAATGAATTAACAAGAGATTTTTGAAAAATAAATAATGAAAAAGAAAAACTCCAAAGAGACTTTATAAATGCCTCACGGACATTTCAGGAGAGCCGCCCTTCCTCAGCATGTGCACAGGCAATTTCACAATCAATAGACAAAGGTGCAGTTAGTTATAGATGTCTGGTTGGCACCACAGGTCTACGCCAGCAGGGGGAGCAGTTTTCATGTTAATGTGAGCTGAGCAAGTTATATCTTATTGCCATGAAAAATGACTTCTGAATTTGATTACCCACAGTCAATGGTCAAAAAAGAAAATAAGAGCACTGACGTCAGCCGAAACCAATATTAAATAAAAAAATATTAAAAAGGCAACAAAAGGTCAGTGTCCGGCCTGACTCACCCAGCTCGTGGGGGAACTCCTCACACAGGATGGCCACGGAGGTGCTGATGCCCTGAAAGACAGAGGCGGTGAAGGACGCGCCGATGGCCAAACCGTCGATAAAGTTGTGCAGGCCGTCACTTAGCGTGATCATCCACGCCAGTGTGCCGATGTCAGAGTAGGTCGTCCCCTTCAGCCAATAGCAGCCACCGCCACTGCTTCCAGACCGCCCCCCGCTGTCTGGGCTCTGGGAGTCCTGGAGGAAGAGAGTATGAAACACTCTTTAAAAAGGCAAATATGTGCGGACGGAGCAGCAACATGCAAATACCACCCGCTCTTGAGCCCCTTCACGATACACATGCTGTCCGCACCGGAACTGCTTTGATTATGTCAAATGGTTCAGGTAACAATGTTTCAAATGTGCTGCACAAATTTTGGATCTTGCCCCTCTCCATCCTCTGCACCGCCCCTTAAATCCTACCTGTGGCGTCTGTGCAGGGCTGAGCATGAGCTCTCCCTCCCCTGCGTCCACCTTGCCCAGAGCCAGACTGCTGGCTTCTCCGTTCTGCTGCAGCTTCTCCTTCTCGCCTTCCTCCAAATCCCTGTCTGGTGTCGAGTAACGATCTGCACCGGGGTAATGACTGTGGCCGTGGCTCTGAGACACAGTGAGAAAGCAGATAGAACAGACTTAGATGGAACCATTACTGCTGGAAATGTCCTTCCTGACAAAAGAAATAACCTGAACTTTGGTGAATTTTAAAGCGAAGGAGCAGTGAGGAACTTATGTTCAAGTTGACTTAAAATTGATCTAAACATAGCGTTTCCTCAGTACATCCTGATCTGCATTCGTTCCATTTGAGTTGTACTTCTACTTCCTCTTGGTAGTTCCCTATTAAATCATACACACAATCTGTTTTTACTGCCTCTGTGAGGACTACAAAACAGCATCAAGGTCTGTACAGATATAATTTAACACAAATGCAACCAATGGCCAAATTATCCACACACAAAGGTTTGTGATTTTGACCTATTCCCATAATACACAGACTTTTTTGCCCTGAACTGAGACTCTCAGACAACATCAAACTCAAAGGTTCTTCAAACAAAAACTGAAAATATCTACAAAGCCCAGAAGATTCTGTGTGAATTTTTAATCTAAGTTTGCAAAAACAGTGACTATAAGTACGACCCACATCCCCAGCAAAGTCACAGGTGAGGGCCAGTTGGTGTAAAACACTATTTGGTGTTTAAGTCAAGGACACTTCACCAGATCTTTGAGTGAACAGTTTCTACACCACAAAAATGATACCGTCCCCTCAACATTTATGAGTTGGTACCGACAGTCTTAGAGCTGAGGCATTTCTTTTGCGGTGAAACGTGGAGGCTGACAGCGTGGGTCAAAGAGCGTCTGTAATTGGATCAGCAGGTCGTGGTGTTAGCTGTTGATTAGGTTGGCTCAACCATATGGCTCAAAGCAGAGTAACCACAAGGTGGAGCAACTTTCCCACAGTCACCTGCCTACACCACCAACTGTGAATGCTTTTTGTGAATGAAATCAGCAGCTCTGCAAGGCTGAATTAACACCTGCAGCTTCTAATTCCAATCAAGATAGTTTTAGGATTTAATTAAGAAGGACATCTGCAAGTTGTATCTTCATGGAAGTGACTCACAGATCTGTGTTACAGTTGTTAAAATAAATAAAACTGTTAAATAACCGCCACATTCACTACTGCTGGATTTATGCAAATAGGAAGGGGAGGCGCAGGTGGCCAACAACCAAAAACACACGAGCAACTCAAACAGATGACACCTTAATGATGAATGATTGCTCTACACACAGGCACGAACCAGGATTACAGTCCATCAGTGGAAGGAAGACATGAATAAAATGACAAAAGAGCATCCTTCAAAGACGCATGACTTCAATTCAATTGTGTAGCACGTCACAAACTACGTGATCAGGTGGGTTACAGTTACGGTCGCAGGTAATGACTATTACTACTACCATGTTGAAAGCCTTTGTTCCAGGCTACGACAGAGGATGTACTTCTTGAGAAGGCTCAGATTTTATGGAGTAAATTGCAAACTTATGTTTCTGTTTTATGAAACGCTAAGAGTGGAATTCAAGTCTGCTGTAGTAACCTGGTGGCACAGTTAAAGTCTAAGCTCCCTCGTCTCATACAGACGGCCGTGAAGAGATGGTGAAGGAGAAAAGAACATCATCATCTTCAGTCTTCATGAGAAGACTCTGAACAAATCTAACACACATCCTGAACCCAGAATCCCGGACACTGGCCTCAGGTCGACGGTTCAGGATGCCGAATTGTAGATTGAACAGGTACAATCATCCAGATATTAAATAATAAGAAGGGTTTAAATATATTGTATATCTGGGTTATTATTGAAACAACTGTTGTTTTTATTCTTCTATTTATATCTGGTTTTATTAGAAGAACTATTGTCTTCTATCACAATTTATTACTATACCTTGTCTTATTATTGTAAACACAGTTTTTACCACATTCAACATGAGATCTGAGGCACATTTGTATGTACGATTTATGTAATTAGAGCCCAAGACAATTCTCCCCTGTGGGACAATAACGTATATCTTACTTTACCCTACCTTCTTACTACAGGGGGGGTTTATGCTAAGTCTATGTAAACACCTGCGGGCTGTGGTGTGAACTTGAATCACAGGTGCACATCGCCCAAACGCAAAAAAAACAAAAACACTTGACAATGAGTGTGGGCATGTCAGCACAAAGACTATGCAACGCCCTCATCAAACAAAAGAAACACATTACTATCATTACTCTCTGAAGGTGTATTTCAACGGTCAGATGCGTTTCTGATGCTCGTGTCAGTTACTAAAAAGCAAACACCCTGTCCAGCTGGTTAAACCTGCCATTGATATACAGATAAAACGAGTGGGAGAAATTTAATCGTACGTCATGATGATGCCTGGAGCAAATACTGATCTGTGGAAAACACCTGGTTGCCTGATGATGATGTAATGCTATGGTTTGTATTTTTAAGTTAAAGAAACATTAGAGATACTGAATCTCTCGTTTAGCCTCAGTGGTTTTTGATTAAATCTCTTGTATTTTTGTTTTTAGCAGTTTACTGTTCGTCATTTGGATAACTGATTATGGCTGGTGGTCAATAAACTCTGTGGTCCAGAATCTGTTTCTGAGCGAACTGGAAAGCCGGCAAAAGGAAATACTGAATATTTTATTTTAAATCTGTAAAGAGTTTTGTCTGATGTAGATTTGATTAGGAGATTGACAAAAAAAAAAAAAATCAAACAAACTAATGTGATATTCAATTAATTGTTTCACTCATTTTTCTCAAGCAGAAATGCCAAATATGTGCCAGGACATGATGCTCTTATGTCATATCTAACAGTAAACTGAATATCTTTGGGTTTAACACAGTTTACCTTGTGCTATGAGAATATTTAACAGGCTTTTTTTTTCTTACATTCTACAAACAAATTAATGAATCTATTTATTAAAATGTATTTTTGCATACATTTTCCTTATTGTAATATACAGTATATCAGAAAAGTATTTTTCTTGGCAAAAGCATGACAGTGGTTTCATCCATAGATATCAGCTGTAGAGACTGAGCTTTTTCATTAGATCTTGTAAACACTTATATTCAACATACACATACAATCGCTCCAATTTACAGATTGAGGGGTTAATTTTATCCAAATGAAAAATGACCATAACAGCTTCTCCCCTGTTTTAGAGTCCTGGTTTTATTCCCATCATACTGGGTTGTGTGTTTGTGCAGTGACGTTGGATACGAACCGTTTCAGCTGTAAATACCAACTCTGAGGCTCACGGTTTTTGTTGAGACTATGACACAGATGTTGATTCAGTCCTACGCACATCGGTTCCTTTTGTCTATCCCTGATGGTCGACTTCAACTTCAACAACTCTGGTTTGCAGACATCTGTGTTTGGCCTGTGTGGTTGTGATTATCAAGACATACAGTACAGTGCAAGAGGTTGAGGTGCCTTAGATTTTTATCCATCATACAGTACCATCTGGGAGGCTTCTGATTGCTGGATGACATTGATCCCAAACACACACTCTTGTTTTATCTTTGTTTATATTTTTTTGTTTTTACTTCGTTTGCTATGCACCAAAACACCACAGCAAATTCCTCATATGTTGAAAACCTACCTGGCAATAAACCAGATTCTGATTCTGATAGAGAATTATGTTCGGCAACAAGAGGATCAAGGAGTCCTGCAACAGATGCACCCCCCCCCCCCAGAGCCCTGATCTCAACATAATTAAGTCAGGGTCACAAAGCTTTTGCACAGGGCTTCACCAACTTTTTAGATCTGGAGCTGGTACTTGCTTCCTGCTCGAAAAACTTGTTTGTTAAGACTTCGTAAAGACAGATTTGGAAGTTGTTAAATATTTCCTAACCACCAAAAGAACAAAATAAAGGCAAATTTCACATGATTCTTGCCGTGTACTCACCCCATGTCTCTGCTTGAGAAGCACTTTGAGGACCTTCTCAGTGAAGAAGAAGAGGTAAAAGCCTCCAAACACCACCGCAGACTTGGACACGTAGAAATCCACCATGGGGTCAAAACCAAAGGCCTACCACGCAGGACAGAAAACGGCGTTAGCTTGTCATAAATATTTATAGCAGCCTGACATCATTCACTGTGCATATTTTTGAAAGGAGGTGTTATTTTAAAAAAAAATGTCACAGCTAAGGAACATGATTTAGCAGGTTCTGAGTGAGCAATTAGTGTTTGTTAAAGTGCGTGTTTTGAAGTCTAAGGCTGTGTAGTCAGAGGTCTGGAGACAAGAGTGTAGTTTCCTTTCTGTCAGAGGGTGAATAAACATTTTGCTTTGCATTCGCCGTCAAGGTCAGTCACTAACCGAGACCAAGTTTAACTCTACAGAAAAACTTCACGCTGCTGTTTTTGTAAGGTTTTGTCTTTTGTCCATCGTTTTATGAATAAGTAAACGACGACATCAACTCAAGGCGACATCCTTTTAGGAGACTGCAGCGATATTTCACAGCATCCTCAAATCTGAGAGACATGCTGAATTATGTATGTAATCGTCCCACCTCTAGAAGACACAAACGCCCCATAAATCAAAATCACTTCACCTCCGAGGTATATACATTTTTTTTTTTACTATTCATCCCAGGTGAATTGATGCTGTGAATTAGACAACAGCTCTGAGCAACGGCTTTGAATCTGGCAATGACGGATGTGCGCAGCGTCTAGACAGCGTTTAAAAACCTAAAGGACAATTGCTCATATTTGGGTTGACTTTGTACTTCAGTGTGTTTACATACACCTTAGCTTCCTTCAGTAAGATGACTTAGTAAATTTCATACACGAGAGAAGTGAATTGATTAATGAGGGTAAAAGATTAGAAACTGTATTATATTCTGTTGTAGAAATTAGACTATAGCTGTTAAGAGTATACAGACTTTGGGTAAGCAAACTAAAAGTAGTCTGCAGCATCGTACTGTTTATTATCAGTCAGACATCAGACATATAATACGCCAGCTTTGATGTAGGAGAGACAGCTTGTTACTGATTAGCTGGATGTTCCTTCACTATCCTTCTAATAATCCGGTTTCTCATCTGCATGTGTAAAGAGGTCAAGACTTGTAGTAAACAGAAGAATTTTATTATTAGACCAGTGTGTTTTCAGATTGTCGCCTTCATCAGGGTCATAGGCAACGAGCCGAAACTAATAATACCAATAATGAAGTTGTGCCAGAAACCACTTCCCCCATTCCTAACTGGTATTCTGTGAGTTTGGTTAAAAAACTACACTGTGGGCGTTTTTGTGGCTGGTGAACTAAACATTTCCTCTCCCCAAACACACATACACACTGTGAGCTGCCTGTCACATGATTAATAGATCCCTGGACGAGTAAAGACAGTTTAAGTTGTTAAGCAAATCTTCCTCAGTCCCTGCTGTCAATGTGTGAATGTGAATTATTACCCATTACCTATAACTGGATACTAAGAATTTATTCTCAAATGCACTTTTGTCTTTTGTAAATTCTAGATGTAAGAGATTATTTTACATCATATCATTAGCACAGGGAATTTTCCATCATTCAACTTTAATCAACCAACTAAGAAATCCTATGAGTGGAAGGACTGGGTGATATGATGATGTACAGATTTGTCCCTTTAATATTTCTGACTATATGAAAACAGTCTTAGTGATGCTGCAAATCAAAGAGCATCAGCTTTATGTAATTCTTTTGCATCAATCTGATGATATAACTTAGTTCATGTATTTATCTCACTGATTTTGATTTGGTTATTTTATCTGTTGGCATTTTCTCAACTGAGTTCCAAGAACATTAGTATGTTTTTCTATTGCAATACAAATTTACACAAAGTATACCATGAGTCTGCTACGAATGTATTATATTTTGTGAAGGGGAGCTCACAGCTGACATTGTTTTTTTTTGTTTTTTTCCAAATTCTCATATATCTGAACAAATCTAATTTGATAAGTGAAGTGAGTAGAGTGGTTGATTTATGCTCTTCATCCACACTGAACACAGCCCTAATTTCCAGTGACAAGGATTGCTATGCATTTCAAAACTTATTTTTTTAAACAAACATCAATGCCATTAATTACAGGGGAGATTCTGCCCTGGGATCAATTCAGCTTACGGCACTGGTGGCTGGGCAATGTGACTGCAAATATGTATTTATATCACAGTAGAGTGTGAGATGACTGAGGTAAAACAATGACAAAAAATACATAGCGACATAAGAATCTGGACAAGATAATCAAATACTATCGATGCTTTTCCGGAGTTTCCCTCGATATGTAAAAATCAATACTCAGGGCTCTTTGTATAAACTGCATAGCAACCCTGCACGGAGGCACTGTGAAGGAGATGCAGCTAAGTAAGTCACAGCAGCATCGACTCTACCTCTGGGATGAGCTGAAACAGGGCGTTGGAGTAGAGAGTGCCAATGGCCAGGGCTATGAAGTAGAGAAGCAGTCGCTTGTAAAAGGTTTTCTTCATGAAGGGCACCACGCTCGCCCCGACCAGCGAACACAGAGAGATCAGTGTCACACACAGGATCCCATAACCCCACACTGATCGAATGGAGAGGAGGCACGGAAAAGAAGGGGGGGGAGGTGAGAAACAAAAAGAAAGTTAGTTCAGAAATGATTTTAATCAGATTAATTACCAAGGTGAGGAAAAAATTAGAGAACACCAACCAGTTATCCCCCTGAAAAGAAAGGAAGAGGTGAATGAAATCAACCTGAGAAAAGAGATTTCAAAAGTCTTTCCAGAGACAACAGGGTCATTTTCCATTGAGAGCAGATTAACAGGAGTGACACCACCTTCCATTTGCATGTGAAGATAATAATTAGCTGTCCTTTGAAACAGTGTGCGAACCCCATGCATTTCTTTTGATGAGAAACAGGATGCAATTAAATATCAAGAACAAAGACACAGACACACACTTTGTCCTAGTCCACAAAGTTGTATCTGTCCTACTGTCCTAGCCTCAGGGTAAACACTAGCTATGACTGCAGACACAAAAGGGAGCAAATGAACTTTAAATAGCCTGACAGTAGCAGAAGGAGCACTGAGAAAGAGGGGTCACATTTCAATTTGAAGGACATCTCAACAGTGCCACGCTCCTTCTCTCCAGGATTGTCTTACACAGACAGAAATGTATGAATCCCTGAGACTAAATTGAGTGAAATTGAGCTGAGTGAAACACAGTCATCAAGCGTGTGTAGCTGTTCTACTTGCTGCTGCCGTACAACAGAGAACTGAACTTTCCTTCCATAAAATTACCTCGTAGCTGGCCTAGATCTCAATGCAAGGTGCAGACACAGACACGAACATACAGAGCAGACACGCACACAAACACACCGCCACATCATCTGTGACGCAGTAAGGGAAGAACAAGGGTAGTTTCAATGTTTATTAGAGCCCATGAAAACCAGAGAAGAACAAAGGCAGGAAGGAAGAGATAGCGCTTGGCCAAAGGTGCACGAGTTTTGTAAACAGCACTACAGTGAACTAAAGAGGTTTTAAACCTTGGTGTTTGTGTTTTTATTAAAAAACAAAAGGTTCATGGGATGTGAAAAGATGTATGGGTAAAAAACGTGTATGGATAGATGGCAAACCTCGGGCAGGAGCTGCAGGACGGCAGTTGAGTACAGCGTGCCGATAGCAAGAGCGATGAAAAAGATGAGTGCGTATTTCATATAGCGCGTCTTCATCAGCGGCATGATGACAACTCCAGTGAGGGAGAAGGCATTGATCACTGTCACACTCAGGAAAGAGAAGCCCCACACTGAGGGTTGGAGTGATGGGAAGGTTGGATGAAACAGGAAGGAGTCACATTAAAACAAAATGCCATGCATAATGTGTCACGATGCAGCTGTAAAAGCAGCCTGAGCACTGCATCATAAAACATTTTTTCCCTTTCAGTACAAACATATTGGTGATCAAATATGTGCAGTGCTAAATTCTGATACCTAAAATCATCTTAAAAATCAAATGCTGCTCTCACAGCATTTTATCCATATCAACTTTATTGAAATTTTAGCAAATAAAACAGTATTTAGTTGCACAAATTTACATGTGATTGACATGATATTGGATGTTAGCTGTTGGTTTAAAAACATCCCAACCAAAGGTTTCGACCCTGCCAAAGGATTGAAAGATAAATCTAGGGGTTCAAAAGATGATTAACTAAATAGGAAACATTTCTGCCACACAAATCAGGTCTAATTTTCTTCTTTCTTTCTATTTTTCACTCTTGTGAAATATTCTGGCCTCTAAAAACTAAACATTTTGAGAAGGAAATATAATTGTTTGGTTTGCTTTTAAAGGTCACAAGTCAAAACAGTTGAGAACAACTGCCTTAATCGACTCATGCAGTAAAACTATAAGACATGGGGACATTAGATAAAAGATTTTTGTGCCATTTTTGTCAGAGGCTGCACCACCTGTGTCAGCGGGAAAGTAAGGTTAAGTTATGAGTTGTTGATGATTCATTCTGTGGTGCGAGATCATCTCTTTATGCTGAGAAAGGGGAAAAAAAAATAGGTCATAAACGTGAGTGGTGATGGCAGATGTGGGTACAACTCAAGTCAAGGCAACAGAAAGAAGTGAACAAACAACACGCTACAGATTGTGGTAACATTAAGACTTGGCAAATAACATTATAAAATATATATTCAAAAATTGTAACTCAATTGTAATACAATCACAAATGAACCCTTGACTCTTAGCGACAGATGCAGTGTCGAAAGATTGTGCACCAAGTCGTGAAATGAGGTTCTTTCTTTTGGCCTGTGCCCAGACAACTATAATCTCTGTTAATCCTTATTTAACACAAGAAAATTACTAATTTGGGTTCAGATGATCAAGCAAAGCAGATGTATAGAGCTGTGTATCATCTGCGTAGCAGTGAAACCACATTCATGTTTGCAAATGAAATAACCTCATGACAAACAGAAAAGATTGAGCCCCAGGACTAATCCTTGGGGCACAGCACAAGAAATATTTACTCTCTGAACATAATACAAGTAGTCTCAAAGTTGGAAAATTGTCTGAAGTTATTCATGTTACTGGCATCTAGAGTGGTTCTCCGAAGAAGAGGTAAAACCACTGGCCACTGGAAAACAGCCAGTCTGCAGGGAAATGTTGAAACTGTATAATAGTTCTGCTGATAAGCAGTCAAAGACCACCTTTAAAAGCTGCCAGGCATCAGGACAATGGCACAAGACTTGAGAGAAGACGCAACTAAATCATCATCAATGACAAAATTTGCTGGTTGTAAGAGAGACAGGTTTGACTTCAACATGATCATATATTTGATCTAATATGTTATTTTATCTCTGTAAAAAGCGGCGACAGTGTTACATTTAGATAGCGAGAAAAGGTCAGGATATATAAGTCAGTGAGATCTGCAGTAGAGATTTCCAGCGCATCTGCCTCCCTGCTGCTGGCAGATCTCCACAGCCTAGGCAAAGAAAAACAGCTCAAAAGCCAAAATAAGCTGCCTACAGGGGCGAGTATGAGGCGAGCTGAGGGCATATGAGTGGATGATAGGGGAAAACAAATTTGTCAAAAAGATAGAGTCAGAGCTCTGGGCCAGTAAACCATTTCTCCTCCACCTGCCAAGGATAAGATAAACTGGGTGAAAAGTAAGAGGTGAAATTGGTGAGCTGGCTTAGCAAGGCCACAGCGCGTCATTAGTTTAAAAAGAAGATGAAGACTGATGCCCACAGACATCACATACATAATGAAAGCTGTTAACTTTCTCCTGTGCTGCTGCTGAAGCTGTGCTGCTTTTGGATGTCAGTGGCACTGCAGTCTTGAGGGCAGAAGATCACTTAGGGTCACCAACTTTTCCCAAGTCTGTCATTAACTACCTTTTTCTATTCCTGCCACATAGTCCAAAGCCAATTTCCCTTAAAATTGAACTCAAAGGCTTGTTAAACAACAGCCTAAACTGCACTGCACATTTCCAAAGCTTCAGATTCAATGCAGATGCCAAAACAGCTTCCAGGGATCTCAAGGACGTCCCACTGGGTGTGTGCAGTCAGCAGTCTGTATGGAGTTACAGTGGGTCAGCAGCCAAGGAAAGAGGAGCAGTTTGTAGCCGAGATACTTTCCAGTCCGTACTGTCTTTACCTGGATGAGATCTCTGCTACAGACTGGTTATGCTGACTGAGGCAGGATTGTGGAGTCTAAAGGATGTGTTGCTTTTTAAGCCAAACTGAGAAATGCAATCTCAGCCTTGGCTAAACCTTGTGCATGCTTATTTTGGCTTTGATCTCCTTTGGGGACATCATGATATCACTATCTCTAGGCAACAAAACACACATTTGGAGCTCAGATATGATGAAGGAACCTGTTCTCGAGGTCTCTAAGTTTTCATTCATCTGTAAAAACAGAGCGCAGGAAAAACCTAAATGGAGCCACAAAATGTCCTCACTGTAACAGGAGTAAAATAAAAGTTTATCCCACATACTGCAAATATACAGACAGATAAAGAAGCTGCAATAAGACATCTCAACATTCACGAACCATTAATCGCACCATCATATATTAACATCTGAATGTAAAATGTGAGAAATACCTTCTGTGTTAATAAGACATTGACATAGCTAAAGAAATTATATTAACCACGCGTAACAAGTCAGTCCTCACCTTCAGCGTCTGAGGGCCTGGGGGAGGGGTCACTATTTAGCGTCTCGTCTTTCTGCCCCCTGCAGGTGCCGGCGTCCAACTGCTGCAGCATGGTTGGGCAAAGCTCCTGGAGACCCTGGCCATCCAGGTGTGACTGCTCGCTAATGCTGTAAATAGCCAACGTGTCTGCAGGCAAGCACTGGAAGTGAAAAATATACCCACCTGTCAGTTAGGGAAAAGAAGTTTGAACTACCGTAAAAGCTGAATTACCCATGATGCGTTCAGTGACAGGTCAGGTGACTTGCAGTTTTAACAATGACAAAGATCCAGACTTAATAAGCAGCACGCACAATACAGACACTATTAGAGACAACAATGATTCATTGATTAAGTGATTTGTTGACAGACAGAAAATTGTATCAGAAGATGTTTAGAGAAAAACTTCATTCTTAATTAAGTCATTGTTCAAGCAAAAGTACCAAATATTCTCTGGTTCCTGTTTCTCAAATATGAGGATTTGCTGCTTTTCTCTGTTTTATATATTCTCAGTTGAATGTCTTTTGGTTTTTGGCGCCTAAATAGGCCATTTCCATGAATTCTTTATAATGTCAAATAAAATTAGAAATGAACAAACATTTATCATTTTAAATAATTTCTAATTGTTGGGGGTTTGCCATCAGATTGCTTGCCATTTAAAACACAATGCTAAAAAGAGTATTTAAGAGTATAAAAGGTTTACTAACAATGTAAAACTTGAAAAATACAGATGCCCCGCAGTCATTAAAATGCCAACACATGAAAAAAAATAACATCATATCTCAGAAATCAAAATCTCAAAAAAAAAAAAGGTCACATTAAGAGAAACTGTGTCTATGGTAAATATGTCATTCCTGTATTATTACACAGAAGCCAGTTTGAATTTCATTTCCTGGGGACAAAAAAATTAATCTGACTCAAACAGAAGTGGAGCTTCTGACAGTAACTCACTACATAATTACAGCTGATTCATCACTTTCCAAAATGTTAACAAAAATTCAAGCCTATTATAACAGAAGGAAACATTCAATATGCCATTCAGTGATTGTTGTGAACTGTTCTCTCCACTGTGGCAGCAATGAATACGACACATTTGGTGAAAGGTGTTTAACAGCATGCAGGTGACACACGTGACTGAATATCTGTGCTTCACTAATGAGGGACAGCAGTTATGGCTGTTGGCCAAGGGCTGCACTTTTACTACTGCTCTCCAAGTCACACACCCACACAAAGACTGACATTTCCTGTTTCTATTGTTGTATTCATACAAAACAAATAAATACAGAATCCCTCCTGGAAGTTATCTAATCCAACATCTAAACTACATGTGACCCTAAACCTCTGTTCTGATCAATTTCTCAGAAGTGTTTATTACTTTCCCACAATCACTCAGGGTAAAAGAAAAAAGCAGATCAGCAGGTGAGTCAACCATACATGACACTAAGTATGGGAAATATGTTAAATATGTCAGCTATCTGGCACCGGTGGCTCCTGCTTCTTCCAGATAGGACTAAAGCTGGATTTACCCTTCTGCTTCAGGGTGTTTCAGAGGCTCTGGGGCTCTGCCGGAGGTGTTACCCCCCAAAAAAACCAACATGTGAATACCGAATGTGAATACCCATTGGGAATAAGGAGTTAAAATAAGATAAGATATTCCTTTATTAGTCCCACACTGGGGAAATCTGCAGTGTCACAGCAGCAAAGTGGACGGTACAAGAAAGTAATACTGCAAAATGCCAGTAAGAAATATTTAAATAGCAGCATATGAGGTATATTGCACGGATGGTGTATGTTACTTGAACCACTCCAACGCTGGTGGAGATGGTGACTGTGACGAGAACATGGCGCATACTGAAGAAATCATTCTCCATGTTAGTTAAGATTCTGTTAAGGTCAGTCCTGCCTAATGTCTTTAGCCACACCTGCCGAACAGAGGAAGTCAGTTGGGAGTCAAATAGGACCCCACTTGTCTGGGATCAACGTAGTGTGACAGGTGTGCTTGTTTTCTTTGGTTTGGCTATGTTTGGTTTGTCCATTTTCATTACAATACCACTTATCAGTACTTACAGTTCTCATAAATCCATGACTCAGCAGCTCCCTGACTGCAGCTGAACCATGCCAACAGAACCAGACACTCCCCAGAACCAATTACACTCAATACAGTTTAGACCTGCCCAGACACTCTTGATGAAACCAGCTCAGCAGCTGCTGGAGGTCAAAGTCAAGAGCAGTTATAAAAAAGGAGGCAATAAAAGTAACCTATAAACAAAATTTTAAAACCACAACTCCAGATTGATTTATGAAGCTGTTTCAGTGTACTCTGGATTCAGATGTGAGAGAGCTGTGACAACACAGAAATGATGCTTACATTGAAATGATATGGATTTATGTTGTCACAGCCATCCCCATTTCTATCTATACTTGTCACTGTTGGCCTTGTTAATGTCATGTATGTTCAAAAAAAATGTTTAATTGACACTTGTAGGCAGGTTGCTCCATGTGCATAGATTTTATTAGCAGCCACAACAGAGCAACCTATCAACTCAAAGTGCTAACACAAGGTAAAATGACGTTTTTCTTCTCACCTTGGACCTGTTGGATTTGGGAGGTGTGCTTGTAGGTGTCTCAGCCACATTGCTGCTGTCGTTTTCACCTTCACCCTGGCCCTGGCTGAGGAGGGCCAGCAGAGACCGCAGCTGGGGCACTGTGATGGTACTGTTGTCGCCATAGCGGGCCAGCAGGTCCTGGAGCACCTGGGCAGGAGACTGGGTCTGGCTCTCCCCCTGAACTGTCACCAAGCCCAAGGGGCAGAACAGCAGAGCCAGGGCCAGGATGAACATCAGCTGTGACTGGAGGACGGTGATGGTGGTCCTGGTACGGCCATGAGGAGACCAGATAAGCATTGTTTCTTCACTGGCTGAAAGACGTTGATCTGCGGAGGGAGGAGGCGACATGAACAAAAAGAAATAAAAAGACTCTATAACCTTTGACAGATAACCTCTATTCTATAAACACTGCACTTTGCAATATTGCTCACCGTTGGCTCCCATCAGTAGGAAGATTTAATTGTTGTTGTAAACCAACTTAAAGCGCATGACAAGGAGGGGGCCCAAGCCAAGTTCAAGTGCCAATGAATGTTTTATTTCAAATAAGTAAACTTAAGGCTCCCTGGAAATCTGTGCTGACTGCAGAGGGGGAACAGGTGAGGGCCTTGAATAACATTAGTTTAATTTCAAATTATGTCAAGTTATCTGGGCTCAGCATCACCAAGAAATGCAGTAATGTACCGACAATGCAGGAAAGAAGAAGACTGCTTGCAAGCTAAAGCGTATGTTAACTATATAGGTTATAAAGTCCTCTAAAAGTCAGCTCTGAGAAGCTTTTATGGAGGAAAGAAATACATTGAAAAGATTGAGCCTCAATGATACACACAATGCATTTAGGTGAGAAGCACTGAATGTAGGCATAACTTTTTTCCCCAGAAATAAAATGGGTTTGAACCCATCTCAACACATACAACTTGAGAACAGCATTGCATAAATAAAAAACAAGGAAAATATTAATACAGTTATCACTTGAATTAGGGAAATCTGATCAAATAATGAATAAGTATTGGGTGTCAACGTCTGGTTCTCTACAGTTCTGAATACTCTGTGCTGTGGGTTGGTGTCTTGCCCTAGTGGGGACTGAATTTGTTTTACATGGTGCAGCTTTAGGTATGTGAAAGTCCAACTGTTTAGTAGATAACAGCAAATTAAGCACCTAACACACCAGTGTAATAAACCTCCAAACGAATACAGAAACACTTTTAAACGCAAACCAGACATACACTCATTAAATCATCCATCAATAATCAATACAGATACTGTTTTAAAGTGACACCAGCTTCATTTTTTCTCCCCAATTTTACACAAGAATTACAGAAATTCATATTTTAAAATCAGTGGGAGGGAAAATATTATTCAAGCATTTCAACCACATAAAATCATAGGGCGTTGATTTTTTGCGTCCCTGACACAAACTTTCATGAACACACACACACAAACACCACACACAGGACAAACTGTAATTTTCCCATCCCCCTGCTCCAACACATAGAGCGCCGATTCATCTGAGTACAACCAGCAGCTTCACATGCCACGTTGAGGTGAATAAACACACCCATTCATTTTTGTAAAGAAACCTTTTTCCTACCGAGCCTACGATGATAGCTGGCGCATAAAGTGCCTGAGTCAGTCTGTCTGCCCTGAGGCTCGCTTGAGCTCTGCTCTGAGTGATGCCCACAGGTTACCTGAGAGCAGCGATGGAGTTGGGGGAGTAGCGAGTGGAGAAGAAGAAATGTCTGACGAGAGCGGCGGGCTCCTCAGGAGTGCAGTGGGCTGTGGAGGAGAGAGAGACAGAGAAAAACCAAGGTTACGGAAATGGGGGAAGGATGGAGGAAAACGAAAGAGGCAGTGAAGAAGAAAAGAAGCCTGAAATGGCAGCTGCTAGCTTGAATTTTCTTTTTTTTTTCTTTTCCATATTGATTTGCTTTCTTAAAATTTAAATCTGACACTCAGGGCACAAAATCCAGCCCCGAACCCAAACCCACATCATTCCTTTTCTAAAACTGCAATGAGAATTCCCTCTTGATTCCAATTTGGGTACACAAAGAGGGGGCCACTCTGTTGGCTGCCAGTGTTATCGCACAGGGAAATACTGCAGCTGCAAACATCCAATTCAGCTGCTGTAGAGGAAAACAGAACACTGCCAGCCGATATGATCCCGTTTCACTCCCTGAAGGCTAAGAAACCAACTCGTGACCAGAAAACTTCATGCTTAAAAAAAAAAAAACACCACAGGCCAGGAGAGCCAAAATAACAAGATACAGAACTCCCCCCTCCACCATTGAGATGTCCTTGAGCAAGGCACCATGCTCCAGCTGCTCAGTGGTCGACAATGCAAACCTGTGTCTGTGCCGGGCAGATAAATTACAACCTACTTCTAATTTGTGTTCAGACACCAACCTTCCTCCATCTGTCTCTGCCTACGTCTCTGAGCCGAGGAGGCGAAGACTTTCCTCTTCAATAAGTCACCCTCTCCCCAACAAATTTGTTCCCTCTGCCCCAAATCTTCCTCCTCTACTTGCTCTAATGAGACCTCATTCTAAAGCACAGGGAACAGAGGTGAAAACAAGTTACAGAAAATAAGAAAAAAAAAAACCCTCATAAGCTTCTTTAGCTCCTTTTTTCAATTATTTCTTTCCCCGATACTTCACCTCTTACACAATCCTTCTAAAAGCTGCAGGAGCTCTGAACCTTGGCCTCCTTCCTGCTGGCTGATATTGTTAGTGAAACACAGGCTGATAATAGAGGTAGGTAATGATGCTTTAAATGATTGGTTGATTGGGAATATAGAGAGAAGATGTAAATCACTATGATCTCAGAGTAGGTAGAGTCATATCAGCCAAGCCAACTGGATCAGATCATTAATCATCAACCGTTTTCATTTATCAAGCAAAAAATGACAAACATTTGCTGCTTCCAGCTTTACAAAAAATACAATGATTTACTACTATTTTATGTTTAAGTCGATATCAACTTGGGCTCTAAGAAATGTTCACTTTTTAAAAGACTTAATTAATTGTTCAATCAAATAAATAACTGTCAGATTAATCTGTAATGAAAATTATTGTAAGTTACAGCCCTTGTGCACAATATGTCAAAAATCTACTATTAGAGTATGCAATTGAACATTACTCTGGGGTGGAAATATAACTGTGAAATAGAAACTTTCTTTGGAACTCACTGATAACAGGAATGTCTGTTATTTAGCTGATCAGAGGATTTAATCCCTGACAAATCAATGGAGTTTTGTCACATTGATGCAAAAAATCCTTAAAATGCAGTATTACCTAAATTTAGTTGTTCCCACAGATTTGCTCAGTGTCAGAAAATGCTTTAACACAACCACAACTATTAAAAGGATTATTAATGTTTAATTAATCGAGGAAGATGATAACTCAAACCTAATGCTAATGGAAGATCTTTGGAAGCGGTGATGGCATGGTTTAGTATTTTGTCTGGCTGATTTTATATTGTTTTTTATGCTACGGCCTTGACCAGGCGTCTTCATATTGATGGGACTTACATGGTCAGATAGTGGGTTAAATAAAAAGACAAATATAAAGCTATCATCTCAAGAGTAGGTAGAGTCATTTCAGCAAAAGCCTACTCGAAGCTTCTAGTAGTGTCGCTGTTACACTGGTCAATAGTTTCACAAGTGGATGAACGCACAACAATAAGCCCTGCTCTGCTCGTTTCTCTCCAACACGCAGGAAAGCTGCCAGAGGTAAAGTGATATCTCTCTCTCTCTCTCCTCTTCCACATTTATTTTTCATAAGACAGAGAGGAGACACAACGAGTGTGAGGAAATATTTGGGGTGACAAGAGGAAGCAGCACATAAGCCCTGGATAAACACACACCTTTTTAATTTGTTTACAACTATGTTGCCATCTAACACACACACACACACACACACACACACACACCTCAAAAATCCATTATTGGCGTATTCCAAGTACATAGCAATACAACAAGTGAATAAGAATAGAAGTTACATTGCTGTGTGTCATCATGCTCTGGTGGCTGTGATAATAACTTGGTATGGATACTAAATATACACATGCACTTGTGCTGCTAAACAAGTCCTTATTTTGCTCTGCAGAGTATATAGAGCCAAACACATGAAACACAATAAACACTGATGGAGCCTTCACTCGCAGACCTTTGCCTCGGCCTCCATGCGGCTACAGTCCAATCAAAACAAAAGGAGAAACTGCTTTTAAATGTCAGCATGTCAGGTTAGACCAATGTCAGTGCACACTCAGACACACACACACACACACACACACACACACACACACACACACACACACACACACACACACACACACACACACACACACACACACACACACACACACACACACACACACAATCAACATGTCTGTTTTTGTGATGTGCATGTGTGCCTTTAGAGTCCAAGGCCTATTTTCAGCTGTGGAGATAAAGGGTGCTGAGAAGAGACGGTCAGTCTGCTGCAGACACGTTAGTCCTTCAGCACGACAGCGAAGGCCTCTGCCATGACGTTAAATATGAGGTTTACAAGGGAGCAAGGGAGAAAGGAGGGAAGAGCAGTACGGGAAAAATGTTTAGTCACAGTCTGCTGGACTCCAATCCCAAAGGCATGCAGCAGCTCCTCCTCTGCCCATCCTTTAACATCCTTCTCCATTCTTAGAAAGTCACCAGTTTGCCCTGCTTTGTCTATTATTTCCTTCTTCTCTGATAAAGAAAACTACAAACAAATTGGCCCCAAACAGATAACGGGCAGTCGAGCCACAAGCAAACAAGTAAATATCTATCACCAAAGTCACCGGGAAATCTGAGCACCGGGAGTGAGTAACTACCTTGATATCTTGCAGCTCCAACACCCATGTGTAAACACAGCTCTGTGAGAAATTTCCCTTGTCATCATCAACTTCACCAGCTGACGGAGCAGAAATAAAATCTTTTACTGGTCACAAGTTTACAAAGAATGCAGGCTGAAGCATTATCAACAGGATACACTGCCAATTCAAACACCACCAGGTTGTGAACGCCACTCGGAACAATATCTGAACGCAGGATCACACGAGGGGTCGCTCACGTGTTCTGCCAGGATTTATGTATCCAAACAAAGTGTGACCACTCCAAACCCACACCCTTTTAATAAATTGGTGAATAATTCAGCACAATGGTGAGCTCAACAACACCCTCAAAAGTTTCACTTTGTCAGCATGAAAAAGTGCTTTTATTAGTGCTGTTAATCAGCCCTCCACAGTTCTGTAGAACAACAAACTCATTCAAGGCTGATAAAACTGCTGATGGAAAATCTTTAGTTGCATTTGTCACTCTAAAATAAACTTGCATCATACTTTCAACTGGTGGGAAATAACCGAACATTTATTTGACTCTTCTAGTCTCTTAAGATCAGAGTGTCTCTTTGTTGACAATCAATCATGGCTTATAGGCTCCCCCAAAAACATACTCTCACTCTTAACACACTTTGGACTCTCAAAAAGAAGCCAACCTCATTTACTTTCTACTTTGCATAAACTAAAATAGCTGCGTATGTAAAGATTCTCAGGCCGATACATATAAATCATTAATGTGCTGTGCACAGGTTGGAGGACAGGTGAAGGGTATCCAGTGCTTACGTGGACAGGTCTATAGAGCATCTCACCTCACAGTTTTTTTTACTTCTGGTATAGGAACTTAATTTAGCTCTCCATCCTTAGACGTCTTAAAAGTCAATGTTTGAAAATGGAGTCAAATTACACCGGGATGAAAAGAAGTGCACAAAGCTGCATTGTAATACCATGTAGTGTATCAATATATCATATATTTCGTTTACCTGGCTAAGATTTTAAAAGTACACAAAAACTTACTCAAAATACAGAGTACTACCTTGAGTGCGGTAATCATGTGAATGTGTGAATTAATTAAAGCTGAAAGTATACCTGTGTTTATATTTAATTGTATTTGATTTTATGTATATTCTGGCTACTTAATAATCCCACTTTGACTGGTGCAAGACAAATAAAGTTTATCAGATAAACAAAAATGTTCCTATGAGGGACAAGATTTGCAGTCAAACAGGATAATGCATGAAAAATTACTCAGAACAGCAAAGCATTTTGAATCTCAACGATATAGAATTTTGACTTGTGCAATGATAATACTGCAACTGATTTATTAATTAATCATTTGGTTATTAAAATACCAGAAAAAGGGAAAATGGCTCCCAGAAAAAACAATTCAGTGCACTATAAAGACAGGGCAGAGTAGCAGCTAATTCTTTTAGCTCTATATAACGATGATTATGAGAGGTCTGGTCCCAACTCAACAGAAAGTGGTCACCTACACACACTCTAAACAAAGCAAGTATATCTGGTTCAGATTCAGACTCAAGAGGAACAATTCTCCTTAAACTTCCTATCAGCTTTTCTTGTGTCCGTTTCTCGTGCTAATTCTGAAGCATAAAGCATCCCGTACCTTTTATGACCGGAGACACAGAAACAGCAACTTCTCCTCGCTAGATCCTTCTTAATTCAAAGCAGCTTGTTCCTCAAAGCAGATTCTGGTTTGTCCTCTCATATCCGCACACTAATACTGTCTCATCCCGGGTCACTTTATATACCTCTGAGGCAAGGGGCAGGTTAAGGTGTGCATTGACTCATCATGCTTCACCCAAGGCCCCTAATTGCTGTTTCGCTCAGCCCTCTGGGCTGATATCATCAACGAAGACTGTCATTAGATGGGAGAGTGATGGCTGTGGGCATGATGTTGGTTCACCGAACACATTGTCAATGTGCTGCACTCATCCTGAGTGTACAACAAAGGAGCAGTCACCATAAAATTAAAGGGTTTCAGACATGACTTGGTCTTTCTCGACCCCTCACTTTTACCCACAGGCCAACTTAGAGGTCAGAGATCCAGAAGTAGAGAGCCACAGAGCATATGTACTGAAGTAAGTACCATGTCTAAACACGACTTCGAAGTGCTCATTAATATTTCTTTCCATTTTAAGAGACGGATATAGGCACTTGACAAGCTAAATAAATTCAACAGCTGCAGAATAAACATATGATAAGCTCTGGAAATATGAACAAGCCAAGGCAACAGTCATATGTGGAGAGGTTTAAACACTCACAAAAATTTAAATACTATACTTCTGAAAATTATATTTTTTTATGTTTGGCTGCATGAGCAACGTATTACTAAGGGTTCACACATATTTCAGCCTGTGGATTTCCACAGCTTTTCCATAGACTTCTCCATGAAAAGCAAGAATAATGTGGCGTCAAATTTAACCATGATAATTCCAAATTCCAAATTTTTTCTTGCATTACACAAGGTAGTGACAGGCATACTGACAGAAAACTAAAAGAGGCTCTAATGAGGCAAAACGTACATTTATTTCATCTGTAAAAAGTGACACAGTGAAAAAACATGGACTTCATGGTCCTTTGACCATCGTGTAGGTCAGTTGGCAGCACAACTGGTCCTTTTATGTCCGTCAGTTTGTACAGGTAGTTTTATAGTGGTTGTATAAAGTACAAGATATCCATCAGAAATGTAGTGGTAGAGAAGTATAAAGACGCATAAGATGGATGTATTCAAGTAAAGTACAAGTACCTCAAAATAATACTTATGTACACTCATCTTACTGTGTGTACTTCACTGGAAGTGGATAGGTTGAGTCATTCAGGATGATGGTGACAGCCTTACAGCGCTATGGCTGAGATTTCTTATTGATAATGCTGCTCAATTTTCTATCTACTGGTTGGACGCACATGTTTTTTGTGCACATGCTCTGAAAAAGATACAAAAATGACAGTAAAGATTGAACAGACAAGTCTCAACATTTAGTCTGATTTGATTTAGCTGCTTTATGTTAGCTTCTATAGCAAGTCCTTGATTCAATTCGTAGTAAAAAGGGTAGGAGGAAGCTAAGTCCTCCAATGTGTACATTATTATCTTAAAGGTTACATATGAGCCGGTTTCAGTGGTTAGATAACGTGTACAGGGACACACAGAATAGCTTCTTGTTAGCCGTGTGACAGTTAGCTTACCCGGTGATGCTGTTGGGGGCAGAAAAGCAGCCTCGGCGTCGACTCCTCTCAACAAACAGCGTCCCTCAGTTTCTCGCAGACAGAAAATGTCAGGATGTGGGCAGCGGCAGGATGTCTCCGGTATGTTCATTCATTCAAAGACGGACGGGAGAAATTTTTTTTTTTTTACCATCTGTCGTGCCCCCCCCATTCAGTTTCAGGCGAACCACACAGCAGCGGCGTGTTGCCTGTGGTCAAGTCGTCGGCAGTTGTGACGTCTACAGTTCGGTGACTCGGGTTTTTAGAGTGGCGGTGTCTCCCTCAGGCGGCCAACAGTGGGTACTGCAAAACTACACACCACAACATCCTGTCACATATATAATCAGACTTATCGGTATGTCTGCTTTAAGGGTCCGCGCATGAAGTATAATTCTTCAGTTGTTATTGTCCCATTGAATGAAGGGTGCAATTCAATTCAGCACACCAAACTTGTATAATTAAAAATTGAACAAATAAAATGAAGAGTTGACATGAAGTATGGTGCTCCATTCCTCCAGTAGAGGACCAGAGACTTTTAGAACCAAGGCAAAGAAGATTTAAGCTGTCCTGGCCAGTGGCGCTTCTAGCTTGTATGGTTAAAAAAAAAAAAAAGATTATATTCCACAAATAGATTAACACACTTAATTGAACTTAATTATTACACTACTGCACAATTCAAACAAGACACACAAATTCTAAATTGCACCGGTAATTGCATTAGTACTCTGCAGTGATAGAGGTGGCTATTATATATTACCCCACTCCAAAGGGGAGAAATGTGTCGGCAACTCGTTTTTCCTCTACAAGTAAGTCAGACTGACATGAGATCCTATTGTATCATAGGAGTAGACATAACCATAGAGGTGATTGTCCTTGACATAACGTAACTCTTTGCATAACATGTATATGTATTATTCCAAAGAGACAGGGAGCTCGTCCGGGATTTGAACCCGGGACTTCTCGCACCCTAAGCGAGAATCATACCCCTAAACCTACGAGCCGCCCAGGTTTTTATATTTATGATATTTAACATCTCAACTTTTATAACCATTAATATTAAGTGGGGAGCATCAGTGAGGCTTCAGTTCAGTAGGAGACCTATTGTGAATAATTCCCAAAAAGTTTGTTCTCCCATTAATCATCTCACGACCCTCAGTTTTATATTGTACTTCTTGTAGATAATAGTTTTTCTGAAGTACACTTTTGAATGTCGAACATTTTCTTTTCATCGACTTTTTCTAAAATGTTTTAATGGTATTTTTACATTAATTTTTTGGGGTTACGGTTTTGAATACCTCCTCCACCACTCTTACACATATTTTTCTAACTATAATTTTTCAGAGTCCTGAGATTTTTGTGTTATATTCCTTCACTTGTTTATTCATTCACATTAACATTTACAGTTTAGACACGTACACAACCAGATCCCAATCATTCATCAAATGCATGAGGGGTTCAACTTTTCATATACATTTACATATACCTCATTACATTTGTGAACCCCATCAATTTTGTCATAAACGTGTTACAAATGTGTTACATACAAGACTATTGATAATGCCGTTCAAACTCGTCCTTTCTGCAGTTGGCTTCAACTAAACGACGGGCTCGTCCGGGATTTGAACCCGGGACCTCTCGCACCCAAAGCGAGAATCATACCCCTAGACCAACGAGCCATATATACAAATATATAGAGTACAACACATACGGAATATATTACCTTGACCTCTATGTGTGTGTGTGTGTGTGTGTGTGTGTGTGTGCGTGTGCGTGTGCGTGTGCGTGTGTGCGCGCGCGTGTGTGTTTCGATTTTTTTTGTAAAACTTAATCAATCACACATCATATCGATATCTTCTGGGGCGTGACTCGGTAGGCGGAAGTTGTTGTGACTGCGGAAGTGAAGAGCTCAGTACGGACGCTGGACTGAGACGATACGGTTCGGGACTTTACTGTGCTCTGGTTTCGGTCTGGTCTGTATGTAGACCTCTGACAGCTGACCGGTTTACAGCTCGATCGGGTAAGAATGAACAATAAGTTCCTCGGTGGTCGCTATAGCTACTTCACCGTTTTAAACTCATAGCCTGGCTTTGCTAAGTTAGCCGAGTTAGCACAGCTAACGCGGAGTAGTACACAAACAGTGAGGGTTTAAGAGGACACCAGGAGCCTGAAATATACATTTATCTTTATCATTTCCCCCAGAGCATATCAGTGGACAAGGAGGTTTCTAAATGAGGTTAATACACGCTGTGTCACTCAACATTTGAGCTGAAAAGGGCCCACAGTTTGGCATTTTGTCTGTTACCACTGGAGTGACAGTTAGCCGAAGGTTCGTTGGTTTTTAAGGCAACTCTGACTTCACATATTGTATTTTACCCTTATCTATCAGCTTATATTGGTAATACGTGTAAATATAGATATACATACAATAGCTTCCAATTCGGCAGTAAGTTTTCCCAACCACAGCACGTCAGATCAGGTCCAGCTCAAAGACCTCTCTTCTCACACTTGTCAAATTTGGTCCAGCATCATCAAGAATCAAAAGGCAGTTTAAGATTTGTCAAACCCTTTTTTATCTATTAGTGAAAACACGAGATATTTCACTGCCTTACTTACAATGCAGACACCATCACTATACCTAGACTTGATCTAGTCCTGATTTGACAAATCCAGGTGGTTGACCTGGTATGATGTCTTGTGGATTGGAAAAGGTTTCTACTTTTTCTGTTTTTAAAAAGGTTTAATTAGATTTAGTTAAGTTGATGGACTTGACAGATGATGAAGAGGAGGAGTGAATACTCCTCAGTGTGATCCATGCAGTATGTTTCAGGTGAGCTCTCTACACATTTATTAGGTGAAGTTTAATAAAATAGTATTTGATAGTTTATTTTCAATTTAAACATAATCTAGTAGGAATTATCAATGTATAAATGAATGTGTAGTGTAGTGTGTGCTAAAGCATTTGTTTGTGTATTGTTTGGCAAAAATTAACAAACAAAATTGTTTTAAAAAAAAGAAGTACACACATATTATTGGAAAAATGTAAAAACGGTATCAAAAATCACAAATATTCATTAGGTAGAATGGCTTATTTTCAAGTGTTACATTATTATAAACTGGATTATTATTGATGCATTAATGTGTAAGCAGCGTTTGAATGTTGTAGGTTGTGGGGTCTAGCTCTTTTGAACTATAATATATAGACTACTGTTGGTTATTTTAATCTATAGCCATGCATTTTATAAGCTGCCCTTATGTTTTGATTGTAAAATCTTGATCTTTAAAGTACCAGAGTGAAAAGTATAATATTTCCATCTGAAATGTCGTGGAGTAGAAGTTAGAGTATCATGAAATGTAGTCACACGAGTAAAGTACAAGTACGTCAAAATTATACTTATATATAGTGCTTGGTTACATTTACTGTTTGTCATTAACTGTTGTAATTCAGAGATCTGTTCAGAGTTATCAGTCTCATGTTTTGAAAGGACAACAGCAGAGTTTAGAATAGAATATTTCACTTTGGGGAAATGTCCAGTTTGTGATCCTTTTGTTGGCTAGACTAATGGTGTAACATCTTGGACTAAGAAAGTTTCTTTGACGATTCAAAGAAAGAAAAAAAAAAAAAAAACCTAAATAGCTTGCAAGTGTGTTCACCTCCCCTCTATCTTTTTATCAGTACCACTCCTCTGTATCTATACTGGTAACTCTCTCAACACACTCTGTTCCTGTGGGCTGTACGAGCAAGCCAAGAAGCCGTCATGGTCGAATCAATGCAAGCCATCTGACTGTTAGTCAGCATGCTGATGAAGTGTTCTCACATTTGACTTCATTTGATCAATATAGAGTAGAAAACCCCAAGTCATGGAGCCTCCCAGCAGAGTCGCTGCTTTTTTTCTAAATATACTCAGCAAGTGTGTTTCAGACTGAGCTGTGGCCTCAATACAGGGTGTGAAGAGAGGGACACTGCCTTCTTGTTCTAGTTTATACAGGATATTAGATCATACTCATACACATATTCAGTTTGTAATATTTTTTGAATGTGAATATTTTGGCATGATTTATCGGATTTCCAGCAATGTAAGTGTGAATTCTTAATAATGTAATAAATTCCTTTTTTGTTGAAAATGACTGAAATCCAACTGGACAAGGCCTAGATTTTGTTGTGTTTTTAAGATTTTTTTTTTTAGCTGTGAACTTTTATTTTTAATTCTGTTGATTAAAGTTCCCTCAGGACTGGAGTGCTTGCTCATGCCCAGCAGTCATGATGGAAGCAAAATGTTAGTTCACATTCACAACAGAGAAAACACAAGCTCTTAGTATTGTAAGGAACCATGATTTCCTTATACGAAACTCATGTGAATTACGCCATTGAAAATGATTGAAAATGATTGAAAATCGAAGAAAACGTTTCTTATAAACACACACGGTGTTTGACGCCCACTCTAAGACAAATGCAACGTACGTTGTCTGCTACAGGTGCTTAAAGGGGCAGTTCACCCAAATCACACACCAAAAATTTTGATTTCTGCTGAGATTTTGAGATCCTGCTTCACTTTTGGATGAAATCTTTATTTAAAAAACAGTTAACTGTATTTTTTGTGCATAGAGAAGTTAATTTCACCTCCATGGTAGCACAAGTTTTGGAGAATGAGCACTCAAAATTTCAGCACTTAAAACTGAAAATATCTCCATGACTACACACTTTGAGGAGTGTACTTTAAAAACTTGAAAAACAGAAATCAAAACATTTTTCTTTTGTGATTTAGATGAACAGACACATTTATTATGAATTTATCAAAATGTACTGTTTTTTTAAGTAGAAACTTATACTAAGTAAGGAACAAACCAAAGCTGCCGAATAATATGGCATTCAAAAACTTTCTGTCAGGGCAGTGCACATGGTTTTCTTCGGGTTTATCAACACATCACTGTCTTGCAGATTCCACCGATAGCAGTGTTAAATATTTGGCTTGTCTTGTCCCAGTGTCCCAGGTTGAGCTGTCGTGATGGCGGACCATAATGATGTCAGTCTGCAGCCGGAGGAGCGAGTCCGTGCGCTGACCAAGAAGGGAAGCACGGTGGAGGTTAATGACGACGTGCCTCCACGCCGCTACTTCCGCTCAGGCATGGAGATGATCCGCATGGCTAACATCTACACAGACGAGGGTAACATCGAGCACGCCTTCGTCCTTTACAATAAATACATCACGTAAGTATATTTATTTGACTGTATTTGCTAAATTTATTTAAGTATTTGTCAATTTGTCCTTCAGACTACTTTCTCACCTCTAGCAGAGTTTTATGTTACAAATAAACACAATAAATTTAATGTTGGTCAAGTTGAGAGGAAATATTCCAGATGGTTAAGATGCCTAAGAAAGTTTAAGACATAGAAATATTAATCTGTTAATAACAAGAATTTCTCTTTTTACCAAGGCTCTTCATAGAAAAACTTCCCAAGCATCGGGATTACAAGACCGCTAACATCCCTGAGAAGAAGGACACACTAAAGGTATGTAGTGTTTATACTGTCCTTTAAACTCATATTTTGATCGTTTTCCAGAAAATGTTTAAACTTAACATTTAGCTCAATTTTCTCTCTCCTCCAGAAACTGAAGGATGTTGCGTTTCCTCAAGCAGAGATTCTGAAAAAAGCTCTTTTGAGGAGATTTGAACAAGAATATGCACAATATGTTGTGAAAAAGGTAAAAGTGTCTGTCAGCGCCTTAAACACTATCATTTGTTTTCACTTAAATTTACTTTCTTGATTTGAAGCCTCACGTGAATACACACGGAGGGACAGAAACAATACCTACTGTGAAGAGTATGCAAAATATTTGTAACACACATTTACAGTGCAGCATCATTGTACTCAGATTTTACAGTGTGTCTTCTATACTGTAAATGGGGTGAAACATCAACCAGCACCACAGGAACTGCACACCATGGTTGTAATGACAGGAGGCAGTCATTCATTATCCAACTAAATGGAGGCAAAACAATAACACTGACCTTGAATAGTCTCATTGTTTATTACAGTGAATGAAACTTATTCATTTCCACTTACAGCTCACATGAATTATTGTCGAACAGATCAGCTTTTGTCATCAAAGACCTGCAGGAAATCTCATGTCACACAATTTTTCTTTGAATGTAATTCCACTGGCTGAAACTCAAACTTGTATGTATGTACTTATGTGATGTGCATTCAGAAAGCGGAGGACGACGCCTTGGCGCAGGAGCAGTCCAAGCAGCGAGCGCTGGACGCCGAGAGGGAGCGTGTGGCCGAGATGCAGCGGCGGCAGCGGGAGCAGGAGCAGTTCAGTGCCTTCGAGGAGATGATCCGCCGCCAGGAGCTGGAGAAGGAACGCCAGCGCGTTCTCCTCGAGTTCGCCACGCCCGCAATGCCTTCCCCCGACATGCCCCTCATTCCAGGCATCCAGGGCCCCCCGCTGGTCTCCCCCACCCCTCCACACAGCCCGGGGGACCTGTCCAGTGGCACCAACAACCAATACAATCACCCTCCCACATCCATCGGCACACCTGCCACCGCCCCACCCAGCTTCGACCGGTCGCTCAAGCCCGGCTCTCTGGTCAGCCCAGGGAACAACAGTAAGTTAATCTTTTTGTGACTGGAGGGGGCCGGCCCTCAGAGGATTTAAATACTGCCCCACTCCTGCTTTAAAGTATTTATTCTTCTGAGCTGATTTCTTTCCCCCTGACCTACTTAGTTTCCTGTTTTTACACCATGCCTTGTTTCAGAACATCTCCAGAATCTAACTTTTCCATTCAGCTTTTGTCTATTCCTCTACATGGTTTGCGCAGATACAATGGTGGATGCCCTTCGGCAGTTGGCCGTTCCCGCTGAGCTGTGCCGGAGCTTTCTGAGGTTGGCCGAGGCCAACACAAGCCGAGCTGTGGAGACTTGTGGCATCCTGTGTGGCAAACTGGTAAGACTCTGGAACAGACTGTGCGTGTTGTACCAGTAATGCTGAATAGATCTGTTACAGGAAGTACAAAAATTAGATGAAGAATAAATGAGAGGTTAATCATGTTAATCATTAGTGAAACTTGAATTTTTGTGTTGTTGATTTCAGTCAGCTGAGATTGTTAAATAAAGGAATTCTCTGTTCCAGTGTTGATAATAATAAAAACATAACTTGCTGCTTTAGGATCTTGTCCATGATTCATATTTATCAGGCTATGAATGTGTAAAGAATGTGGGTTGGTAGATTATGAATGAAACGGAGACATCAGCTGACCTCCCACCCACGGAGGAGTAGAACTCAACCTGACACTTCTCTCACTGTCCCAGATCTGCCGTGGCTTTTGTTTGACATGTACGAGGCTCATTTGTGCTGGTCGGCTTAACTTAAAGCTCTTTTCACTTTTTTATGAGCATGACTGGGCGTTTTCACCCGCAGCGAACCAGCCAGCGCGCTGTTAATTCAACTCAGACAGAGTCCTTGGATAGCTTCTTGGCAGACAGCGGCTCTGCATAATTTAAAGGAGCGTAATAGTGCAACGTTTTTTTTTGTGTGTGTGTGTGTTTATTCCAGACCAGAAATGCGTTCACCGTGACCCACGTCATCGTACCAAAGCAGAGTGGCGGACCAGACTATTGTGACACGGAGAATGAGGAGGAACTCTTCCTCATACAGGACCAGTTTGATCTCATCACCCTGGGCTGGATACATGTGAGTAAAGATTACAACACTGGCAACTTAGGCAGCAATTGTCCTGCTGCTGTTCTCAGAGGCACAAGCTAATGCTGCTCTACCTTAAAGGAAAAATCCAGCAAAAAAAAAAAACATTAAGAGTAATGAAGACGTTGTATTCCTGCTTTGAAAAATTAAGATATTCTAACTGCAGCTGCAGTGGTATTTGACTGGAGAAGCGTTGTCATTAAACAATAATGTGATACAGGAACATGATAGGTTGTGTTTTAAATAAACAATTCATGGTTGTGAGAATTAATCAAACTGATCCATTGCAGTGAATTCAAAAGTAAATTAGACAAAACTCTTCACACATGTAAAACAAAACGCATCTTGGTGCTATATAATTTTGTAAAATTATGACATGATTAAATACTATTGTTATGGTACAATTCCACAAATGTTAATATGCAAAAACATTGAGCTGTTAGCTATTAACTATTATCCAGCCCTAGCAACCACAGGGTTTGTGTTGCTATAATATCATATCATCATATCAGTACATGTATATTTAGACATAAAACTTGTATAGTCAAGGTCTGTGGTGTTAGTGAATCATACAAACTGACAAACTTGTGCAAAATGTGGTTTGGTAATCCAAAGGCTCACAAGAATAAGACATCATGTTGAGTTGTCTTAAACTTTTGACCCTGTTTTTGTCTTTTTTTTTGTCTTTTATTTTTTAACAGTAACTTTAAAACAACGGAGCGTGAAACTAACTGAACTCTGGGCTCTTTCTTTGCAGACTCACCCCACACAGACTGCCTTCCTGTCCAGCGTCGACCTCCACACACACTGCTCCTACCAGATGATGCTGCCGGAGGCCATTGCCATCGTCTGCTCGCCTAAGTTCAATGAGTGAGTCACAACCTGCTGGCGTCCTCTCATTATGAAATCAGCTGTGGGGAGAGATTTTTTGTCCCCCACAGCTGGAACCAAGGAGTCGGTTGTAGCCCGGGGGTCTCCTTCCCAATGTTAGCTATGTTTGTCAGTGTACTGCCATTGAATTTTCCTAAGTCTCTCTATGTTGAAGTGTGACGGTGTGTGATTGTGTTTGTCCCAGAATCGGCTACTTCAGGTTGACGGACCGAGGAACAGACGAGATCTCCACATGTAAACAGAAAGGCTTTCACCCTCACAGCAAAGACCCCCCTCTATTTACAGTGAGTACCCCTCTACAGTGAGGCCAGTGTGCAGTTCTGTGTTTTACTGAAATATATATTTTTTTTTTTTTCAGAAAACATGTAGGAAAAACATGTTTCTTATACAAACTGGTTTATATTGGTAATGCAATAGTCAAGTATCATTTTCTTGATACTAGTGCACAATTCACCTTCTGAAGGGAAACTGCACTGGGAGCAAGTCTGATAATTGTAGCTTTGTCTAGTCACAAAAAATCCCCAAAAATATCTCATCCCACTTACTTTAAGTGGCCTATCCAGGTCCAGCTTTTTAGTACAGTCCACTGACAGTGAATTAAAATTTGTTGATGATGTTTACAGTATTGAAAAACTCAACAATAATATCTCTTTCCAGAAAAGTCAACCAAACAAACAACAACAAAAAAAGTTTCAGAAATCACATTTTTTGTATAGTTTGTGGACAGATGCAAGAGGAGACCTCCTCACCATTGATTACTGTGTCCAGTCATGAACTAATATCCAAAAGTCCCAGATTTTTAAGGTAATTTCACAAAACAGAGTAAATCTAATGGGTAAATCTTGTGGGTGAATTCACGCAAATAATCTCAAAATCCACTTTCTAAGAAGAAAATAATCCCTTTGAAGTCTGTAGACAGGATGTTCTGTAGGTCATGTTACTGTAATTAAATATATAATTAGGAATTATTGTAATGTACTGCTGGGGAGTACTGAAAAAAGCAATATTATAGTGATAAATCCTAGAGGCTATATTGTCCCCACTGGTTTTGTATCATACTTTCATATGACTGTGAAAAAGCTATTAAACTGTATTATCTATAGTATAAAATCGGTTTTAAAAAGTCTCAAATTTAACCTGTTAGTTAGATAAGTTCTTTAAAAAAAGAAAGGGATTTGTTTTGTTTTTTCTCCTTTATTTTCTTTTCAGTTTTTTTAAATGCACTTTTTCAGTAATGACCAGCATTAATCAGTGTTTGTTGTAGCAGTTTCTTCTGTCCATGTGAGCTGACTCTAACAACTCAAACCTGTGTCTCCTCAGCACGCGGGACACATCACCATCACTAATGACACTGTGTCCATGATGGATTTGCGGTGATTTTATTTCTTTTTCAACAGAACACTCATAGACTGTTTTATCAAACTGGACAAAACACTCATTTTATTTTCAGGACGGTACTGAGCAAACGCCGGCCACGAGTTTACTGTTTATATGGACTTGAGTTGTTCTCAAAGGGAACAACGTTGTGAACTTTTTTTTTTTTTTTTGCTCTGTAAGAAAAATTCTACATATTACTGCACTTTTCAAGCAAATCGACTTCTATCCACTTAACGGACTGGCAAACATCTGGCTCTTCAACCCTGTTGTTTTTTGTGAATATGTGCTATACTTCCTTCCTGTTCAATTTCTGTTTTTGTCATTGATTTAAAAAAATGTATGTTTGTCAGTAACCGCTAAGTGTGTGGCTGGAAACCCAGCCTTTGTTTCATAAATGTCAAAAGTTTGGTTCTGCCTGACAGATAAAGTGCCAAGGATGAGAACATTCACCTGTTGTTGAGTTGTTCATTGTGCAACATGAAGTTAAGTGTGAAGTACGTCTTTGTTGTTTGACTTGGTGTGTTTCCTTCATAAGCTGTTGATGTGCTACGAGTGGAGAGAGAAATGAAAACCAGTTGTAACTCAGGTATGCAGGCAGTGTTGCTGTTGCTGCTCTGTATTATATTTTTCTATACAAACACCATCATCCACAGTATCCTTTATCTTAACTGGGTTTGGATTGAGGTTTAGAAGGTTAATTCCTGCTTATGATGGATCCACCACCTACACGTTTTTTAAATTTTCTTATTCTTTGTGTTTTGAGGGAAGGGGGGGGGGGTACCTGTAATATTTGTCCGTCCTTCAGAGGACATGTGTGCAACAGGCAAACTGAATGTACCTTCTGCTACACATTACTACAGATTACTAACCACCTGGACATGGTCATGCCTCTAACCATATTTTGTTTGCTCGCTTCTCTTGTTAGAAGAAGTAAATGATTAGCCATAATTGTGAGAATACCCTGAATGAATCAAATGCCAAGAGAAAATAAATGTATTGTAGATGAATTTATTCTGCAATGTTTTGTTTGTCATGTTTGTCCAGTTAGTGATGTGGTTTTCAAAAACTAAATATCATGGAAATAATAGTCCCCAGTGTAGAAGATGACGTGAAAATTTGATTTAATGATAAATATTACACCTGTGTTTGGCGTGATTAATTTGCATACCTACAAATTAACAAGAGAAAGAGCCAAGTGTGCGCGTTAGAAAGCAAACTAATTGGTCTACACATGATCAAAGACAAAACTTTCAAAGATCAGACAGGATCAGATTAAACGTTTTCACAGGTTTTTATGATTAATGACATGTTCATGATAAATGAGCATCTCATACACGGTATTTAATCAAGATTATTTTCATGATTTCCAGAGGTCATCTTGTGCAGGTTGAGAGAAGATACGAACATTAAGGTAGTGACAAAGCCCTATGTTTAATCCATTTTATTTTAAGCTAAACAATTTGAATAATTTCAATCAAATGTTTTTTAAATGCACCACTAAAGTACATGTTCATCTACATCTTGTGGCCCCTCTCTAGATAGAGGGATTCAATTTTATTAGCGGTCCAAGCAGTGAACGCTGAATGCTTTTTTAAAATTTTCTCAAAATTGTGATTTTGATCTTTGCTCAAATGGTCTTCTGCTCTAAAAATGCTTAATTTTTCAGCCATTTTGAAAAAATTTAACGAAAACGAAACAAATTAGTTCATCTGATTCTCATGAAATTTGGTCTAAATCATCTACTGACAACACTGATCAAAAGTTCAAATTGCTATTTTTTTTCTCTGTTGAGTAGTTAAGGCAATGTAGTTTTATCCATCATAGGTGTACTGTAAAGTCTCAACCAAAAATTAATAATCATTAGGAATACATCTAATAATTATTTATTTTTTAAATAATTGTTGATTTTTTTTTTTTTTGTGAATGACAGGTCAGAAAACTACAAAAGTCCCATCATTATTCCCTGGAGCTCAAGGTCACATATTCCAATGTCTTGTTTTGTCTGACCAGCTGTCAAAACCCCCAAATTTGTTTTTTTTTTTTACTGTCATAGAAAAGTGGGAACACTGGCAAACATTCACATTTTAGGTGCTACATGTGAATTTTCACCTTTTTTTAAAATGAACAAATCAGTTATTAAAATTCTGTACAAATAATATTCTGTCAATTGAATAATCATTTAATCCACTTATTCATTTCAGCTTTATCATACGTTTTGATTTCTGGGTATGTAGGGGGGCTCTGTGGAAGTAAATCCGTTTAAATCATCCCTCCAATAGGGGGCAGCAGAGTGTTGCAGTTAAAATTGAACTTCCGTTACTGAGGACGACGATCGAGAACATATACAGGAAAGAGAAAAGGCGAACAGGTTGTGTTTTTCTGTCGGTAAAGTCTTTCGTTTTCCCTGATAATCCATCAGATCCACACAACATTTCAAAATGGGGAAGCGACAGCACCAGAAAGACAAAATGTGAGTATTATAGTGATACTTAACAATACACAGCGACACTAATGTTTGTTGTTGTTAGCATAGCAAGCTAATGCTGTTCGTAAAGTAGCTAGCGATGGAACTCTACTTTTACTTTACCTTTACCTAACATCGTTTCTTTGTCTTTTATTTGTGTGTGTATGTGTTTTATTCTGACAGGTACATCACTTGTACAGAGTACACAAACTTTTATGGAGGGAAACGAACAGGTTCGTTTGTTTTTTTTATTTCTCCGACGTTCGTTCGCAGCGGTTTGAACGTTACCTGGTCAAAACAAACGTGAACAGTCACAGCTCTGCTAAAATGAAATAACAATGAAAAGTAAAAATATTAATTAAACAGTAATTTAGTCAGCACTTTCCAACCTTAGCAAGCTTGCAAACACTTTCTGTAGCAGCTGAGAGTCTTTCTATTTTGACTCTTCCTGCAAATCACTTCAAGTTTTGAGATAGTTTTGGTCTGCATGTACATACAGCATGTTTAGGATCGATCTACTGAATTTCAGATACCAATAGCTTCGGCTTGTGTTTCTTGAGGTGGTTCATGGTGGATGTTGAGTGCTACTCTGGATCATTATCCTCCTGTATAAGCCTTCCTCTTTAGTTTTACTCTCATGACTGACCGTAGGACGTATCCATCTCCAGAATTTGCTGATATTCTATTCAAGCAGTGTTTCCTAATATTTCCATACCCATGTTGTGGGTTGTTCATTTCATTAAACGCTGCTCTTTTTTTTTCTCTAAACACACCTGTAGTGATTGTAGCAAAACAGCTCAGCTTTAACTCTGTCTTATCCAGGTGTTGCTTTGTAGATTACAGATGTTGACATTCGTGATGAGGTTGCTTCTGATGTCTTTTCCATGTAGACCCTGTTTGTGCATTAGCGCAGCACAGTAGAACAGTACACCACCACCACTTCGTCAGTTACTATCCCGCAGCTCCTTTGCGATCATCATGTTTTCTTTTTTTAAATATAAGTTTCATTTTATGTTTTTACTTTTCAGTTATCCCACAGGCAAACTTCAGACGGCTTCCATTTGACCACTGCAGGTGAGAAGAGACTTGTTTTCTGTCCTCAGGAGATTTGATAGATGCACTATTACACTACTATTACAAATTCTGGCCTTGCTGGTCCATGTTTAATAGAATACTTGACAACAAATACTGTATATTGCATAGATGTGGACAAACTGGAGTGGCTCTAAGATGCATAGTGTATTTTTGCTGAGTAATTTTAATTTATATAACGTGTCTCATTTTGATATAAATGTTTTCTCTGAAACATTTCAGCTTGTCCCTTCAGCCATTTGAGTATCCTGTCTGCACTGAGGAGGGAGTCGTCTTTGACCTTCTGTAAGTAGATTTAAAAAAAAAAAAAAAAAAAAAAAGAAGACGACATTTTTAAAAGGAGCTCTGCCTGACTATAAGTGGCCTTTTGATTGTTGGTTGTCACTGGGTATTTGGGTATTTTCCATGAAGGAAAAAAGAGGAACGCTGGTTGTGCTAATCTTAAACTTGAAACACAAACCAAACAAATACCAGCTGTGTTGTAGTGCTTGTTTTGCCCTGCTAGTGGTCGGACTGTGGGGATGACTTTGATGATGGAACAATGTGGTTGCTTCCTCCTGGTTTGACCGTAACAGTCACTTCCTTTCTACCTTCTGTTTTAGGAGCATTGTTCCATGGATTAAGAAGTACAGTACTAATCCGATCTCTGGAGAGGTAAGAAAACAAGAATTCTCAAGAAATCTTTATTGGTCGAAATATTAAGCTGTATCGTAAAGTTATTTCAGAATATTGCTGAAATGATTTGTCACTTGAACTGAAAATATATTGTCAGCAGTTTCCAGCTCACCAAATGTTTTATGTCATTGTAAACTAAACTTCTTTGGGAGCTTTTTACAGACTGATAGAGAAAATAGTTTTAAAATTCTCAAAGGAAAGTTTCCAACATCCTCTGGAATCCATGCCACAAAGAACTACGATTGGTTGAGAGTAAATGGAGGAACTACCCAGTATTAGTATGGTGTTCTTTATGAAGTGCTTGCTGTGTGTAGATGGCACCATATCATCAAAATTTAAATAATCGAGAGCATGACCTGTGTGAAATGCTCTCGAGATGTTGTTCTCTGGTAAATAAACGTCCGTTTTCATTCTTCCCCACAGAAACTGGAGGCAAAGTCTCTCATCAAACTCAACTTTGCCAAAAACAACGATGGTAAATATGCATGTGATTCAGTGTGATTAAACCTTAAGATCCACATAATAGGTCGATAGCGACATTAGGGTTGAAGAAGCTTAATTTCACATTCAGCAAGTCGTTAGGAATAAGAAGGTCAAAGCCACACTGATGTTACTGCAGTACAGCGTGAGAGCAGCTTGTAAAGACTTAGAGAGTGTTGGATGGGAGGGACAAGAGCAAATTAAAGCAAGTGGAGGAGGAAGATGTGGGAGAGGTGATATAATTCATCAGGGGGCACATTACATGAGGTACTTCTTGACTTCTGGGGGAGATGAGTTTCCAGCAGACTGAGAGTGACTCTGCTGCTTTGCTTGCTTCTGACTTTTTTTTTCCTTCTGATTTTGTTCCAGGAAAGTATCACTGCCCTGTTCTGTACAACGTCTTCACAAATAATTCTCACATCGTTGCCAACAAGGTCACTGGCAATGTGTATTCTAATGAGGTCGGTGAACATGCACACCTTCCCCGCATTGATCCTCATACAAATAGTTTTTTGGAACAGTGACCAGTGTCTAAAATTACACACACACGCAGAGAGCTGTTATTGATTTTGGTTTCAGTGTGATACAGTGCAGATACTCGGCCCACATGGTCACAAGATGCTGCCTTGCATCACATTGAATTAGTTAGGTACATCAAAATGGATTATATACTGTACAGCACAAGTCCCCGGGTTTTACACATAACTTTGACTAAGTAGAATCTGCCTTTTTAAAAACACGTTTTTCATAATCATCTAAGCTAAACCGAAACCCGAGATGATCTTCGTTTTCCCTTTCAGCCAAATTAGTGACGAGAGGTTTTTGTTTTCTAAAAAATTCACTCAGGCCGTTGAGCAACTCAACATTAAGACCAAGAGTTTTAAAGATCTTCTGACGGACGAACCCTTCACCAGAAAGGACCTTATAACACTTCAGGTGGGTTGTTGCTTTATTTTGGTATGCCAAAGTTTAAAGCACCTCATTTAGGGAAAATCAGCCTTTAACTCTAATGGTGTATTTGTTCTGTTTTGTCTTCATAGGACCCCACAAACCTGGATAAATTCAATGTTTCCAACTTCTTCCATGTAAAAAACAACCTGAAGGTGTTGGATCCAGGTGAGTTATCGAATTGTTAGTTGTCATTTGTAAATTACTGTTTGTGATTTAGAGTTCTCCTTTTTTTGTTCAGTTCGAATCAGGAATCAGGGTTAAAATTTATTTACAGATGCTTAAACAGTGTCCTTCCTCATTCTCTTTTTTTCCCCCTGGGACGGTTCAGATGAGGAAAAGGCCAAGCAGGACCCAGCGTATCACCTGAGGACCACCAATCTGGAGACCAGGGAGACCTTAGCTGAGCTTTACAAAGACTACAAGGGGGACCAGCTCCTGGCTTCCACCATGAAAGAGCCAGAGGCCAAGAAGACAGACAAGTTAAACGCTGTAAGGAAAAACATCATGATGCTATAGTTATTGAAAATTGCAAGATATGAAAAGAGGGTAGTGAACTGAAGGAAAAATATAAAACATATGCACACAGACTCACAGCTTAGAGGGGATGGTGTCCTTGCAATGGTAATGGCAGCTGATCACATGATGACTCCTGGGTCAAAACCCCAGACTGTGTGCGACAACATTTGATTGTTATATTTGTCTGCTCAGAAACCTACATTAACATTGAAATACGTGGGGAATTCTGTAATTCGTCTTTTGCTTGAAGAAAAGTTGAACAAGAAGGCGCATGAGTGTCTTAAAGTTTTCATCATGAACTCTCAGTATTCTTTGTTAGATTTCTCAAAAATCACCACTTCCCATTGACGAGACAATCGGGTCAGATAACAGACGACCTCGTGGAAGAGGGAAACAAAAAAAAGGAGCATTGGCTTTTCCCCATGTCACACGGTCTTTTGTTTTCTCATTTGTCATGGAGACATATCTGTTGATGTGCCAACTTTATTGTTTAATCCATAGCCCTTCTAGGACGTCTGGTCCACATTGGCTGAAAAGTTTAGCATCAAAGATCAATTTTGACTTTGTAATTTTTACAAAAACAGTTTCCTCTTAAAATCTACTTACTGACTTTTTCTGGAGTTCTATGTCAAACCGCAGTGTCCTGGCGTCTTTGCTGTTGAATCAGAGAAATCCACTTAGATAATTTGAACGAGAATAATTTTATGTAATTTCTGTGGATAACTGATTAAAACATGGTTTGTCAGATTTAATCAGTTCTGCTGCAGCATTTCAAGATGGCATTTATCTGGTGAAGAAGTGCAGTTCGTTCTTTGTGCTCAGGAGGGAGCCAAACACACATTAATAGATTAACAGTGTTGTTGGCAACAAGACAAAAAAACAGAATCCAGAAACATAACAAAGAATGTTTACAGTGCTGTGAGGAAGATGAATCACATTTCACTCTTAGAATTCAGGATTTTAAGCAAATATTAATGGAAATATCACGTTGGCCCGAGTGAGAGATGAAATTGTTACGAAGGTCTCCTTAAATGAGCAGCAGGTTTATATTATTTATTTAAAAACACCCTCTGGATATTTGTGTTTAATTCCATCTTTATTTATCCATTAGGAACTTCATTTGTGTAACAGCGTCAGTGCATACACAATAGTTGAGCCAGTTTAAGATCACAATTTTAAATGTGCTTAAAGATGATAAATCAGTCCACAAATTAATGGCAATAAATTAATAAGGTCAATGAGTATTAATAATTATTATCGTGTCGTATTAATGAGTGTGATGGATGTAAGCACAAAGTTTGACGTGGCACGGTTGGGCCTGAAGGGTATTTGTAGTCCTTTCACTTTAGTCCATCTGTTGTAGATGCTGTTTAACAGTTTGTGCTCCAGTGATGTTTTGTTTTGTTTTTTTTTGTTTTTTTTTTTTGTTCTTGCTCCTTCTGGTGAATTTGTCAAGAGGATTAAGGTGGATGTTACTCAAAGCACCCAACCAGGCTGTTTAGTTGGCGGTGATGATTGATTCAGTGAAAGTTAATTGAACTGATGAGTGGAGCTGGAGTTGCTGACAGAAAAGATGGTTTCACTGTTAGGTCTGAAGGTTTGTTAGTGGTCAGTTGTGCTGCCGAGGTATTGGAAATGGTCCCTCTCTCTATATCTGTTGACCATCAGTGCAGGGATGGTGAACTATCCCTGACCTGCTCCTTGGTTTTGGAGGCCTTAAGGTCGCACCACCACTCTGAGAATATGTCTGTCTCGGCTTGTAACCGCCCTCCAGAGTTAGTGGTGTCTACGGTGACCGGGTCATCGGAGTATTTGATGTAGGTTATTTCTGGGTCTGAGCTCCTGCGGTCATCAGTGTCCTGCGTGACGAGAGCCCTGTCCCCGAGGGGCTCCAGTGGAGATGACCATTTCCTACAGCTCTACACACAGATGTTTAACAAAGGTCAGTTGCGGTCACGTTACCACCGTGACTGTGTCCTTGAACAACCAGGGGGAGGGATGAAGTCTGGTCGCTTTGAACGACACCGTCACTTCTTCTCTTATCAGATCGCCTTTGATGCTCCGCCGTGTCTCGTTTTCACGCCAGAGCTTCTCCTCGGTTGCTCTCCATCTCCAGTTCACAGTTGAGGTGATGCTCTGACAGCATCTGAAAGAACAGGGAATATAGGTCAGACGGAGCACACAAGGTAAAGTCTGTGCTTTCATGCGTCTTCACAAGAACTAGAGCAGAAGAATGCTAAACCAGGGACTGTAGAATAGACTTTGAGCTTTAGAAATCCATTTTCATTTCTCTGCTTTCATCTTCACTCAGTTGTTCTTCTCTTGATTTAAATAGCTCTTCCAGTTCCACCACACTGTTTGTGGTATTTCTAGGTGAACACTGCTATTTAACAAAATGTATTCTGCTATAATTTAAGCTCAAACAACCTTAAAGCATCTCCAATGCCCCTTAATTATGAGATGGAAGAAATCTCTCTAAGCTGAGAAGGGGGGGGGGGGGGGGGGGGCTGTGCTCTTAATCATACAGAAGCAGCAAAGGCTTTCATTAAACTGGTTTGCACTTGATGGACCACCTAGTGCAAATGAGGGGAACAGCTAAATATTTGGCTGGAAAGAAGCGTGGAGTGAAGAAGGTTGTTCTTCACCTGGAGGATGAAGCGCTTCAGGCCCCTTTTTTAATGGGGAAGTCTCTGTCCTGTTGAAGTGCCTCTCAGCAGAAGACCTGCAGGGTGTATTTAGCTGATGCTGATCACCGGTGGAAGATTTCACAGCAGGGATAAATACACAAATATGGGCTGCAAATGATGATTATTTTAACGATCTATTCATCTCTCACAAACTTACCAGTCACATTTTTTCAAATTGTCATCTAAAACCCAAAGAAAGAGATCCCAGAACTAAGAAGAAAGCAGCAAATCCTCACATTTAAGGCGCTGAAATCAATATTTGGGCTTTTTTGCTTGACTTAAACGATTTCTATGAGTGAGTATTACAAGTCAATGTTCCTTTCTTCAACTGATTGCTCAAACAACCCAGGTCAGTGCTAATGCAAACCCATTATTACACTTAAAAGAGCATTAAATAATTGAGCATGAAAGCTATGAAAGCTCATTCGTAACTTTGGAGATAGATGTCCACTTACTGGCTTATTCCAGAGCTTTGAAGTATATCCTAACCATACGCGACCCACTGTTTTCAACCGTCTCACATGTTTAGTGCAGAGGCCACATGATGATAAGTGAGAACTCCGTCCACCGGTGAAGATCATAAGATGTGGTTCAAAGCTCTGGGGAATGGCACAGATTGAAAGAGGACCCAGTATATTTGATTTTGTGGGGCAGTGAAATCGCGCTGATAAAAATTCATAGGAATATAAAACTTGTTAAAATCTAATATGAAGAGATTTCTGCTGTTCAGAGTTTGTAAGTAATAGATTTTAAAGACCGTCTCAACAAGTTAACGAGCATCATCAACATGTACATTAACAGTAGAGGTGGTGTTTAAAATCTGCCATTTTTAACTTTTTATTCTTGTCTTTTTTTTTTTTGTTTCCCCAGGCTCACTACTCCACAGGCAGAGTCTCTGCCTCCTTCACGTCCACGGCCATGACTCCTGCAACAACACACGAAGCAGGCAAGTGAACATCTCTCTCTCACACACACACACACACACACACACACACACACACACACACAAAACGTCTGTGGAGTCCCAGCAGAAAGAAACATTCACCTCTCCTTACTTTTACTTCTTTAATCTTTATTTATCTGGGGAAGAGTGGCTAGTCATGCCTCCTCTTTTGCAGCAAAGTGCAACTTCGTGCTCGCAGAGTTACATGCAGCTGCAAGTGGGAGCTGCTCGGTTCGACTGTGTTTGCTTCTCCTGTCAGCCTCTGAGCTGCTCCATGGGAGAGATTTGCTGTTATGCAACAGTATAGTAGATTCAGTACACTTCAGAAGAGGACGACAGTTTTTGGATTTAGTGACCTAGTTCAGGTTTTTTAAAAAAGGATGACATGCCATATATTTAAGGATATATAGGATATATAATTTGAAATGTGTTAATATTCATATTTCAATCATTTGCCTCAATTTTAAATTTTTGTCAGTTTTTGTACTTTTTTAAATATTACTCTTATATAAAGGTGAAACAATAATTAAAAAAAAAAAAGCTATTTGGATTTAAAAGAGAAAAACACTTGCGTGATCTAAATAACAGCCTGCACTGAAGAGGTTCTGAGGGTTTTTAAAGGTCAGGCGTCTTACCTGCTGCTGCATCAAGCTGTGACTCGATCACTAAACACTCAATAAAATCTTAAGATCATTTTTCAAAATAACAGCCCCTGTCTGTTTATTTTTTTCCAGTCATAATCTCAAAGGTTGTCATCCGTAAAGACGCATCACAATAACTGAATTTGTATTTTTCTGTTATAGACGCCATTGCAGACGACACCGTGCGTTACCAGTACGTGAAGAAGAAAGGCTACGTCCGTATACACACCAACAAGGGAGATGTGAATTTTGAGTTACACTGTGATAAGGTAATGACATTCATTCAATATAAAGTCATTAGCCTAGCAAAATGGCAGTTAGACATGCTTATCTTATGTCTGAATAAGCAGCTGTGTCACTTTTACATAAAAGTCATGGTAGCAATGCCCTAATAACATTTTCATGACACTTCCAACACATTAATGTAAAAGCCACAGCAGCACCAGATTAAATGCACACACAGAGAAATGAAGAGATCAGCTTAATGAATAATGAAACTGTCAGTTAGCTGATTTTAAGTTGTTGAGGAAATTGTTCTAATGTCAGATCAGTGTCTTTGATACTGTGAAAGTATTAAAATGTTCAGTCCACGGAGAAATGCACACAGCCCATATTCAGAAACTGTGATTGTGAGAGTTAACCAAGCTACAGTAGGGGGCTACTTGTCCTAAGCGTGCGTGACTCAGAAAACAGTCAATCAGATCCGGAGGCTCAGAGAACAACACAAAACGCCCTCTTCTTGCTCCAGACAGAAGCCTGAGAGAGGAGATGTAAAACTACATTGAGATTGTTTTTGGTTTTTAAAACCATAAGTATATCTTCTCAACACTTGAAATAAAACACAGGAAAGGTGTAAAATATGGCAGGTAATGTTGGCATGGTGTTGAAAAGATAAAAACGTATAAAAAATCAGTTTAAAACGACACTTAAAGCACAAAGGAGCTGATGTCATTTTTATTGAAACTAAAAAAGTAAATGTTAAGAGATTGGTATTGCTGACCCATACAATATATATAAACTAAATATATAAAATATATATTTTATAAATGAGGCCTGACACTCTGATTCAGACTTGGCTGATTTAACTTGCTGGTACAAGGTTCTCACATAATGTTGTCGTGATGTAGGTTTTGCCTGAGCAGGTGGTTAAATCGCAATGAGGGAGAATCATCCAAAACATTGAAATCAGCCTTTTGCAGAGTCTGTCCCCCAGGTTGCCAAGTTTACATCTTGGCAAAAATGTGTTTCTTGTGTGCCTCCTTTTTAAGGTTAGATGTGGGGCTCCAGAGAGACAGCGTGAGTTCCAGGAACACATTTCTGCCCTGGTAACCAAGCACTTCGTGTGCTTGGTTTTCATTGGCCTCTGAGCCGTCGAATCAGAATAATGAGGGGAAAGTGGCAGCGGTTAGACAACCTGCCCTCTGTGCCCCACATCCTCCTCCTCCCCACCTTCCTCCCCAGTGGTTTTCACACAGGATTGCTGCTCTATTCGTGGCCTGCTGTTTATGAATTAATGAGCGCCGCTTCACTGTCACATACACTCTCAGTCACACAAATCCAGAGCCCTTCTCCCTGTAAAGTGCCCATTTGCTCGTCCGGCTTTGGATGTCTCAGCCGCCCCTGCCCTCGTTGTCCCCGACTTGGATGAAATGTGAGGGGGCAGATGTTGGAGATCAGATGACACAGCCTGTACCTTAGTCACACATAATGTGGAGGAAGGTCCAGCTTCATTATAGTTGAAAGCACAGTGGATAAATAGGCTTCACCTGAGTGGGATAAAATGGGATGACTGTGTTAGATTTCAAATGGGCTTGCATGACTAAGATATATATTTAGATACAGGCAAATCCAAATATTCCAGTTATTTCTTTGAGATTAATATAAAAAAATATTTTAAAAAACAACCTACAAATAAGAATAAAAAATGTGTCAAAGAGCTTTATTGATGACCTCTACCTAAATAACATGAAGTAGTTTATTCATCAGATGCTCTAATGTTAGATTTGGGTGAAAAGAATAAAAACATGAAATTAAAGTAAGTACAAAAGTACGTACATTAGGAATTTCATTAAATGCACACAAGAGGAAATGTTTAAGTTAAAAATACATTTGTATATTTTCACATCAATTGAATTATTTATTATTATTATATTATTATTTATCTCCCCCCCGGAGAAATACTTGTAAATCAGAAGAGCCTGTAAGCAAATGTGAATTGGGAGACGTTTTTTTTTGCATTTTTCTTTTTTTGGCCTGCATCAGCTAAACATTGTTTCCATGCTGACATCACTGATTGCTGACAATTTTAGGCACCTAGGCATGTTCCTAAATTGGATTGCATTTGAAACATTCCCAGGCTTAAACTCACACAGAAACACACAGACAAACACAAAGGCATGCATGCAGACACGCTGAATTAACCACCACAACAGGGCGGCAGCAGCAAGAGGAAGCCTGAGTGTTGCAGATAGAGATCTCTGACGTGAACGTCTCTGGTTAAAATTCAAAAGAATTAAGATGAAAGTATAATGGAAAAAAACGCAACAAGGAGAGGTTTGTATGTCTTGACTTGTTTTGCGTTTCATTCATGCACATACTAGTTATCTGTTGTAACAGTCAGTTTGTCATTAGACAACTGTTTATAGGTGTTATTTTCCATTCCAGAAATCAATTTTATGGCTAAAATGGTTCAAATCAATCCATTTCTTTTGTCCAGTGGTTTAAAACAATAAGCCTCTTTGTACCAGAGTGCTTCGAAAATCTGGGATTTATAATGGAGGGAAAAAGAGGCAGAGCGTTGAACCCCAACAACAAAATTGAGACGTAAGGGGAAATAAGACCAGTAGAGCTTAGAAGAACCTGTCACACAGCGAAAGGCCAATGAATAAAAATAGGTTTTACGAAAGCATCTGGTGATTCTTGGAAACCACCAACCATTGTTGCCAAGGGGGAAAAGTTGAGTTTCTCACACAAGTGCAGACATACACATAGTCAAACATGCACAGAAGCGTTTTTCAAGGCTGTTGACGTTAACAACAGTGGAGCAGACCAGCGTCATAGTTGAAGCCACGCCTCCAGCTTTGGAGAGAGGGAAAAAAATAAAATTTCAGAGTGCCAGGCAAAATGAGCTTCTTTGAGTTGGTGTTTTGTAATGATTTACAAGAAGTCTAATAGTTTTTATGACCCAGGATGCACTTCAGCAACAGGGAAAATCCAGATGTCTGTTTTTTTTATAAAAAAAGAAAGAGAGAAAAAACCCCTCATTGTTGGAGCGCAGTACTAAGCCTGGCTTCCAGCTATAGAGATATGCGAGACAGCCTCAGGCAACAGTTGAACTCCACTTCATTGCAGACTTATATGCATAACAAACACTTTCCAACAGGTCAGACAGAGTTGCAAGTGTGTGACTCTGTTTGTTTACATGAATGCAAATCTTCATGCTGTCAGTCACCTCTATCTGGAAGTTTGAAATATAACCTGTGTCTTCAGCTCAGCACCTGTTCGGTGTCTTCTGATGCCGCTTTCAGTCGGCAACTGTATGCAAATAAGATGAGAGTGGAATGGCAAGGTCATCCCTTGTCTGTGTGGATATGAATTAGTGAGTGTGTTATTTAGAGAATCACAGATGAACTACAAATCAGCACTGGCTTGTAGTTAATAGATGTATTTTAATGATGCTTTCGATCACCTGTATAGGTTCAGTGTTTATATGCAGCAGCTTCCTGTTTTAATTTTTGTTGTCTACTATGGGTGAGAAATTACCTGGGGATTTTAATCAGGGAAATCGGGTAATAACTGTCATGATATGGACCCCTGTAGCTATCAGGGGCCCTTGTTTACTCAGCGATTTATCCGTCTGTGGTAGGTTTGAAAGCAGCGAGGAAAACCAGTCGTGTTAAATTTATCAAGCTCCCTCAATCTCTCCACACCCTGAGGGCTTGTTATGTAGTTTCTGACCGTGGAGCGAAAATCTGATTGAAAATTTTATTTGTTTTCAAACACATGGTAATGATGGTGAGTTTCCCCAGGCAGTGGGCATGGATAATGTGCCAGGTGTGTGTTCCAAGTCACATTGCTTAATTGAATAAGTCCTTGAACGATGGGCAATTTGGGGTTTTTGACATATTAGTATTTGTCATTTGTTTGTTATTATTGGTTAAGGTAAAAAAATGGTTAGTCACCAGGCGACTGGTTAGAGTGTCCCCGCGAGTCCCTGGTTCAACTCCCTGATTGGATCATTTGCTGCATTCCATACTCGGCAGTAAATAAAATCCCTTTGTCAGGAAGCTGATGAATGCCATGACGTACACGGATGAATAAGAGCAGCATGTTTGTAATTTATGTTACAAGAATTCATGTCTAATATTGTAGATGTATGCAAGAACTGATGCTCCTTTTTTGCTTTCCTCCAATCCCCCAACCAGAAAAAAAAGGCTTTGTAGGTCTTAACCTGTCTTTTAATCATACTTAATTAAAACGGGATAATGTTTTATATGTCTGGTGACTATTAGATGACATCAGGCGAGGCTGTTGTAAACATTAAAGCAGCATCAGACAAGTATTGACATTCACTATCCAGTTTATCTAAATGTTATGTTTGAGTGTGGGTGTGTTACTGGGTTTATCAAAAGGTCTCCTCCCATAAGACATCCGATTAATTTCAACACACAACATTCAGAGACAACTCAGCAGTGATTCCTGACTACACTGTTCTCATATTTAAATTGTGGTTTCAATGCTTCTTATTAATTTTTTTTAAGTCACCACTGTTTACAGTAATAATAAACTGATATTATTGGCTGTTAAGAGCCCAACTGAGACACTAATCAGTGTCAGGAAATTGTTATCGTGGGTGTTCTTATAAACAATCTCTGTGTGCTCTTTCCTCCAGGTTCCCAAAGCTGGAGAGAACTTCATCCGTTTGTGTAAAAAAGGATACTACGATGGTACCGTCTTCCACAGGTCCATCCGGAACTTCATGGTGAGGAATTAATCCAGATAAAAATGCTTTTCTTCTTTTCTACTTCCATCTAAAGCAGGTAGCCAATGCAGAGATGCTAATACAAGTCTGCAGCATTTATAACTGAACGTTTGGACAGGTTATACTGGGTTAAACAGGAATACAGAGAATTGCAATATGCAAGTGAGATGTAATAAAAGCATGAGTGACAGTTTCCAGGTTTGTCGCAGATAAAAAAAAAAGAATCTAATCTTTGCAATTTTGCGAATGGGTTGGAATATTCTAGTGTGTAAGAGACAGTCCCGTTACTGGAAATGTCACTGGTTGAAAGCTCACGACAAACATGTATGTTGTCAAGACGACAACATGTTGTTGAATAAAGGTGGGTGAATTACTCTGTGATTATCCACCATCTCAAAAATCGATTTTCAGATCAACATGGTTTAACTTGGCTCAGATTCTCCTTACTGTGACATTTCATATGAAAGTAAGTGAATAAAGTTCATATCACGAGAAACCAGGGTAAACTATACTTACGTGGGTTTATCCTCTCCAGTCCCTGTGCCCTACTTCACTCACTGACCGACGAGCTTTAACCCAAAATATCAATGAATTACACAGCGTCATTCACTGTTACCTTGTCATTTGTTGAAATAGTTATGTATTTGAGTGTTTCCTGCCTCAGAGATGAGTAAACACACACGCTGCATCTCAGCTCGCCTACTTCCGTACTTCCACCTGCTGTTTTAACAGTAAGTGCGGCAACATGCTCCAGAAGTACCCAGATGGTGCCCTCAAAACAGTCATAAAGATGAGTGTGAGGCAATGGACACTTCTAACCCTCAACGGGCGCCATATTGGCGTCGTAGCAGAAGTGCAGGGACCACTTGTAGAAATGGCGGCTAAGGAAGGGAGGACACATTGCTGTCTCTGATGGTGGCGAAATTTCCATGTTGCATTAAACCGGGGGCACACGCAGGAAAGGAAAACGTTATTCTTAAGTCACGTGTGCAAAGCAGCCGACACAGCAACAGTTCTTTGTTGTAACTCGCTCTCCAACCGAAGCTTCTTAACCCAGACTGAGAATTTGAAATGACAGGTCTCTGATCAGCAGTTCGTCTGTGTATTTCACAGCTTCCTCTCCTCTAATTAAAGTGGCTCTGAGTGGACATCTGGTCTCAAGAGGACCCTTACCTTTTTTCCATTCTGTCCCCTGGTTTTCATACACAGTGGCAAGCTGTGAATTGTTTATCCATAATTACTGTGCCACTTACGCCTTCGACTTATCCTCCGCAGCTCTAAAGGAGACGAGGATGGCCTTGAAGAGAATATTTTCATAGAAACAAACATGAAGCAGTTTCTTAATGGGAACATAAACGTGGCTCTTCCCTTAAAACAGTTTATCAGGACCTTGCAGATCAACTGTGTTTCTGTCCAATCACATAAAACACCCTTATGAATACGTCAGAATGCCTGCTGGTTTAATTCCATGTTTACGTCATCTTGAAGTTACCTTTTGCGTTCTTAGATGGGTGGATGGATGGATGGATAGATACTTTATTTATCCCCTAGGGGAAATTCGTGTAATGAGATATGGACATTATTTCAGACCCAGTGTTACTGGGGTTTTATACCACACTGTCACTAGCTACAGTGTGCCATAGAAGAACTTAAAGGTCCCATAAAGCGATTGTGATGTCATAACAAAGCAGTCACCGCTCTCAGCCATGCCCCA